>NC_133794.1:8695790-8781896 GCF_003597395.2 Chelonoidis abingdonii
AGTAAGGGGCTGGAAGTCAGAGCACCTGGAGTTCTGTTCCTAGCTCTGCTAGTCTGCACACAAGCTGGGGCAGGTCCCTGTCCCCTTAGCGACTGCAGCTGGGGAAGGAGATGGCACTTCTGCAGCTAAATCATTAGTTATACCAGGGGTGAGTGGGTGTGTGTAGGGGAGGGTGTTTTCAACCTGATGCTTCAGACACCGCAGGAGCCCCTGCTGCACAGCTGAGCCATTCCATTCTCCATAATAAATAAGCTTTTTAATAATACTGAACACCACTTGCCACCACCTCCCAGAGAAAAAGTCTATAAGCCAGTTGCCTCCTTCCCCCCCAGACAGGTGAAGGTGGAGCCACCCCCAGGCTGGGAGGCAGGTAATGGCAAGGTTGGAAGCAGCCAGCTCTGGAGACAAGCAGCAGATGGAGAGGATGTGTCACAGCCAGACACCAGGTAAGCCTTCAATGAAATGGATGGGTCCCGCTCATTGGGAGCTCCTGGCTCCAGAGGGAGATGCTTGCTGAGGTCCTTCTGCACTGAGATGCCCCAGGTCCCTCTCATCACCCCGCCTCCATCTTCCTCGGAGAACGTGTGCTGAGTCTGCGTGCAAGTGCTGGGATGGTGAAGGGCTGATCCCGGGGCTGCTGAGGCCAGACATGAACTTGGCCCACAGAAAGACCTTTAGGTGTCGCTGCCCACCCCCGCACCCCCCATCCTGTCCCCCACTCCCCCCAGAGCATCAGCTCGAGACCATCCGTAGGCCAGAGTCAGGGTTTGGTCCAGCAGCCCCTTTCTAGGGCTGGCCCTGCCAAACCCCCAGTGCACCCTCTCCCCCTCAGAATTGCTGTGAAGGAGGGGCAGGGCTGGGCTGAGGGGGCAGGCAGCTGTGGTGACCCCCACCTCCTTCCTGCCATCTATGCCCCAGAAGGAATTGCTACAAGCCACGGAGCCCGGCTGGCTCTACCTAGCAGCCCCATGGCACTGACTGGAACCTGCTAGCAGCTCTTAGCACAGGTATGCAGCAGCCCCCACACCCCCCTCTGCAACCTGGCAGATAGGTACTTTCACAGAGCTGTTCCTTTGGGTGAGGCCTTCCAGTGGCGCCTAGCTGGGGCCAGCTCATCACATGAGCAGGCAGCCTTAGATCGTCTTCTCTGATCCCCACCCACCCAAGGCCAGAGACCACCTGTTACCACTGCCCTGAGTGGGCGCAAGGCAGCCACGTGGCACCTGAAGATGCCAAGAGACAGAGACTCCAGCCAGGCCTAGTCCCCTGGTGAATGCCCCTCAAGACACCTCTGTTCTAAGGGGAAGGGCCCAGGTTTAGCTTGGAGCCAGTGTGTCCATCTCTGCCCCAGGCCAGGCGAAAGAACCCTTTTGGACCCTGCCACTCCCTCCAGTGTGATCACCTCCCCCCTTGCTCCTCTGCTAAACAGAGCAGAGCTCAGCCCATCTCAGGTGAGGGCCCTGCTGTCCCGGCAGGTGGGGGCTCTGGGGCCATCATGCCCACCCAGCAGTAAGAAGGCAAAGGGCAGCAGCTGTTTCACCAAAGCATGAAACATGCTCCACCCCTTGAAATTCATCCCAGGGTCACATCCTGATCTGGGCCATAGGGAGAGCATGAACCAGGAGTGTGTGCACACCCACCCCAGGCTCCTGCACTTTCCTTGAAGCCATGTCTCATCTTGTCTCTGTGCCAAGGGGGTACTGCACCCGCCACCCAGGGATCTGGCCTGTCCTCCCCATATGCCTGGGGCTGGACTTTGCCCTGAGAGTCCCACTCATTTGCATGGGGTGTCAGCCAGATATGGCTCAGGTGCTTGCTCACCCAGCCAGAGACAGGAAGTGGGTGTCACCACAGCCCTGCTGGAGGTGACTTGGCTTGGGAGGGAGACTGCTGGGTCCCCACTGTGGGGACTAGTGGTTAGTAAGGGGCTGGAAGTCAGAGCACCTGGAGTTCTGTTCCTAGCTCTGCTAGTCTGCACACAAGCTGGGGCAGGTCCCTGTCCCCTTAGCGACTGCAGCTGGGGAAGGAGATGGCACTTCTGCAGCTAAATCATTAGTTATACCAGGGGTGAGTGGGTGTGTGTAGGGGAGGGTGTTTTCAACCTGATGCTTCAGACACCGCAGGAGCCCCTGCTGCACAGCTGAGCCATTCCATTCTCCATAATAAATAAGCTTTTTAATAATACTGAACACCACTTGCCACCACCTCCCAGAGAAAAAGTCTATAAGCCAGTTGCCTCCTTCCCCCCCAGACAGGTGAAGGTGGAGCCACCCCCAGGCTGGGAGGCAGGTAATGGCAAGGTTGGAAGCAGCCAGCTCTGGAGACAAGCAGCAGATGGAGAGGATGTGTCACAGCCAGACACCAGGTAAGCCTTCAATGAAATGGATGGGTCCCGCTCATTGGGAGCTCCTGGCTCCAGAGGGAGATGCTTGCTGAGGTCCTTCTGCACTGAGATGCCCCAGGTCCCTCTCATCACCCCGCCTCCATCTTCCTCGGAGAACGTGTGCTGAGTCTGCGTGCAAGTGCTGGGATGGTGAAGGGATGATCCCGGGCTGCTGAGGCCAGACATGAACTTGGCCCCACACCCCCATCTGTCCCCACAGAAAAACCTTTAGGTGTCCGCTGCCCATCCGCCCACACCCCCATCCTGTCCCCTACCCCCCCCCAGAGCATCAGCTCGAGACCATCCGTAGGCCAGAGTCAGGGTTTGGTCCAGCGGCCCCTGCCCTGGCCCCTTCACATGATGGAGCAGCTTTTAGCTTTCTCCTTCTTGAAGGTGGAAGAGATGAGTTCAGATCGGCTGGGCAGGTGCAGGAGTCTCTTCGAGAGGCTGCGCCCAGGGCTCTTGGGGGGCAGGGGGCTGGCCTTGCTCAGGCAGATGGTGGATGCTGTCCGGAAGACACTGTGCACGCTCTTCTCTGATGTGAAGGCTGAGCACTCCAGGTAGTTCTCTGCTCCCAGCTGCTTGGCCACAGCACAGCCCTGGAAGCCAGCCAAGGAAAGACCCATCAGCCAGAGCCAGGCACCAAGGCCTGCAGCTGCAGGCCAGGCTCATATCACAGGTGGATTTGGGGTAAAGCTAAGGTTCTGGTTCAGAGCTCCAGCCGTGCTGGAGCCAGAAAGCCTGCCCCGGGCCACTGCCCCAGGCTGTACAGTGGTCATGCTGAGCCCTGGCTGGGGGCGGGGACTAGCCAAGCCCACTCACCTGCTCGTAGGAGATAGGCGCCTGCTTTTGGTGGGACAGCTCTATGAGGGTGCTCAGGTCAGTGCGCAGATCTGTCTTGCAGCCGATCAGCAGCACGCGGGTGCTGGGGCAGTAGTCCAGGATTTCAGTCTTCCACTGCATAGAGAAACCCAGGGTGAGTCAGGCGCCTAGAGCCCATGTCACTGGGCTTAGAGCCTGCAGGGAAATCCCTTGGGGTGACCTGGCTGCTACCCACAGGGCTTATCAGCTGCCCTGCCCATGCCCTCTGGGTCCTGTCACCAGAAGGGTGTAGTTCCCACAGGGCCACCCTGGTGACAGCACAGCTCAGCCTGGTTGGGAGCCTCACCCCATCGCCAGATCCTACGGCCAACACCCAGTCAGGGCTACCTCCCCTCCCCCCTCAGGATCAGACCTGGCAGCAAGGCTGGCTTAGCAGCCAGAGCACAGGATGGGGAACCAGGAATGATTTGGGGGGTCATTTTGGGCAGTGCCACCAGGGTCTGAGTCTTTGTACAAAATGTCAGAGCCACATTGGCAAAGGAGTTTAAGAATCATTCCCTCTCCCCAGCCCAGCATGACTGGAAATGGAAGCAGCAGGACAGACAGGTAGCTCTGGTGCCCAGAAGAGCAGCATGGGCAGGGATGGGCATGCTGCTCTCAACCAGTGGGGCAGAAGAGGCTTCCCCCAGTGTTTAAGCCAAACAAAGTCTTGAAGGAAATCAAGAGGTCACCCCCAAGGTTCAGCCGCCACCCCCTTCCCTCCCAGCTGTAGAGCAGGTCTGGGGTCATGGGTGTTTGGCTCCTCATGAGAGGGGCCAGGCCCTCCATTATGAAATACCCCACCCCTGCAATCAGAGACCCTGGGGGGGCAGGGGGTGGTGTCCAACTGCTCTGCACTGAAGGACCCTCAGACCATGCCAGTGGTGCATCATCTTGTACCCAGCTTTCTTCACCACTGGCTGGGAGCACAACACCCCATCCCTGCCTGTGGGCCAGCTGCCCCAGGGCCCCTCCCCACTTTACACAGCAGGAGGATCTGTCATGGGGGGAGGAGAGGTAGGGTGTGTGTGTGGGGGGTTCTCACCTTCTTCAGGGCACTGTCCATGGTCTCAGGACGGCCCACATCAAAGCAGAGCAGGACGGCGTCCGAGTCGCTGTAGCAGAGGGGGCGCACATTGTCGTAGTATGGGGACCCTGCGGGGGTCACAGGTGAGTGTGTCACCCCCATGAGCCAGGAGTGGGGGGAAGCTGCTGGGAAACCAGCACCCATGGTCTGTCCTGGGGGGGAGCAGGACCCTCCCAAGCAGGGGGCACTGTCCTAGGGGTTCACATGCCCCTACCCCCTATATAAGAAGCTGGGGGACTGACCCACAACTGGCCACAGCTGTGGTCCTCACAGCCCCCAGTTCCATCTCCCCCCCACTCCAGCCCAGCATCCCAGGCTCCTCTCATCCAAGCCTTCAGGAGCCATTTATATAACTTGCTGCCCTGAGTTACCCCAGGGGATTTCCCTGCAGGCTCTAAGCCCAGTGACATGGGCTGTAGGCGCCTGACTCACCCTGGGTTTCTCTACGCAGTGGAAGACTGAAATCCTGGACTACTGCCCCAGAGCTGAGCAGCACCTGGGAGCCGGGCATGGTGGAATGCAGACTGGTGGGGAGGGACCATGTACCCCCAGGGGAGACAGAAGGCCCAGGTGCTCCCCCACCCCCTGTGCCCATGGGGAGGGAAGCCCAGGTGCCCTCCCCCACCCCTGGAAGCAGCATCCAAGCATTTTGCAGCCCAGACACTCTGTGCTCAGAATAGCAAACAGCCAGCTCCCTGTGCCAGCGCATCACCATAGCAACAAGGGGGATCCAAGCAAGACTGGGACCCCCCTCTGGAGGGGGGATGCTGCAGCAGCAAGGGAGGGGGCTGCATCCCTGCTGCAGGGGCTCCCCAATGTGACCTCCATGGTCAGCCAAGGCCCCCCACCCCAACAGCCCCCACACTTCCTCCTTCATTTTAGGTGATTTGTCCCCCTTCCTCTCAAGAAGGATCAGGAGCCTCCTGACCTGGGATTTCCCCCAGTAAGACCCCTGCTCCCCCCTTCCACAGCAGAGCCGCAGTGATGCACTGAGGGGAGAAGCACCTCCAGCTGGGGTCAGCAGGGGCTTGGGGAGCTGGGCTGCAGAGACCCCATGGACACCAGGGAGGGTGGGTGCAGGGGACTCAGGGGGCTGTGAGCAGTCTGGGGGGACAGCAGTTCTTAGATCCACTGCTGCAGCCTCCAGCATCAGACCCCCAGCCCCACTTCTGCTCTTGCAGGAGTGGGGTCCCAGGTTGTCCAGCCCCCCTAGAATGGGGCTGCTATTGTTTGACTGTATTTGGGTTCTGTCTTTGGTGGGGTCAGTCAGAGCAGGCACATGGTTCCCCCTCCCTCCCAGCCAAGCCCCCATTGCTCAGAGATGCCAGGGAAATCCCATCCCCACTGCGTGTGGGGGGGATGGGGGGCTGAATGAGCTGCAGAGACCACAGCTGGCTTTAAGAAGGACTTGCAGGGGGGAATGGGGCTGCATGAGGCAAAGCAAAGCCTGCCCTTGCAATGGTAGGGAACCCACACCCCCCCCGCACACACTTAAAGAATTAATGCAACTCAAAGGGGGTCTCATGCCTTAAATTGAGCTTCCTCCCCTCCCAGCTCCCTGTTCAATTCCTCACACGCTCCCCTGCAGTGCACACTCCTCCCCCACCCCCTCCACCACACACACCAGGAGCAACACAGCCCCACAGAACCCAACAAATTCTAGGCTTGGGGGGCCAGGGCTGGATCTACAGGGACCCCCTCCCACACACACATACCCAGAGAATGAAGGAGCCTCCCCTGCTGCCAGCACCCACCTCAGTCACCCCACCAGGCTTGGGGGGGAGCTCCTTACCAGAAGTGTCCCAGAGGCTCAGCTCCACACACTGCTCCTCCATCTCCAGGGAGGCTGTGTAGTTCTCAAACACCGTGGGCACGTAGGTCTGTGATGGAGAGCAAGCCCCATCACTACCCAGGCCCCTGAGTCCCAGCCCAGAAAGTGTGGGGGGTGCTGCCACAGGCACCCCTCACACTAGCCCAGCTGCCAGCCAGAGCCTGGCATGGGCTACACAGGGCAAGGTGTGTGGCAGGGTGGGGGGCATTACCCCCCCCGTAGGGGAGCACCCATTTGCCACAGGCAGCAGGCACAGAGACCCCCACCAGGCTGCCAGCCCCAGGGCAGGGACCCAGCACAGCTCCAGGAGGCTGGGCAGAGGCACCCCCTGCAGAGCCCATAGGGACCAGCCCCGGGCACCCCCCGTGTAGTTCTCAAACACCGTAGGCACGTATGTCTGCGATGGCGAGCAGGCCCCGTCACCACCTAGGCCCCAGAGCCCCCAGCCCAGGGGGGTGCTGCTGCCACAGACACAGCTCACACTAACCCAGCTGCCAGAGCCCCCAGCCCACGAAGCGGGGCGCCCCCCTGGGGCAGGCCGGGCCCAGCTGCCCCCGCAGCGCCGAGCACTCACCTCGGGGTAGCAGTCCTTCGCCAGCACCTGCAGCATGGCCGTTTTCCCGCACTGCACGTCCCCCACCAGCACCAGCTTGCACCGGGCCACGGCCGGCCGGGGGCTCCTCCGCTCCCGCATGGTGATGGGGTCCCAGCTCCGCTGCGGCTCAGCACGTCTCTGCAGCGCCCGCACCCTGCCCTCTAGCTCCGACCAGCCGCAGCCCTGCAGGGAGTGTGGCCAGGGCTGCCTTTATATGGAACGTACCCGGCCAATCGCAGGCAGAGGTGGGGCTTCCCCTAGCCAATCAGACAGGCGGGGCGCTTGCCTGGCAGCCAACGGCAAAGTTCCTGAGTCACAGCTTCTCCCTAGCCCAGCACCCCCCTGCCTCACCTTCCCGGCTGGGAGCAGCGTGGGACGGGGTAGGGCAGCGGGTCGCAGGGCAGCGCCTGGCACCGCTGCTGAGCTGTTGATCGAGGAGTTTTTTTAACTGGCTTAATTACCAGCCAATTAACGAGTCCGCAAGAGTTTCCACCTTACGCCCACCCCCAACCCCCACCAAATAGTGATGCAGAAAAATTAGTTCCAATGAAGTCAGGGAGATTCCCTCCTTCTCGGCCTGTCCTGGCCGCCCTCCCGACTGGAAATTCTCAGATTGCAAGTCCCGTTGAGTAGTAGTAAGAAGAAGTGACTCAACACCCCTCAAACTCCAGACCCTGATTCCAAGGTGCTCAGCACCCAGCACCTCTTCGGATCCTGGCCTCAGTCGAACAATGCTTTGTAACCACTGATTTTCACGGCCCCACAAGAGAGAAATCAAAGGGGCAAAGTCACTCAGATTCAATAGCTATTAGCCATGATGGTCAGGGACACAGTCCCATGCTCGAGGTGTCCATAATCCTGTTTGCCAGATGCTGGGACCGGGATGCTGGGACCGGAGGACAGGATAAGTATCTGCTCTGTTCATTCCCTCTGAAGCATCTGGCATCGGCTACTGTCAGCAGTGGGCTAGATGGACCATTGCTCTGACCCAGTCTGGCTGCTCTTGTGTTCTTATGTCCAGCTGAAACCCCTGGGTCTGGATGATCTATTTGCAGATGTTTTACCAACTGGAGTTGAGTGTGTCCATTGATGATACTGGATTCTTAACATTGGTAGTAGCCCTTTCATGACTTCAGTGCAGGCTCTAGAGGGGTACAGGGGGTGACCTGAGGGGCGGCAGAGGACTAGGGTAGCAGAGAGGGAGAACATGAGGGTGGAAACATGAGAACTTGGGGGAAAGGATGGGAAACGGGGGCACATGGGTGTAAGGGATACATAGGGGCTGAGCCAGCAGGAGCACCGAGCGTGCAGGAGTTTGGGAGGGTGCTGGCTGGGGGCAGGAAGAGCTGGGGCAGTGATAGGACAGGGGTGGGGAGAACTCGGCCTGGCTCTCCTCCCCAAAACATTCCCATCTCCAGCCCTCCCCCCATGATTCACCCCCACCCCTCTGAGGACTGGGCTGCACTAGGATGTTCGATCAGGTTAACTGTGTCGGTTTGTGCTGGGACGGTTTCCAGCAGGAGCCCTGGGGTGCAGGCCGCCCCGTCGGTACAGAGGTACCTCACACCGGCTCATTTCCCTTCCTGAACTGGAATAAGCTCAGTGCTCAAAGCCTTGTTGCCCCAGTGCATGGGAGCAGTGGGGAGGGGGAGTGTTTTAGCAGCACCAGGACAGATAAAGCAGCAGGCTCTGTTGCTGTCTCCTGGGGGTCCCGGCTGCGCACCGCAATCCCACCAGCCTCACCCCTCGCACTGAGGGCTATCTGCCCAGCAGGCTGGGTTGTTAGGAAAGGCTGGACAGCCCCTGACCTGGTGGAAGTTTAATATGGAAATTGCAACACAGCTCCCTGGATGAACGGCAGGTCCTCCTGGCTGGGCACCAGGGTTGCCAGGGGCACGTGCCTTCGTTCGGATCCTGGGTCCCTTGAGCACTCCTTAGGACCCCCTGTCAGCTGCCATGTCTCAGCCCCCTGATCCTAGGGCTGGCTGCCTCAGCCCCCTAGCCAGGGAGTAGCTGGCAAGCAGCAGAACGCCAGCCAACCCCCTCCTGCCCTCAGCATGCACCCTGCTCCTGACACCCTGGAATGTCCTCTCCACCCGGGGCTCTTGCTGGGCCTGGGTGAGGGGCTGTCAGAGGACCTCTTGTGTTGGAATCTCTCCTTTGGGAAGGTGCTCCATGCAGCCCCAGGTGTGAGCTGGGCACAGGCTGCCTGGGCCCCACCTCCTGCTCAGCCGCAGCAGATCCCAGCTCGCTTTCCATCCCCAAAACCTGGCCAGCCCCTCCCACCCAGCTTCCCTCCACCATGGAGCAGACCCTACACTGGGCACAGCTGCAAAGCCAGCTCTGTGCCTGGGTGACGAGACCCCTGCGCTGTGCGGCGGCATTTCCCTGGGAGCCCCTCAGCCCGCCATATGACCCTAAGCGCCAGCCTGCCTGGGCAGTATGCAGCTGCCAGGGTAGCTCTGCAGACTCACTCCCAGGTGGTGGTGGTGGGTACCTGGTAGAGCCCAGAGAGGGGCAGGAGAAGAATCAGGGAGCTGAGACCCTCTCTGTCTCTGCAGCATCTGGGGACTGGTGGGTGAACAGGGAAAGCCTCTCAGAGCAATCAGGGTGGTAGCACGGACTAGCTGAACCCTGGCTCCTTGGGCTGCCCAGGTGGCTCTGCACCTTGTTGGGTGCCCACAAGGAACTGGAGCCAGCCCCATGGACTCTGTGCCAGCCTCAGCAGCCTCCATGCAGCAGGAGGGCCTGGCTGTCCAGGGGAGCTTGGAGGAAGGATCTGGGCTTTCCCCACGGGCGCTGCTCCAAACTCTCCATTACTCAGCGCTCTGCCTTCCTGCCCAGCGGAGGTCACAGCGGACACTGGTCTGATAACAACCCCACGCCCCTGCTTCTCGGGATTAATCGCCCATTAGTTCACTGTCTGAAAGGAAAACTACCCTGCCCCCAAAACACACGCACCACACGTCACTCTGAAATGAGTCCGGGGTGGGAGGGGGCAAAATCTGTGAGCCCGGTCTCCCAGGTTCTGCTTACAGCTCTGGGAGGAGAGCAGTGTCTAGCAGTTGGTGGGGGAGCTGGAGTCAGGATTTCTGGGTTCTGTTCCCAGCTCTGGTAGGTGGCACGTGACTGAAGCAGTGGGAGGAGAGTGCTGTCTAGTGGTTAGAGTGGAGGACTGGGAGTCAGGACTCCTGAGGTCTGCCCGTGACTGGCTGTGTGATCACGTCAGTCACTTTGCAGCCATCTCTGTGCCTCAGTTTCCCCATCAGGCTGGTGGCTAAACAGCACTGGGTAAGTGCTTATGAACAACTCAGAAAGGCTGACTGGGGCATGCAGGGCAGGCACTTAGAGCTGATGCAGCTAGAATGAAGCTAGGGAGTCAGCTCCGTGGATGGAAACAGGAAACATCTCTAGGCCCTTTAGGAGACAGCAGGGCTTAAGCTGGCTCCTGCTCTTGTGGCTTTCATGCTATTTTGTGGTAGACGAAGAGAAAGCACTTTCCAATCCCAGATTCCATGTGATCACACCTGGCTGCTGGGAAGGGGACCTGGGACTTCCCCCTAGCACTAGAGGGGAGAGCAAGATACCTGGGGTCTGCCAGGTACTTTCCAGCCTGGCTGGTAAACAGCGCTGCTGCTACTCATCTATGCAAATCCCTTGGCAATTAATCTCCCAGCTGGCAGCTGGGGGCAGCTGCCAGGGAGCAGCTCTCTCAGAGGAGGGCAGGTTGGCAGCTTTTGTTCAGCAGCCTCCAGAAGAACAGATCTGAACCTGACTCTTTTCAGGGGTCCCTCCCAGGCCCTAACGATCCTGGTCTAGACATGGGAACTGCCGGCCTGGAACACATCAGGGTGGCTTGTCCTAGCACCTAGTGCACCATGCTAGCCTGCCTGTACAGCGCCTCCTGCTGGAAGAGACTGGGCCTGAAGTAGCCAGAAGGGGGGCGTTATTTTAGGGCTGCTGCTCCTCAGCCATGGGACGGCATGCCCTGGTTTGCTATCTTGCCTCCGCTGTCTGTCTGCTCGATAATACAGGGCAGCAGGAAAGAGGTGGGGCCTGATATGAAGTCCCCAAAGTCCCCTGTGCCCAGCAAGTGAGCAGGAACCCAGCAGCTGCCGCAGCCCGGATTCTCCCAGCAGGAGGCGCTGGTGTCCTGGGCCAAGCCAGACCCTGGAGGGATCGGGATGGAGTTGCCTGTGCCAGTCCTGGCCATTTGTTCCTCAAATGCCACCCCACCCCCACCCCGTGAGGCCCACTCCCTGGCTGGTGCCCCAGGTGGGAAAAGGAGGGGGAGGTATGAGTGAGCCATGCAGCCGGGGGATAGGGGGGGCTGGGGAAAGTCCAGAGATTGCACAGAACGGCTCAGAAATTCCAGGACTCCGGCTTCCTGTGGGTGCATTTCCCATCAGGAGGAAATGCAGATATGCTGGCGAGTGAGGCCTTGTCATGCACAGCCATGGAGGGGAAGGGGGAAAGCTCCAGGCCCCGTGCTCTGGGAGACGAGCTGGCTGCACTGGCTGGGTGTCATGGGGCGATGGGATCCTGCCGTGGGATCTAAGTGCCCCCAACCTCAGGGACAGGTCGGCTCTTGATTCCTCCCTTCTTGGCCCAGACTCTGCAACAGGCCAAATTGGACTGGCCCCAAACGGGGGAACGGGGGGCAGGTGGGGCGAGGGCATAAAACAATGCAGGGAGGGAGAGGATTTGGCATCTCTTCATATAATTAAACCTACACCAGTTACCATGACAACAGTGCTGCAAAAAAAAACACCCCACATTAAAACAATAGTGAAAGAATAACCCCAATTTCCCCCACCCCCCATCCCAGGGGAGGTGTATTAACATGGTTACCCCACCCCCAGGGTAAGGTGTCACCACCCCCCAAGCCAGCCTGGGTGGGGGGTTTGATGGGGTGAGGGGCCAAGGGCAGAGCTGCCCCATGCCCCTGCATCCTGGTCTCCCCAGCCTGGCCTTGACCCCAGGGGCAATGGACGAGGTGACTAATCACGAAGGGCCTGACTGATGTGGAAAGTGGGAACTGACCGAAGACCCCCAAACCCATTCTGCACCCCGGGCAGGGATGACTTTGGGTCACTCGTGACCTGGGGCTGGGGCATAGCCAGTGCCCCCAGAGGGAAAAACCCTGTGCCTCATTCTCCCCCCCACCCCCCACCCAGCCAGCCAGCCAGTCTGAACCCAAGGCCGATTGCGGCCTGGAAGGGGAAATGCCTAATACCTGGTTTACCAGCTCCAGCTCTGCCTGCCAGGGGCTCAGCGCAGAAGGGAGCTGACTGGGTTCCTAGCGCTTTGCAGGGCCAGCCAGTGACAGCCACCAGTATTGTTAATAACTGACACAGCTGAGTCCCAGCCGCCCTCTCTGGGCTTCCTAGCTCTCAGCTGCAGGACAGCCTGGGGCCCTGAATCTCCCCCCAACCCCACTCCATTCTGCATAGGCACCGTGCTCTCTGCTGCCTGTCCTTTGTCAAGCACCTGCAATGCCAAAGCAGCCACTTGACTGGGACAGGGGAGCATGGCGGGGACCCTTAGAGACACCTCTGTAGGCAGCAAGGGACACTGATCCCCCTTGGACTTGTGGGCAGAACTGGGTTCGAGAAGAATCCTCTGTTCACCCCCAGCACCCTCCACACCAGAACTGAACCTCACCTGCCCTGGGGGGTTGGTCAGATGAGGAAATTGAAGCACAGAGAAGGGATGTGCCTCCCCAAGGTCACATCGTGAGTCAATGTCCAAGCCTTGAGTAGAACCCAGTAGTCCTGGCTCCTGCCCCTAGACACAGCTCTCTTCCCAGAGCAGGGCTCAGCAACCTCTGCTCTAACCACCGGACAGCATTCCCCTACCAAAGCGTGGGCCGAGAACCCAGGAGTCCTGGCTCCCTTCTCTGACTCGCTAGCCCAGGCTCCTTCCCACCAGGGAGCTCTGGAACTGGCCACTACTGATATTTTTCGATCCTTGGCCCCCGCTGGTCGGGAGCCATCTGTGCCCATGGCGGGGTGGCAGGGCCCGGGATGTGGAGCTGTGCTCTGTAGGCTCGGCACTGGGCTGGGTCCTGCAGCAGCTGGTGCGGACACCCCAGACCTGGGTACCAGGGCTCCCAGGGCCACCATGGGAACAGGCTCCACCCAAAAAGAGAAAGAGGCTGGCAGCATGCGCGGGGAGTGGCAGGTGGGGAGGGATGTCCAGGGGGCGCTGGGCAGGACAGTGTGGGTGGGGGGCTGCAGGTGCATCCCCCTCCCCTCCACTAGCCCTCCCCCTCCCCTGCAATCTCCTTCCCCCTCCCCCGCCATCCCCTTCCCCATCCCCTCCCCCCACTAACCCTCCCCGCAATCCCCTTCCCCCACTAACACCTCACTAGCCTCTCCCCCTCCCCTACAATCCCTTCCCCTCCCCCTCCCCTTGCTAACCGCTCCCCTCCCTGCCATCCTTTCCCCTCCCCCTCCCCCACTAACCCCTCCCCCGCAATCCCCTCCCCATCTCCTCCCTCCCCCAGGGCGGTCGCCGGGCCCGGCGGGTCCTCCAGCCGCAGGGCCGCTCACTCCCGCCCGGGGCCTCCCTCTTTCCCAGAGCGACCGCTCGTCAGCGCCCAGACCGCAGGGGCCGCCCCTCCAACGGTAGCGGCTGTTGCTAGGAGACAGAGGGACGCGACTTGCTGCGGGGGGGGCTCAACAGGTACCGGGGAGGGGGCCCGGGGGGGCAGGGGCCTGTGGGGGGTCCATAGGGGCACCCTGGGGGAGGGGGCCCGTGGGGGCCATAGGGGGCACCCTGGGGGAGGGGGCAGTAGGGAGGAGGTGGCTCCTGGAGGCAGGGGTCCGTGGGGGCCCAGAGGGGGCACCCTGGGGGAGGGGTCCGTGGGCCCAGAGGGGACCCTGGGGAGGGGGCCCGTGGGGGCCCAGAGGGGGCACCCTGGGGGGAGGGGGCAGTAGGGAGGAGGTGGCTCCTGGAGGCAGGGGCCCGTGGGGGGGCCAGAGGGGGCACCCTGGGAGGGGCCCGTGGGGGGCCCATGCGGGGAGGGGGCTGTCTGCAGCAGGGGAGGGTTCTGAGCAGGGACCCTGTGCAGGGCAGGGGGTGCCCCCTTGGCAGCATCTCACCCGGCTCCCCCCAGCCCCGCAGCCATGCCGAAGAAGGGGCGCAAGGCGGCCGCCCTGAGCGAGGAGGAGCAGTTGCTGCTGATGCAGCAGAAGATGCTGGCGGAGGAGGAGCTGCGCAAGACGAAGGAGGACATGCTCACCCAGTTCCTGAAGGCGAGGTCCAGGGCGCAAGCGGGGCGGGGTGCCCTGCTCCGGGGCCCGGCCGCTCATGGCCATTTAGTGCCACCTGCAAATTGCCCCCTGGGTGCTGGGAGCTGAGCTGGAACCTGGAGCTGGGCAGGAAAATGGCTGGGGGGGGGGGGGGGATTCGACGGAAAATGTCGACTTTTGGGCCAACAATCGAAACCTACGCTTTTGCTTCTGAAATGTCCCCAGCAAGGGAGCTGTCGTTCCAGGGCCTCATTCTCCCACGTGAGCCGGGCTATCTGCCCAGACTGGGCCGGGCTCTCCCCTCGTAATGCTGAACCGGTGCGGGACGTGATGGGCATCCCTTCAGTCCTTCTGTTGCACGCTGCTGGGAGCTGGCGGAGTCTCTGGAGCTTACGCAGCACTTGGGGCTGCAGGTTCCACATG
The DNA here is from genome assembly GCF_003597395.2 of Chelonoidis abingdonii. Lineage (NCBI taxonomy): Eukaryota > Metazoa > Chordata > Testudines > Testudinidae > Chelonoidis > Chelonoidis abingdonii. Next base: position 8,710,227 of record NC_133794.1, read on the forward strand.
AGCTAGTTAGATACCAGTAGGTGGTTAAGATCTGCTCCCATCCGGCCAGTGTAACCTTCTGACCCACCCCACAGGACAAGCTGGCGAAGGAGGAGCACAACAGTGCCCTCAACATGAATAAAATCAACCTGCAGTGGCGCACGGTGCTGCGGGAAGTCAAGGCCAGAGAATTGCGCAAGGACATTGAGATCCTGAGCCAGACCTTTGAGCGGGTGGTGGACTGCAAGGACAGTGTCATCCAGGTAAGCAGCAGGGGTCCCGTGGGCCCATGAACAGGGCTGGAAGAGTGGCTAGCAATGCCCCCCAAGGAGAGGAAGTGCTCCAGGAGGGCAAATGTGCTCAAACTAGGGTTCCATGCACCCTGCAGCCCTCGCTGCTGCTGAGCTCGTTGGGGTAACAGTGCTCGGAGGCTCTGGGGTCAGCGCTGCAGCGCCTGAGCCTTCTCTGTCATCCATGCAGTCGCTGGCCAGGGACCTGTCCGAGGCAGAGGCGCAGTACACTCATGCCTTGTGCAGCCACCTGCACAACGTCGACCAGTTGCTACAGCTCCAGCGGTGCCGCCTGAGGTACCTGGATGAGGATTACAACACCGAGCTGGAGGCCCTGAAGAAGGAGTTTGAGACAGAAAGGTACAGGGGTGGGGTGGGAAGGGAGGATCACCGACTTTGGGGGAGGGCACAGACAGGCAGGTGATGAACACAGGGATGGGGAAGCAGCTCAATGGTGCCCCAGGGCCATGAGTCCCCATCCCTGGCCACAAGGCTCTAGTGCTGAGCCCTAGCTGTAGCCCCACTGTGGAGCAGCTCCCCAGAGCTCTCTGGGTAGCCATCAGCTGCTCTCCCTTCCCCTCCGCGGGCCATGCTGGCTCAGCCCTAGCGGCTCACCTGCGGCTTCCCCAGGAGGATGATCATCGAACACCATGACAAGGAAAGCCGCTACCTGCGGGACGTGCTGCTCGCCCTGGAGCAGAACTTCAGTGAGAGCGAGTACGAGGCCAAGCTGGACTTCCAGAGCACCAGGGACGACGTCAAGAACAAGGTCTGGGCTGAGGCTGCTCCATGCCAGCCTGGGGCAGGGGAGGGGTTTGGTGACACCAGCCTTCCTCTGGTTCTTCAGCCAGCAGCTGGTAGCTGACTCTGGTGAGGAGCCCCTCCTCCTTACACTCCTATGTGTGCAGGGCTTGCTAAGGCACAGGGTATGGGCAAGAGTCCATCTCTACCACAAGGTCCTCCCCACTGCCAGCTTAAGGGGCTGCTGCCCAGTCCCAATGGGACTGGGGTGGGGAAACTCCCCTCCTGGGGTTTGGGTTCCTGCCCTTGGAGTGGGCTCTTCAGGCATGGCTGGCCTGGGGAGTCGGGAGGGGAGGCTGGTGGCTCAGAGTGGGTGAGGGGCTAACATGTCTCCCCACCCAGAACCTGGAGGAGAAGCACTATCTGCGTGTGCAGCTGGAGGGCACAGTGGAGGAGCTGTGGAAGCGGTTCCAGCAGGCGCTGAAGAACTACACCGAGGCAACAGAGGACCGGAAGATTGCATTTGAAGCCCTCAAGCTGAAGGATGAGAAGAGCTCCAAGGAGATTGAGATGCAGATGAAGAAGTTGCAGAAAATTCAGGTCAGTGAGGCTGCCCCACCCCAAGCCCTGGCTGTAGGAAAGAGGCCTTCTTGGGGGGTCGTGGGGTTCCCTGTGTGCTGAGCTCCTCACTGACTGCTCTGGGCGCCATTTCCCTGCCAGGACTCCATTGGCATCCTGAAAGGCAAGATCACGGCACACATGCGGGAGGCCGAGGAGCAGAACCGGCACGTGCATGAGGAGAAGGAGGTTGTGCTCAAGCAGCTGCAGAAGCTCAAGAGCCAGATGAACCAGGCCAGGACCAATGCCAGAAGCAACCTGGCCAAGCTCACCCTGGAGAGCAGCACTGCCCTGAAGAAGCTAAGGGGTGTCCTAGAAAAGGTAAAGGTCAGAGTTCCCCTAATCCTGCAGGAGAAACCTCTGCCCTGCCTATGGGGCCCTGCTCTCCCATGCATAGCACTGACCAAGTGCAGCTCACAGCTGCCCCTGTCCAGGACAGCCAGCAGAGAGAAGTCCCAGCCATGCAGCCTGGCTGCTGGGAGACTCGCTTCCCCAAATCCCATCATCCCTTCCTGGCCCCAGGGAGACACTTCTGCCGTCCCCCTGCATTGTCAACAATTCAGCACCCCCCAGGAAAAGCGCTCCCTCCTGGTTTCCAGAGCACACAGCCATTCTCCACTGCTTGTCGAGCTGTCCCCAACCAGCCCGCTAAGGCCTCGCTTGCCCCGCAGGCAGAGCTCATCCTGAGGCTGGCAGAGATGTGTCGGAAGCTGGAGACCGAGGAGGAGAAGGTGCTGCCATTCTATGCCTCCTTGCTGAGCAGGGAGGAGCAGGAGAAGGTGGAGCAGGTCTCCCTGGAGAAGTCAGGGGAGCAGCTGGCCCAGGTAAGGGGTGAAAGCATTTGGCCTGGTCCTGGACCCGCTCCTTCCCCTCAGGGTGCTGGAAGGAGGGCAGGGACCCAGATGCTGGAGGTGCCTAGAGGCAGGCTGGCATAGCTGGTGGAGAGTGTGTGCCACACCAGGTGGCTGGGGAGAAGGTTGCTGAGAACTGTGCGCTCTTTAATTGAGGGGACAAGCAGAACCAGGTGGGGTGCATTGTGGGAGCTTCCCCCAAGCCAGTGCTGTCCCCTCTCAGCTCTCCTCTGTCCTTCCAACTGCAGCTGATGCAGGATTACCTGGGCCTGGAGCACTTCTGGCAAAGGTACAACAAGGTGAAGCTGGAGCAGCTTTCTCTGGAGCGGGAGAAGGCAGTGCTGTGCCAGGAGAACCAGAAGCTGCGCTTGCTGCTCAAGCAGTACCTGGACGGGATCTCGGTGAGTGATGAGGTTCTCAGCAGGCTCAACCCACTGCTCATCATCAACCACAAGCACCGTGCGCCTGGGCCTGCCAGCAAAGTCCATCGAAAACAGCTCCTTCACAATGTCATCGAGGCTGCCCACGAGGTGCCACACATCCTGTGCGCCGCCCACCTGCCCAGCCTGGGGCATGCTGGGAACTGTGCTCTGTGAGCTGCGGCAGCTTGTGTCTGGCGCGCGTGGCTAGGCGAGTCGGGCATGAGGAGCGGTGAGCGCTTCCCCCGCGGTGCTGTCCCACTTGCTGGGGAAACTCCGTGCCCATAGGAAGCTGCCATTAAAGGGTTGTACTGATCGCAGTGGTGATGCCTGACAGGGGAGTGTAGGGGAGCCGAGGAGCATCCAGGCACATGGCTCTACCCCTGCGTTGCCAAGGCAGGCTGGTAACCCTGGTGCAGCTCTGCAGCCTCCAGCCCAGGCCCTGCCCCAGGGAAGCACGGCCCTGGGATTGCCTGATCCTGGGAAAGGGGAGGCAGGTGGCCACTGTGAGCGAGATGCCTTCACTCTCCTGCCTGTCCAAGCCCTGGGAGCTGGCTTGGTCAGGTTCAAGCTGGTCCTGCTGCTCTGGCCTCCCTTCAGAGGGGAGCAAAGGGCTTCCCCCACTCCCTCTTCCCCAGGGACCCTGACAGAAGCAGCCACAGAGCAGGTGCTGACTCTGTGGGAGGGGAGGAGGTTTATTTCTTTTTGGCCTTGTTTCTCTTCTCCTCCTTGAGCCTCTTCTTGGCCCCCTGGGAGCTGCTGGCCTTGTGGTAGAGGTGGTAGCCAATCAGGCCCAGCAGAGCCGGGATCAGCCCGATGCAGAGCAGGGGCAGCACGTCATTCGTCAGCTTCTGCCAGTGGCTGGCCCGGGAGAGGCCAACCAGCTCCACATCGAACTGCAGCATGGCATCAGCTGGGGAGAGAGGGAGCATGGCTGAGCGGGGCTCCCCTGCACACAGGGCAGAGGTGGCAGTGGCCCTGACCCAGCTGGCACAGGGCATGTGGTCACTGCCCAAGCTCATCGGAGGGCACCAGACAGCGCTGCTGCCCCAGATCAGGACACCCGCACGCTGCCCTGCCCAGAGCAAAGCAGAGGTAGCTGCAGCTCTGGGGAGTCCCAGCCCTGCCACGTCAGCTCTGGCAGCCTCTCTAGGCAGGCCAAAGGCTGAAGAAGCTACAGAGCCCAAACTCCCTCGCTCCTTGGCAGGCCGTGTGGGGCACAACGTCCAGCTCCGGGGCTGTCCGTCAGCCCAGCACCAAATTCACCAGGGAGCAGAATCTGTAGCAGGTGTTGCTGGGTAACCAGAGGGCTGGGGGGACCTAACAGCAGCCTAGTGCGCTCTGCCCTGGCAGGGGGCACCAGGGCTTGGCTCTGAGACTCAGGCTGATTAAGGAAGATCCCACGTCCAGCCAGGCTGGGCAGGCGCAGAGGCGGCAGTTACCTGGGACAGCAGGCGGGGATCCTCGCTTGCCGTAAGCCAGATGAGGCGGGATGATCACCCTCCGCTTCTCCCTGCCAGGCAGAGGGAGAGGCACATCAGAGCAAGGGCCCAACCATCTGCCACAGCCCTGCCATTCACACACAGCATCCCTTGCCCAAGGCACCCCATCCACCAGAGAAGTGCGACCACTGCTGAGGTGGAGCACAGCATCACTTCAGCAGCCACACAGCACAACTCCATCACAGTTCAGGACAAGAAGTGCCTAATGGCGCATCAAACTTAAAATTGTAGATGGGTAGAATGTAACCGATAAAGCTGAGCTGTGGGCAGGCTCCTGAGGATACCAGCCCGCAGGGGCGGCTCTAGGGATTTCGCCGCCCCAAGCACGGCAGGCAGGCTGCCCCCAACGATTTGCCTGTGGAGGGTCTGCTGGTCCCGCGGCTTCGGTAGACCTCCCGCAGGCTGCTAGAGGTCCTCCGAAGCCACGGGACCAGCGGACCTTCCGCAGGCAAACTACCGAAGGCAGACTGCCTGCCACCCTCGCAGCGCCGGCAGAGCGCCCCCCGTGGCTTGCCACCCCAAGCACGCACTTGGCGTGCTGGGGCCTGGAGCCACCCCTGCCAGCCCGTGTCCAAGGAGAAGGGCCTGGAAGTGTTAAAATAACAAGAACGCATTAGGGCCTCCTCTCCAAGGCAGCACGTCCAGCAGCAGGTGGTTGGGGCGCTGGCTCAGTGACTGAGAGCAGCTTCCCACGAGGTTTCACATCCAGCCCATGACCCAATCCTGCCCTGGGTGGGCTAGAGTCAGAGCTGCATGTTCATCTCCAAGCGCTTGCAGGCCCATGGCTAAATCCCAACCACGGGCACCTGCCTGCAGAAACCCAGTCCACACGAAGGGAACTCCGGGCCCCTGCCCCCAGCAGGCAGTCCAGCCCAGCCCAGAGGGCAGGCAGAAAGCCCCCTTCCTGTTCCTGGAGATGAGCACGCACCGAGAGCCAAGCCCAGCCTCCTGGAGAGAAAAGAGCTGGGCCCCCCGCCTAGGCTCTGACCTGATTTTTACCATGTTTGGGTCTCCGGCCCCCTGCCCATTCTGCTGATCCAGCCCTGTGGGAAGCCCCGTACTGGGAGCAGAAGGAAAGCGCCAAGGATCCCCATCTTGTCTATTGCTTTGGCTGAGAGCACTGAGCCAGGATGCCTTTCCCCAGTCACACCACCACTGCTCTTGCCAGCAAGCCAGGGCCTCACTTACCCAACGCACATGTCTAGCAAGCTTTGCTCCAAGCCTGGGAGGAGGGAAAAACCACAGAAGAAGAGAGACAGATCAGGGGGATTCTCTGAAAGGCTTCCCACCCACCTGGGTGAGGGGCCTCTTTGGGATTGCTCATCTTCCCACCCCCTGTTGCAGGAGGCTTCCCTTCCAAGCCCCTGGGCCCCGCTGAGCTCTGGCAGGCTCACGGCACCAGGGGGTTAAGCCACTGAAAGCTGCCACAAGGAGGCAGTGACAGCGCGGGCCGGGGTGCCAAGGAAGTGGGAGCAAGGGCTGGATGTGGGAGGGGAGAGTTTGTCACGCAAACACCGGAGCAAGGGGCAGTGGCCCCTTCACACACTGTCACTGCAGAGAGGACAGGCGGGGAACATATCAGTGTGTTCCAGGGGCAGCCGGATTCAGATCAGTGCAGGGGGCCCGTGGGGCACCTGGTCCTTCCAGCAGATGCCAACAGAGACCAGCCAGAAGAGACTCCTGCACCTTCCACTGCAATTAGTATGTCAGTAGTGCCTAGAGGCCCCTGTCATGCCAGGCGCTGTACAGGCCCCAACCGGGATTGTGCCAGGCGCTGCACTGGCCCTGATTGAGAAAAGCCCCCCCCCCCCCCCCCTTTTTGGGGGGGGGGTGGGGAAAAAGGCTGAAAGAGGTTAAGTGACGGCCAAGGGCACGCACGCAGTCAATGGCAAAGGCGGGAACAGAGCCCAGATCTCTGGAGCCCGGCCCAGCCTCCTCCCCGATTGGGGCCCAGGCTAACGTACCAGGGATCACCTGTCTTTTACCCAGCTCCACCTGCAGGGGTCCCCGCGAGAGCGAGGGTGTCCGATGATCCGCCCATCCTCCAACCTGCCCTGCGGGGAGACATTGACACACGCGTTAACCCCAGCGTGGGCACCCTGCCAGCTGGGGCACAAGGTCCTGGACAAGGGAGCTCCTGCTGTATCACCCGACAGACGCGCAAAGGGCCCTGCCACGGAGATGCTGGCACAGTCCCTAGGCCTCCCGGGTGGGCAGCGGGGCAAGCAGGCACAGCAAGCAGGGCAAACGTGGGAACAAAGCAGCGTGAAGGGCAAAGGTGGCAGAACGGCTGGAGTTCTGCCCTCTGCCGCTCCTGGGAAGGGGACACAACTGCAGGCCCCCCGCCACAGAGGCACTGTCCCCTGGACACAGGGCACTGTCTCAACCCTCCCCCAGGAGGGGACTGTGCCCAACTCCCCAGACACGAGGGCACTGTGCCCCCCACAGGGCACTGCCCCACACACACTGGACACTATCCCCAACCCCAGACACAGGCACTGCCCCCATCCCCCGACACAGGGGCACTGTCCCACCCCCCCTGAAACATGGGCACTACCATGCCCCCCCACACTGGGCACTGTCCCCAATCCCCCGACATGGGCACTGCCCCCATCCCCCCGACACACACAGGGGGCACTGTCCCAAACCCCCCCACAAGGCACTCCCCCCACACACGCAGGGGCCTGTCCCCAAACCCCCAGACATGCACTACCATCCCCCCACACACACAGGGGCACTGTCCATCAACCTCACTCCCCCACAGGGGGCACTGTGCCCCAACTCCCCAGACACAGAGGGCACTGCGCCCCCCACAGGGCACTGCCCCCAACCCCAGACCGGCACTGCCCCATCCCCCGACACACACAGGGGCACTGTCCCCAACCCCCCCCAGACATGGCCACCCTCCCCCCCCCACACACAGGGGCACTGTTCCCCTGGACACAGGGGCACTGTCCTCAACCCTCCCCCCACACGGGGGCACGTGCCCCAACTCCCCCAGACACAGAGGGCTAGCGCCCCCCACAGGCACTGCCCCCAACCCCCAGACACGGGCACTGCCCCCATCCCCCCGACACACACAGGGCACTGTCCCGACAACCCCGACTCAGGGGCACTGTCCCCCCCCCCAGGGCATGCTCCTGCCTGCCAGCCCCATGCCCCAGAGACTCCGCGCCACGTCCTGGACAGGGGGCCGCTCACCCCGCGCCGGCCGCACCGCACATCTGGGGCTCGGCGGCCCGCCTGGTGGGAGCCACCCCGGCCTGGCCTGGCCCCGCCCCGGGCGGAAGGAGCCGCCGGTGCTGACGTGTCCTGCGCCCCTCACCCCCCCTTTACCGTGTAGTGAATCTGCACCGTGTCGCCCAGCGCCGAGCGCGCGCGGCAGTCCTCGGGGGGCGCCACCTGCGGGGCGAGCCCAAGTGGGGGTCACAGCTCTGGCGCCGGGGCCCCCCAGTCTCCTCCCGCGCTCACACACGGGCCCCGCGCCGCAGGCGGAGGAACAGGCCCGCGCCGCTCTCCCTCCGCACCCCGGGGCGCCCCGCGCCCTCACCGGGGTCCCAAACTGCGGAGCGCGGGGTGAGGTGTCCCCGCCGCTCTCCCACCCGCGCGCCCTCACCGGGGTCTCCAGCTGCGGCGCGGGGGTGTCCCGCCGCTTCCCCCCCGCACCCGCGGCGCCCCGCGCCTCACCAGGGCTCCAGCTGCGGCGCGCGGGGGGGGTCCCCGCCGCTCTCACGCCCCCGCGGCCCGCACCCCAGCAGCAGCAGGAGGAGGAGGAGGAGGAGGGCGACCGGGGCGCGGAACATGTCAGCGCGGAGCGTGCCCGGGAGCGTGTGTGATGGGGGGGGCCGCCTAGCGCTTCCTCCCGGCTGCCAGCGCCGCCCGGTGCCTCCCACTCCCTGTCTTCAATCCAGGGCTTCATGGGCCCCCAGCAGCTCCGCCCGGGCTGAGCCCCCACCCCCGCGCTAGCACTGACGTGGGACGTCAGCACACCCGCTACCCCCGCCGCACCTGGCCTCGGGCCGGCGTCAGGCCACTCGGGAGCCCTGGGGCCAGGCCAGGCAGCAAACAGCGGGGAGAGCTCCAAACTCAGGTCACTGCGAGGGGGGAGTTGTGAGCATGGGGAGTCAGATACAACCTGGAGGCAGGCATCGGCAACGGCCTGGCACATGCACAGCTAACACACACACACACCTAACACATGCACAGCTAACACGTGCACACCTAACATACACACACCTGGCACATGCACAGCTAACACACACACACCTGGCACACGCACACCTGGCACATACACAGCTAACACACACACACACACACCTAACACATGCACACCTAACACACACACACCTGGCACACGCACACCTGGCACATGCTGTGACGCAGGAGGGAGCGGGGTGGATTGACCTGGGACTGTCTGCATGGGGGAGGGGAGAGCAGGGGGTGACTTTAGGTGAGGGACGGTACCTGAGCCAGGAAGGGGATGGGGCCAGGTGACACCTTTGCCGGACAAAGGGAGAGGAAGGGGAGGGAGTCGGCTGGAGGGGGTGGTTTTTCAGTTTGGGGCTGGCTGGGAAGAGGCAGGAACCCCAAGTCTGGGGTCGAAGCTCCTTGCCCCAGAGGGATCCAGCTGAGGGGTCCTGGTTGTACCTACAAGCCCTGCTTGGGACTGGGGTCCTGTCGTCTAATAAACCCTCTGTTTTACTGGCTGGCTGAGAGTCACAGTGGATCACAGGAAGTGGGGGGGTGCAGGGCCCGGACTCCCCCACACTCTGTGACACATGCACACCTAACACATGCATACCTGGCACACACACCACACACACACACAGCTGGCACAGGCACACCCAGTGCACCTAACACACACACATCTGGCACACCTAGCACAGACGTGTTTTGAAGGAGGCTACACCCCCATTTGTGAATGAGCCGGGGGCGGGGGAGCGGCACAGCTCAGGTTCCAGAGCAAACTCCCCCGGGGGCAAAAGCCCATTTCCCCTGGGGGGTGGCACTAGTTCCAGGCGGCAGCCTGGGGCTTCAGCCCTTTCAAACCTGTGTGGAGCTGGCTAGGCGGGGCCCTGCCTACCAGGAGCAGTGCCGGAGAGGGAGGGGGTCACACACCATCCCTCAGCAAAGCCCCTCGGCCCAGCCCTGAATCAATGGGAGCCAGGCTGAGGGTGCTGCAGTGCCCACCTTATAGATTCTTCTAACTGGGTCATCTGCAAAACCTGCGTTTAGGGCCAAAACTCCAGGGCTGGTGTAAATCACTCTCGCTCTCTTGGTGCCAATGGGGCCAGACCCCCGGGGGTAGAGTTACTCCGTGTTGGCCGCACTCTGGTGCGTGCTCTCCTGTGAAGCCTCCCCAACGACAGCCTTAGCCGGCACAGAGCCGGGGAGCTGGGGAATGGCGGTTCAGGAGGAGGCCAGGATGGGGTGTGGGTGTGACCACGTCCCCCTTTCCTCCTCCCCTGGGGCAGCTCCCCCCCAACACACACTTTACTCAGGTGCAGACTGCTGCACAAGGTGCAAAGCCTGTTCCAGAGTGCGCAGCATCCCACTGCTCTCATCAAACCAACAGGGAACCCCCATCCCCTGAGAGTAATGGGGCATTAGTCCCCCAGCCCTGCCCCACATCATTGGCACAGACCCAGGCTTTGGGTGGACTGGGCCTTAGTGGGTTCCCGGTGAATTGCTCAGCTGTGCTAACGCCATGGAAGGCCATGGCTCTGGCCCAGGGGCTCGGCGACGGGCAGGGGGAGGAGGCAGAAAGCAGGGGATTCGTTTCCTAGGGGAGAAGATGCACGAGCCCCCTTTGCCATATGAGAAGCAGCGGTTGGTCACAGCGGGAGCTGGGCTGTGGAGCGACAGCGTTGCTGACCCCAGCCATTGGATCCGGCCGGCAGGTGACGTTTCTCTGAAAGCCCCAGTTCCCAGCATCTGCCACCTTTGGTTTTGTAAAAGTCGATTGTTAAGATGAGTTCCAGTCTGCATCCTGTAGAACTTGCCATACCGGTATTGCCCTGGCCTCTTCTTTTGTCATTCAGTGTTGAACGCATTCTACAACAATATGCTCCTCACCCTTTGGGGGCGCTGAAGCAGACTTTAGCACCTGCTCCCCTACTGGTGTAAACGTTGCTTGTGCCATGCAGAAACGAACACCAGGTTTTGGGCCCATCTCTATGACACTTCTGTGATGTCATAGTAGGTACTTAGCGGCCTGCCACGTGCAGCAGGGAGAGGAGAAAGAAAACAAATCTGTTGATCTGTGTACCCGTAACCGAGCCTGATCACTCGAACGCCTCTCTCGTGACCCATACTCTCCTTGCATCCCTTACCTATATAGTCTGTTGCCACGTGCAGCCTGGTAAATAACAGGCCTGCTTTTCCTTTCGCCCCTGCGAATACGTGGCAATTTACATCGATGTTCAGCTGAGCAGAGCTTGGCTACGTGAGTGCTGCGGACCCAGCGACCGGGCCCAGTGCAAGGAGAGACCTTGTTGTGTTTATTATGTGTTACGTCTCACGAGTGCTTTGGGGTACAGCATGTGGCAGTGGCCAGGGTGGGCTGCAACAGGGGTCTGGCAGTGCCAGCTGTCCCAGATCACCCCTGACCTTGACTTCCCTCCACCCAGGGTATGAGCAAGTCCAAGCAGGTTTTCAGGTATTGAAGCGCATCCCCTTGCGGGGAGGGGGGTCCTTCACAAACAGGAAATGGCCAACGAAGAAAAAGACCAAAGACCTTCATCCTAGCAGGGAGACAGAGTCAGTCCCTGGCCCTTCACCAGCAAGGTCTGCTCAGCTCACCTCCCTTCCCTGGGCCTGGACTCCAGTCTCCTGCCACCAGCTGGGCAGAATCCTGCTCCCGAGCCAGCTGTCTGCGGAGACCTGCCAGCTGTTCTTCAGGACAGCCCATATCCCTGCCAGCCTGGGCGTCCTGCCACTGTGTGTAAGCAAGCGCCCTTTGCTAGGAACAGGCCTCCCTGGCGTTCTCCCTGCAGGATTCTCCTCTCCCTAGGAGTGCACCTTCCAGGCCCCCTGCTCCTCGGGGCACAGCACCTTCTTTCTGCAGCCACGGCTCTGCTGTGGGCACTACGCTGCAGCACCTGCTTCCTGCAGTGGCAAAAGGGGTGTAGCCATCTATGGAGGTAGCCCACCGCTCTGAGCAGCCATAGAATTCTTCCATCAGCCCAGCTGGAGCAACACCCAAGGGCCTCGACCCACCGTTAAGCACAGACTACCCCAGGAGAGCCACGGCTCTAGGAGCAGCTTCCCCCTAACGCCCCTCAGCTCACCCAGCTCCAGAGGCTCATTTGCCAGTTAACCAGGAAGTGGCCAGCTGGGGAATCAGTTCCCCGCAAGCAGGCCCTCAGGTGGGACTAACAGGAGGGCTGGATTGGACCTCCAGAGTCCAGCCTGCTGGGTTCTGTGCCCAGCTCTGGGAGGGGAGTGGGGTCTAGTGGTTAGAGGGGGTTGTGATTCAGGACTCCAGGCCGGGTTCTCTGTGAGTGACTCACTCTGTGTGTCTTATATTTCCTCAGCTTTCAAATGTGACATGCTGACTCTCCCCCCACCCCCAAGCATCTTCCAGCTTTGGGGTCTTGGGCACGCTGCACTTTAAGGGCACCAAGCTCCCAGCACCAGAAGGTGGCAGCAAATCATCAGAAATTCCTCCCTTTCCATCTGCTCCCTACAGCTGGCGTTCCTAGGGCACCGCTGGAGGGAAGCTTGCAGCATTAGCATCCCAGCCGGCCTGGACAGGGCACTGCTGCAAACAGGGCCCTGAATGCTTGCCAGAGACAAAGTCAACCTGATTGCATGTTTAAGGCCCCTGACCCTAACCGTGTTTCGAGCATCCGAAGCGTCCAGCAAGTGCAGGCAGGGAGGGACCATCTAGTGCACCAGGGTAAGTCCTCGGCCATGCTGCAAATCAGCTCCTCGCCCTGGGCCTCAGCTCCTCCTCCCTGCTGGGGCTAACGCTCCTTCCTGGCTGGAGGCAGGGACAGCATCTCACTCTGTGGGTGGGCAACTGACGGCGCGCCGGGGCCCCTGAGCTCAGCCAGGCCCCCAGACGCTACAGGAAGACAAATAATAATATACACAGTGGCCACAGCCAGATGGGGTCCCACCGGGCTGGGTGCTGCCCAGGGGCCTGCCCCAAAGAGCTGGGAGTCTGACAGGAGAAATTCCTCACCAGAAAGACAGGCCTGGTGCCGGTGTGGCTAGCAGGGACCCAGTGGCAGGGTCGGAGCCAGGACGCAGAACCGGTCAGTCCATTTCCACTGCACACACAGCCCGGCAAGAGGCGGGTCCCATCACTTCGAGCCCCCAGGGGAGGAGGTTTGGGCAGATGCCTGTGAACGGGGCTGGGGCGTATCCTCTGTCCATGGCTCCTGTGAGGGCATCGCAGCACCTGCCGGGCCGGGGCCAGGGATGGGGGCGGCTCATGTGTTCTGGGGCATGCAGAACAGGCCCTAGAGGCCATGAGATGATGCAGCGTGTGCTGTCTGGCTCAGCAGGGCCACGCCCGGGTCCAGCCCCACCATCATGCACATCCGTCCATTTGGTGACAAGGGCGCCCTTGAGAAATGGGGCCTTGCTGAGCTGAGGCTGGTGGCACATGGCCATGAGCCGGCTTGAAGAACACTGGACTGGCTAAAAGGAGCCAGGCTGCCCAGCACGAATGCAGCTTGGCAGGGATAGGGGCACGCTGGCTGCTCCTTTCTGGGGAAGGCCCCTCTGCTCCACACAAGGGGTGGGATGGGCTCGGCTTGCATAGTCGGTAACAGTTCCCACCAGCCACCATGGCTGTAAAGCACCGAGCCTGGTGCAGAGCTGCCAGGTCTGAGGGACCCTGGTGAGGCCAGCGTGTGCTCTGATGGGGCCGGGCAGGCTGCATTCGCTCTGTGCAGGGGCAGCGCCCAGGGCCCTGCTCAGGAGAGTGCTAGGAGCTGTACAAATGTTTCCAGCTGCTTCTCTCACCAGGGACAGCCCCGCAGCCCCAGCGAGCTGCAGCCCCCAGTCGTCCCGCTCAGCAGTGCCAGGCTCCAGGGCTGGGCGGAGGAGCTGGCTCAGGTCGGGCTCAGCTGAGGGCTCTTGCTCCAGCCTGTGAGCATTGTCTTTGCCAAACTGAGCAGCGTCCAGCTGGGTCAGCAGCTGGCTGGGAGCCTGCCCGTCTCCCTGCAGCATGGGGGTGTGGGGCCACCGGGGGGCCAGAGCTTGGGCTGAGCTGTGGGGCTGGCTCCCAGGGCGATGGGATCGGCATGCCAGCTATTCCCCCGCCGGGACGCTGCTCCCATTGTCTGGGCCATGCCTGTCAATCCCTGGCCGCGGCCCCGCCACTTGCACCCACATACCAGCCCGTTGCCGTGAGGTGGCGAAGACGGGCTGGCGGCTCGGGCCGTGAGGCTGTAATGGGATTAGGGGGCTGGGCCCCCTCCCCTGCCCAGAGACAATGTGAGATGGATGGGCTGGTGGGAAATCGGCACCAGCCCCCAGCCCGTTACCAGGGGTGGATGGCCTCTGGCAGTAGGGTCCCAGCAGAGCCCTGAGCAAGAACTTCTGCCAGAAAGGGACACAGGATTGGGCCCTGTCACCTCAGAGCTGCTGCAGACACGGCCTCTAACAAAGTGCCACAATCAAAGCAGGAGTCCAGGCTCCCAGCACCATAGACCCCACTCCCACTCCCAGAGCCGGCAATAGAACCCAGAAGTCCTGGTTCCCGGCCCCATAGACCCCACTCCCGCTCCCAGAGCCGGCAATAGAACCCAGGAGTCCTGGCTCCCGGCCCCATAGACCCCACTCCCGCTCCCAGAGCCGGCAATAGAACCCAGGCGTCCTGGCTCCCGGCCGCATAGACCCCCTCCCCTCCCCGAGGATAGAACCCAGGAGTCCTGGCTCCCGGCCCCATAGACCCCACTCCCCTCCCAGAGCCGGCAATAGAACCCAGGAGTCCTGGCTCCCGGCCCCATAGACCCCACTCCCGCTCCCAGAGCCGGCAATAGAACCCAGGCGTCCTGGCTCCCGGCCGCATAGACCCCCTCCCCTCCCCGAGGATAGAACCCAGGAGTCCTGGCTCCCAGCCCCATAGACCCCCTCCCCCTCCCAGAGCCGGGAGAGAACCCAGGAGTCCTGGCTCCCAGCCCCCTGCTCTAATCATCTGCCTGGAGCACTGGGGATTTGAGGGGCAATAGCTCTGGTGAGCGTTTAGTGGGGGGAAGTGATTGGCAGACCCTGCAGATGTCTCTCCCAGCCGAGTCCCAGGCATGTGATATCTTGAGACCCCCCCCACATCCCACACCCAGCGTTCCCTCCCCTGCACCCTGGGCTGAAACCCCAGCCCCTGAGTGAAGAGCCAGTCCCACGGGGCGTGATGCTCCTTGTGTCAGACTAGCAGGGCTTGGCCCACTGCCCCACTGCATGTGCCTGCAGCATGGAGACTGGGGGCAGCTGCTGGGCTCCCACTGCCCTGTCTTGTGGGGGGGAAGTGGGGCTTTCTACCCCCCAATGCACCCCACCACTCACTTTGCTTCCCCAGTGCTCCAGCTGAGCTCAGTGGCAGCTCAGATCCGGCCCAAGTCGACACCACAGGACCCACAGCAGGGGAAGCGTTCCTGGGCTCCGGCAGGGGCATTTAAACCCAGGGGCCTAAGCCTGGCCTGGCCCCCCCTCACCCCTGCAGCTGGCACCACCCCCACCTGCCGACGGGTGATGCTCTGGACGAAGCGGGAGCGTCCCATGGTTTGACCTGCCCTAGCGGAGGCCCCAGGAGGCTGGAGGCAGCTCCCAGCTCTTGGCCAAGACACTTTGGTCTCAGCCGCCCTTCAAAGTTGCACCATTTAACAGCCCTGGCACCGCCATCTCCATGGCAGGAAGGCCTCACTGCCCCCCCCCACCCCAGAAACCAAGCAGGGACCAGGTCACTGGTACCCATCTGTACTGCACAGCTCACGAACCCTGGGCAGCGCAGAGGCCGTCTCTCCCCACGTCTGGGCGTTCTCGGGACATATGGGTGGAGTTTTCATTTACCCACCACCTGGCACCCGCTCTACCCCCTGCTGCCCCTCGAGAGCACAGCCTCGTCCCCAGGGGCCGTCCAAGCTTCAAGCCGCTACTAAACATACAGCCTGTCCCACCGCAGTGCTCCGGCTCGTATGGGGCCCCAGCAATTGTGGGGCCGAGGCTGTGGGGCAAGCTGGAGGGTGCAGGGGGGTTGCAGGAAGGGGAATGGGGTGAATCCAGCAAGATGGGGGTGACTGGGCTGGAACAGTGCAAACGGAAGAACCTGCAGGTGCCCCTCCCCGGGGCTCAGGTTCACACAGTCAATATGCAGCAGAGCTGGGGGGGCGGAACCCAAGAGTCCTGCACCAAGGGCCCCTCTCTCTTCCAGAGCCACAGAGCCAGCGCCAGGTCCTGGGCTCCAGAGGCAGGTGGCACCCCATCCCCCCACTGGCCCAAGGCGGGGGCAAGGATTCAGTGCCTGCCCCCGCTTGTTTCAAATCAGTGTGTGGAACGGGCACAATCCACCTCCGCCAGCCAGGATTAGAGCTAATGGGATTTACCACTGCAGCCAATATCCCCTTAAATACAGGACCGGGGGGGAGTAGGGGGGTAAAGCTTCTTTCTGGCTGCGGATCTTCCTGCCCCAGAAGCACCATTGCTCCCCTAAGCTGTTTCTAATTAAAGTCAGACCCAGCCTGTCCATCACCCCTTCCCCAGCCCGCCCAGGGGACCTGGCTTCACTGGCACTGATGGGGGTGAGGACAACAGATCTGGGCCACATACGGGCTCAGCCCAAGTGCGATGGGGAGTCCCAACCCCCTCCCCCAGCTCTAACCCATTAGACCCCCACTCCCCTCTCAGAGCAGGGGAGAGAACCCAGGAGTCCTGGCTCCTCCCCGCCTGAGAGAGTAGTTGGGGGTATCAGTTCCTCTGGCAGCCCCGGGGAGGTGAAAGAAGCGACACAGGGCCAGCACTACATAAAACGTGTTTAATATTCAACGGGGGTACAGGAGTCCTCGTGTATCCAGCACTCCAAGAGCCGGGGGGGGGGGGGTGCTATACACACGGCCCATGTCCCAGGGCAGAACCACAGGCAACATGTCACACCAAGCAGAGACCGGGGGCATAAATACATGTGCTGGGGAGGAGCTGACAGTCAATCCGCCCGCCCCGGGGGGTTCTCATTACAATCACTGTGCTGCACACGGGGTGGGGCGGGGGCTTCAAGGCGCAGGAGTCACTGGTGAATCGCTGCCTCTGCTGGCTGGTTAGGTGGCTCCCCAAGCCGGGGGGAGTGAGTGAGGCCCAATTTCCCTCATCTTGGGGGAGGGGGATGAGGGGGGTCACATGCATGACTGATGGGGTGAGACAAATTAAAAAACAACACACTCCTTGCTAACCAGCCCACTGAGAAACAGCCGCTAATTACCCAGCCCAACCTGAGCTAAGGTGCTCTCACCACCAGCCCCTGGGGGCAGGATCCTCAGGGCTCCCACCCCTCTGCTATGGGCAAGTCCTGGGGGGGGCAGCGGGGGGTCCCTGATGCATCTCCCCGAAATCCTGCTTAGCCCAACAGGCACTTCTCGGGGTGTCCCCACTGCAGGAGGTCATGATAACTGGATTACCCCCCATTGCTGCCGAGGAGGCGGGTGCTGGGGAATGTGGGGGGGCTGCTGCAGAGGGAGGAATCCTGCCTCTTGAAGTGACATGATTTGGTGTGGTGGGGGGGGGATGAACCTGGGGCCCCGCAGCAGGCTCTGGGGCCACCTTGGGGACTCATTGAGCAGCTGTGAGTGCTGTCGGGGCGCCGTCCCAGTGGAGACACAGGGAAGCGCACGGGGACGCTGGGTCCGGCAGCGTCTGAAACCCGGGGGGTGTGTGGAGAGGCTGGGGGGGAGCAATTTCCACTATGGTCCCGATTCTGCCACTGAATCCACAGCCTGGCCCCTCTCTCGCCCTTCAGGAACGTTCCCCTCCCTGCCACAGAGACTGCACTGGCCAGTCCCCCACCAGCTCTGCCAGCCCCCCCCCCGTGTCTGTACAGGGTGGTGCAGGGGAGCTGGGAATGTGCAGGGGGAGTGGGGGGGAAGGGCCACGCTGCCAGCAGGAGGCACTGCCCTAGCAAGTGATACAACCCCCTCCCCCCCCGGTGAAAGATGGAATGGGATGAGACCCAGAAACAATTCCCCCAGCTGCCCGCCTCCCCTTGCGGTGTCCCCTGCCCCCCAGCACAGACCAGCAGCCCCCCCTGCCACAGAAGCTTAAAGCTGCCTTGAGAAATTCACCTCTGTGTTTAGAGTCACGTCACAGGGCACCAAGAACAACAGAAAAACAACACAAAAGAAAGGCCACTGCTCCACGCGGGGCTGTCGGTGCCCCCCCCGGGTGGCAGGGGGCTACCCCAGCACGGAAGCAGATGCCCCCCGCCCCCCATATATATTTATATATCGATATATTCATCACACGCGCACACACCCCAAGAACCGTGCAAATCCCGGGGGGGAGGGGGGACCAGACCCGAGACCCCAAATCAAACCCACAGCAACCGGTGCCGGAAAGAAAGCAAAACCCAGCGAGAGGGGAGGGGGGAAGAGCCAACGGGTCCTGCCAGCCTGAGGGGGTGGGCAGAAGGGCGGCTCCGCCTGGCCCCCCACAGCGCAGGGGCGCGGGGGGGGGGGCAGCTCGTGCTCACTTCTTGTTCTTCAGCTGGTTGGCCAGCCAGTCCAGGCCCTCGTAGAGCCCGTCGCCGCTGGTGGCGCACGTGGCCTGGATGTACCAGTTGCGGTGACGCAGGGAGTGCAGGCCCAGCTTGTCCGTGATCTCTGCCGCGTTCATGGCGTTGGGCAGGTCCTGGGGGGCACAGGGGCGGTTACAAGCTGACCCGATGACGGGCACCTCACCCACGGAGAATTCAGTCCCAGGGCGGCCGAGGCTGGGGGGGTCCTGGGGGGGACGTGACACCCACCTGCTTGTTGGCGAAGACGAGGAGCACAGCGTCCCGCAGCTCATCCTCGGCCAGCATCCGCATCAGCTCCTCGCGCGCCTCGTTCACCCGCTCTCGGTCATTGCTGTCCACCACAAAGATCAGCCCTGGGGGTGGAGGGAGGGCACTGACAGTGGGGGAGTTACTCTGACCCCCAGCTAGGCAGCCCCACCCCCTCCGGGGCAGTGTGACAGTGTGTGCCCCCAAACCCCTCCTTACCACCCCACCTTGGAGGGGGTGACCATGCGCCCCCAAACTCATCACCCCACCTTGGAGGGGGTGACCATGCGCCCCCAAACCCCTCCTTACCACCCCACCTTGGAGGGGGTGACCATGCGCCCCCAAACCCCTCCAATGGGGGGTTGAACAAAGTCATTTACCAATTCTTTTCCCCCACCCCACACCATGGCGGGGGAGGGGGGAGCAGGTAGGGTGACCAGATCTCCCCATAAAACCAGGACTGCTCTGATATTTAACCCCTTGTCCCGTGTCCAGATCAGTGTTCGATCGAGACGCCATTTGTTCTGATATTCGGGTAAGGAGGCGAGCAGGAGGGAGGCGCTGGAAAAAATTGCAAACAAGCTCCCCCCTCCTCGCCTCCTTCTCCCCCCAGTGCACCATGTCCCCACTCCTCCCCCCACAGCTGTTTGAGGGTGCTTAGCGCTTTCTGGGGGGGGGGCGGCCGGGATTAGAGCGGAGGATGGAATGGCGGGAGCGGAGAAGATATTACGGTAGGGCAATGGGAGTGAGGGCGGTCCTTGGGCAGGAAGAGCGGGGGGGGCGCGGTACCCATCTGCAAGAGGGAATGCGGCACTGTAGGGTGAGAGTGCGGTGGGACTGCTGAGGAGGGACTCAGCAAGGGCACAGTGGGGGGGGCGAGCGGGCAGGGGGTGGGACCTGGCACAGAGCAGGGACGGAGCCTGGGAGGAGCAGGGGTGGACTGTGGGCGGGGCTGACGGCACCCCAGCGTGTCCCAAAACGTTAGTGTTGTGATCTGGTCACCCTAGGAGCAGGAGAGAGAGAAACATCGTACCCCTCCTTCCCCCCCAGATACTCAGCCAGCCCTAGACGACCGCTGGGGGGAGGGAAAGCCCGCCATACCCTGGGTGTTCTGGAAGTAGTGCCGCCACAGGGGCCGGATCTTGTCCTGGCCGCCCACGTCCCACACAGTGAAGCTGATGTTCTTGTACTCGACAGTCTCCACGTTGAACCCTGCAAGGTGGGTGGGGGGTTAGCCACAGACATGGGGGCAGCCAGCCCTGCCCACAGTGGGGGCTCAACCCTCTTTGCCCATGCAGTGAGGGGCACTGCCCAGTGCCAGCCACTGTGGGGTCTCCAGGCACTAGACTGAGATCCAGCAAACTCATCTCACACAGGAGCCTCTCAATGGGCAAAGAAGAAACTGAGGCAGGGAGGGGGACAGGGCGGTGCAGATTCAGATGAGGAAATTGAGGCATAGAGGTCAGCAACTTGCCTCCAAGTTCACACTGCAGCAAAGCTGGACAAAAAACCCAGGATTCTGACTCCCAACTCCTCCCCTCTAACCACTAGACTCCACTCCCCTCCCCTCCCCTCCCAGAGCTGCAATAGAACCCAGGAGTCCTGGCTCCCAGCCTCCCTGCTCTAACCCACCAGCCCCCACTCCCCTCCCAGAGCTGGAGAGAGAACCCAGGAGTCCTGGCTCCCAGCCTCCCTGCTCTAACCCACCAGCCCCCACTCCCTTCCCAGAGCTGGGGAGAGAACCCAGGAGTCCTGGCTCCGAGCCTCCCTGCTCTAACCCACCAGTCCCACCCCATCCCGCCCCCCCGCTGCCGACAGGACTCAGGAGCCGTGATGAAATGTCCTATGGGGAGCCAAACCACCCTAGACGCCAGCCAGGGCCCAGGCCCGTTATGGGTCAGCTGGCCCTTTCCTCCTGCCGCCCAGCTAGCCCGTCACATGGGAGTCCCTGTCCCCGCGGCCGGGCCGGCTGATGGGAGCCCCAGGGGCCGCGGCCCGGCTCCTGGCCCTACCGATGGTGGGGATAGTGGTAACGATCTCGCCGAGCTTCAGCTTGTAGAGGATGGTGGTCTTCCCAGCCGCGTCCAGCCCCACCATCAGGATGCGCATCTCCTTCTTGCCGATCAGGCTTTTCAGCAGGTTCCCGAAGATGTTGCCCATGGTGGTGCGAGGGCTCCTGGGGCCGGCTTGCTCGCAGTTCCTGGGCAGCGGGAAGGGCAAGACCGGCATCAGGCGCCCGCGGAGACGGCAGCTCCCAGGGCACCTGGCTGCAGGGGGGCGCAAGCCCCAGGAGCCCAGCTCCACGGCAGGACGGGGTCGGGCGGGGCACTGGGTGGCTCGATGCCCGGCCGGCCCAGCACTGGTCCCCATCTGTTCTGCAGCCATGGCCAGCAGGACAGTCAGGGGCCCTGCTGGCCCTTTGGCTTCAGGCTACCCAGGCCCCTGGGCGGGGGGCAGAGGGGAGACCCGCGGGCAATCAGTGAGAAGGATCAGCCTGGAGCCCAGGGCAGTGCCACAGGCTGGCTTTGTGCGCCCCACAAGGGACCTTTCTCCCTTGTCACAATACTGAAAGGCAGAGCCGGGGGGCAGCTGTGCCAGGCCGTGCCCAGCACCCACCAGGGCCAGCTGACTCGGCAGCCCTTGCTCCCCCTACACGGAGTGTCGGCCCCCCAAGGCGCCGGCAGTGCTGCCAGCGAGGCCCAGGAGCAGCGCACGCAGGGCTGGGGGAGGAGGGGTCCATTGCCCAGGCTCCTAACATGCGAGCCAATCAAAACAGGCCTTGCCCCAGCACCTGCCAACCGCAGCCCCCAGGAGGTGGGTCCAGACCAGCCTTAACACAAATGGGGAAACTGAGGCACTGAGACAGGGATTTGCCCAAGGCCACAGAGTCAACAGAGGAATTCCCAGCCTCCAGCCACTCCCCTTCCAGAGCTGGGAACTGGCTCCCAACCCCCCACTTCCCCATGCCTGTACATAGCACCTGCGCAGAGGAAGGGGGCACCTCTCACCTTTCCAGACCATTTCCCTCTCCCTGGCGTTTAGGCCATTCCCTGCCCTCGGGGTATCAGCGCCCCCCTACGCCTCCCACTGATCCCAGCACCAGTGCCTGATCCTTCTCCTCTACAGCCTGCCAGGGCCCCCCTCAGACGCCCCCAGGCCCAGATGCCCCAGACCCATGAGCACCCCCCGCCCGACAGCACTGGGCCCTCCCAGCAGCCCCCCATTAAGGTAGGCCCCAGGACCCCCAGGGCTGTGACCTACCCACCTAAAATGATTAATAACGAAGCACGACAACGCTCCCTGCCTTGCACCCCCAACACTTCACAAGTGATAATGGGGGGAGCTCCCCTCCAGAAAAACCCACAGAGGGTTCACTCTCTGGTCAGCATGGGGACAAGACCCCAGGCCCTGCTGCCCCCCACCCCAGGAAAGAAGGGCCCCTTGGGGGGAAGGTAGCCCCCAAGCCTCAGGGGTGAACCTGCTCAGAGAACAGATCTGCACCCACTCTTTGGAAGGACTGCCCCCCCCGGGCTCTCAGCCCCTTCCACTTTTGGGGTCTGCAAATAGGACCCCAAAACCAGCCTCCCCCAGCAGCAGGGGGGCAAGGCCTGCTGCCCCCGTCGGGATGCTGGCAGGCCCCAGCTGGGCTCCCCAATCTCCCTGAGGCACAACACCCCCGCCCCCAGACACTCCACTCTGGATGGGGCCCAGGGGCGAGGGACACCTGGGTCCAGCCACCCCTGCTGAGTCTGAGACATCCCCACTACCAGGGCTCCCCATGCTCAGTGACAGGGCAGGCCAGCTGCCCCCCCAGCCCCTCCAGGTAACAGAGCCCACTGCAGCCCATGCATCCCCAGATGGCCTGCACCCAAACCCCCACCCCGCCGGGGGATCAGTCCTGCTCCCCCCATGCACCCTACGGAGCATGCCCCCCCGGAGAACGGGCCCCATTGCATGGGCCTCCCAGGGGGCTGGCCTGGTCTCCCCCCCATGTACCCCACTGAGTGTGCCCCCCCAGAGTACAGGCCCCATTGTATGGGCCCCCAGGGGACTGGCCTGGTCTCCCCCCCATGTACCCCACTGAGTGTGCCCCCTCAGACTACAGGCCCCATTGCATGGGCCCACAGGGGGTGGCCTGCTCCCCCCCATGCACCCCACTGAGCGTGGCCCCCTGGAGTACAGACTCATTGCATGGGCCCCCAGGGAGCTGGCCTGCTCCTCCCCATGTACCCACTGAATGTGCCCCCCTGGAGTACAGACCCACCCCGGGGCTTTCAGTGGGTGCATGGGGGGGAGCAGGCCAGCGCCCTGGGGGCCATGCAATGGGTCTGTACTCCAGGGGGGCACGTTCGTGGGGTACATAGGGAGAGCCAGCCCCTGGGGGCCATGCAATGGGGGCTTCATGTCAGGGGAGCACGCTCAGTGGGTACGTGGGGGGAGCAGGCCAGCCTCTGAGGGCCCATGCAATGTCTGTACTCCAGGGCACGTCATGGTGCATGGGGCGGAGCAGGCCAAGTCGCCGCTCTGGGCCCATGCAATGGTCTGATACCAGGCGGGGCACTTCGGGGTGAGGGGGGGGAGCAGCCAGCGCCTGGGGCCATGCAGATGGTCCTGCTACTCAGGGGGCACGCTCAGGGGGTGCATGGGTGGGGGCAGGCCCAGCCCGGGGGCCCATGCAATGGGTCTGTTCAGGGGGCCCGTTCAGTGGGGTGCCATGGGGGGGAGCAGCCCGCCCCTGGGGGCCATGCAATGGCTGTCTTCGGGGCACGCTCAGTGGGGCTGGGGGGGAGCAGGCCCAGCGCCTGGGCCCCATGCAAGTGGGTCCCCCCCCCCTTGAAAACTCCAGGGGTCCACGCTCAGTGGGGTGCAGCGGGGAGGAAGCCCAGCCCCCTGGGGGCCATGCAATGGGTATGTACTCCAGGGGGGCACGTTCAGTGGCGGTGCGATGGGGGCGGGCAGGCCGCGCCCTGGGGGTCCCATGCATGGGCTGTTAATCCAGGGGCCACGCTTCAGTGGGGTGCATGGGGTGGGAGCAGGCAGCCCCGGGGCCCATGCATGGTCTGTACTCAGGGCCACGCTCAGTGGGATGGGGGGCAGGCCAGCCCCTGGGGCCCATGCAATGGTCCTGTACTCCAGGGGGGCACATTCAGTGGGTACTGGGGAGAGCGGCAGCTCCTGAGGGCTCCGGGGCCCATGCAATCGGGTCTGTACTCAGGGGGCATGCTCAGTGGGGCAGGGGGGAGAGGCCAGCCCCTGCGGGCTCCATGCAATGGGTCTCGTACTCCAGGGGCACGCTCAGTGGGGTGCATGGGTGGGAGCAGGCCAGCCTTTTGGGGCCCATGCAATGTCTGTACTCCAGGGGGGCATGCTCAGTGGGGTACACTAGGGGGCGGACAGCCAGCCCCTGGGGCCCATGCCAAATGGGGCCTGTACTCCAGGGGGCACGCTCAGTGCGGTTAACAGGGGGGAGCAGGCCAGCTCCCTGGGGGGCTCATGCAATGGGGCCTGTATCCAGGGGGGCACGCTCAGTGGTAACAATGGGGGGAGCAGGCCAGCTCTCTGGGGCTCATGCAATGGGGTTGTATCCAGGGGGCACATTCAGTGGTAACATGGGGGGGAGGCAGGCCCACCCCTGGGGCCTATGCAATGGTCTGTATCCAGGGGCCACACCAGTGGGGTGCTGGGCGGGGAGCAGCCAGCCCCCTGGGGTCATGCAATGTCTGTACTCCAGGGGGGCAACATTCCAGTGGGTAATGGGGAGGAGCAGGCCAGCTCCCTGGGGGCCATGCATGGTCTGTACCAGGGGCCACGCCTCAGTGGGGTGCATGGGGGGGGGCAGGCACCTGTGGGCATGCACATGGGGCCTGTAGTCTGAGGGGCACACTCAGTGGGCGTACATGGGGGGAGACCAGGCATCCCCTGGGCCATACAATGGGGGCCTGTACTCTGGGGGGCACACTCAGTGGGGTACATGGGGGGGAGACCAGGCCAGCCCCCTGGGAGGCAGCATGGTCGTACTCAGGGGCACATTCAGTGGGTACGCTGGGTGCGGAGCAGGCCAGCCCCCGGGGCCATGCACTGCGGTCTGTATTCCAGGGGGGCACGCTAGTGGGGTGATGGGGGGGAGCAGGCCGGCCACCGGGGCCCATGCAATGGGCCGGTACCAGGGGGCACGCTTAGGGTACATGGCGGGGGAGCAGGCCAGCTCCTGGGCGCCCATGCAATGGGTTGTACCCAGGGGGCACATTCAAGTGGGAAACAGGGTGGGGAGCAGGCCAGCCCTGGGGCCCATGCAATGGTCTGTACTCGAGGGGGCACGCTCAGGGGGTGCATGGGGGAGCAGGCCAGCCCTGGGGACGGCAGGGCAGAGGCAAAAGTCTTGATTTTGGGTAACCGTTCCGAGGGTGCCAAGCCGGGTAAGTAACAGACATATATTATAGTTAATTTAAAACTATCAGCAATATTTTTGTTACTTTCCCAACTCTGTTAAGATTTGAAAAATATCTCCTTAATGGATCAATGGGTGCATGTAAGACTGATTCCAATAGAACTGTAAGGGTTCTCAGTAGACGCTGGATGAACATTTTTGTAGCAAGTATTTGCTGAAAAATTGCAGAGTTTGGTTGACGCAAACAAATTATTGAATTTGGGTCAATTTTTGGCAAATTGTTTGAATCACATAAAATTTTTTTAAAAATTGAAAGAATGTCAAAATGGTTAATTTAAGCATGTTTCAAAAAAACATTTGACTTTCATTTAGCGAAAGCATTTCAGAATTTCACCAATTTATTTTTAAAAGTTATAAACTTGAAAAAAAAAAAACGAAACACTCATTTTGCGAGGCAAAGAAACAATTTTGTTGACCCAAGAATTTTTTAAAACTTTGTTTTCCTAGAAAAATCAAAACCAAACTGATTTTTGTTCTTGTTGTATATATTCAATTTAAGTCACCAAAGAGGAAAAATCAGTTATTCAACACAGGTCCAATTTTCAGCACTTTGGGCCAAGATCAAGGCCCCAGCGCAGCTATGTCAGGAAAGCATGAGCATTGTGATGAATTCAAGGTAAACATCAGATTGGATTTATTAGTGATAGAATACATACCGTACCACATTGCCCATTGGTTTAACCAGCAGGATGGATCCCGCCCTGCAGGCCGTGGGCAGGGTGTTTGCCAGAGAAAGTCCACTCCCGCACTCACCCTCAGAGGTGGCTCCTGTGGCTCTGTCCTGCAGCTGGCTGGGCTCAGCTCCATATTTCTGGAAACAATGTGCCCGGCTCAAAAGGAAAGGGGGGCAGGAAAGGCTCTCAGGAGGCCAGGGCTGGGGAGGAAGGAGAAAGTGGGAACAGGAAACAAGGATCCTGGAGCAAGGGGCTGAGCCTAGCCAGCCTGTGCAGGACAGGAGCTGATTCACCAGGAAGCAGGCTTTGCAGGTCAAAGCAGCGACAAAAACCTGGGACTGTTGGGAGTGTCTATGAATATGACTCTATTAAACTTGGAATTCCGCCCAATCATGATCTACTTAATTTTTCTTCTTTCTTGGTGGTAATGTAGATAAAGAGTGTTGTGGTGAAATTATTTCTAAAGGTAATTTTGATTAAAAAGAAATTTATCTGCATAACTTAGGAATTTTGGAACCCCCTTATCTCAGTCATGTGCTCCAGCACAAAAACTGGTTAGGAGAGAAAACATTACTGCTTCAGAAAATGTACTGAGGATGCAGTAGGTGGTGCAACTTTCCTTTGCATATTGTTTGAACAAATGGCCAAGCATGAACTAGGGCACACAGCTGCTGAAGAATAGCACCTGTCAGTATGAGATGTAAAGAAAAGCTTCTATGCGCTTTCATAGAATATTTTATTAAACCATAGAGGTTAGAGCTGAAAAGGACCTGTAAGGTCATTCAGTCTATTCTATCATGGCATTGCAGGATTGGTCCTACAGTCCATTGTTTAGATTTTGTCAATTTTGTTTTATAAAGTCTAAAATAAGGGGCTTTTACTGCTTCCATCAAGTTTTTCTTGATATTCAGCCTAAATTTCCCCCTTCTTAACTTCCTCTCTTTACTCTGGGTTATCTTTTGTGAATGCACAACCAATAATCTCTGCTATCCCTGGGTTAAAAATTATAGTAACTTTATTCCAAGTGAGTCACCCAATCGGACAAAGTTCAGAGTGATACATAAAGTGGTGTAATTCATATGCACCCTTACATTCACTTGGACCCACTCACTTATGTGTAAAGAAGTTCTGGTAAATGCAGGGAGACTGTCACGATTGCACAATCTTACCTCTTATTTGTAATTTGGCCCACTGATTTCAGTGGACTGTCTCCCATGCGTGAGTTGGTTCTGGTGTCACAATTGGTCCTTGATGTTTCAGCTATCAAATTTTATAGACCGCTTTAATGCCTATCCAAATCCATTTTCATTCTTTAGACAAGCTTTATGAATAGGGGCTTAATCCCAGTTTCCTAACGCAAAATTCCCATAATGGGGTAATTACATTTTGCTTGGCAAATTCCGTTCTGCCGTTTCAGCTGAATGTTGTTAACACTGATGGTTTTTCCTGATAAATCTATGAAAAGACAGTCATCGGGGGGGAGGAGGGGAAGACCAAGTCACAAATTGATATTTAAAATGCCTGAGTTTATCTTCAAGGTAGAAACTGATTAGAAAAAATTTAAGTAATATAGTTTTAAAATCACATTTAAACTTGTGCCTATCGCCAGTGCCTTCAGGTTCAGCCCTGCATAAATGTGGATGTGGAAAAAAAACACGGCTGGCTTATCTTCAGCAGCTGCTTTCCTACTGCAGCCTCTGCTAAAGCGAAAAGAGCAGCAGCTCTGCACAATGCTTTTTTATCCTGACAATGGACAGAAATATCACAGAATCCATTACCCTCCCCTTTATACCACGACGAAAATACCACTAGCCCTGGAATTATGAAGTTCTAAGTGTTCCTGTCTCTCTCTTATCTACAAGCAGCACAGGTTGTTTAACTTGGCAACTCTCAATGAGCGCAATTTCATTTAGACCATCTCTCAGAAATGTTTCTTTTTTAAACATGAAAATTGGGAACCCACTGTTTTTTCAACAAACATACACAGTTAGATATGGGATTCATCTTTGTTTTCCTGCTCAAATTGTGTAGTGCTGGTATGTGATGATTCATTAGCTTATTCAGGCCTAAGTAACTTAAGGAGCTGTGTCTCATTTTCAAAGACACTTCAGGTGAATAGGAAGTAAATACTCTACACACTTTTCTTACGTCCAATTTGGAAAATTTTCCCTGTTGACCCAAACTAATCAGTTCTAATTCATTGAATATCAGTTAAGCGCCCTCTTGTTCCTTTAATAAATCATGTAGTTTAAATGTAAATCATGTTTTGATCAGAGAATAATTTCTGTGTCGCAAAACATTTAGGGCTGGTTCAGCTTTAATAAATAAATTCATATGCTGTTTTGTGTCGCGTTTAATTAAAATTCCAGTTACCATCCTAATGGTAGTTTGGACCCCCCTGGAGTACAGACCCATTGCATGGGCCCCCAGGGCGCTGGCCTGCTCCCCCCCCATGCACCCCACTGAACGTGCCCCCCTGGAGTACAGACCCATTGCATGGGCCCCCAGGGGCTGGCCTGCTCCCCCCCCATGCACCCACTGAGCGTGGCCCCCAGGGGACAGGCTGCTACTCCCCAGGCCCCTGCACCCCGCACCTACCTGCTCCGGCTCCGGATCGCGCTCTTCCTCCCGCCCCCTCCTCCTCCTCCCCAGCTGACTCTGCAGCGAGCCCCCTCCCCCCCAGCCGGAAGCAGCAGGCCCCGTGCACACACCCGGGGATCTCGCGAGACTTCTCGCCTAACTCTGGGGAGGGGGGGCAGCAAACCTCGCGAGATCAGCAACCCATCTCCATGGCAGCAGCTGCAGCAATGCAAGGGGGGGGAGCTGCTGCACTAGTGGGGGAGGGGAAGTGCAAGGGGGGCTGCATTGGGGCTGCATTGGGGAACTGGGAGTGTGAAGCATCGTGGGTCTTGTGCATGGCTGGGGGCGCTGGGGTGGGGCTGTTACCGGGGGTGATGCGTGTCTGTGGGCGGGGGGTCACACCAGGGCGGGAGTGGGACGCGCGGGGGCTGGAGTGTGAATAGCGAGGCTGAGATTCATGATGGTGAGGTGCCATCGGGAGTGTGCAGGGGGGTGACGTGCATGGTGGGGCCGTGGTGCATTAGCTGGACATGTGCATGGGGGGCTGTGGTGTATTAGCGGGGAGGTGACATGCATGGGGGGCCTTGATCCATTAGCCAGAGGTGATATTCATGGGGGGGCGAGGTGCATTAGTGGGGGTGACGTGCATGGGGGACAGGTGCATTAGCAGGCTATGTGCTTGGGGGCTGTGGTGTATTAGCAGGGGGAAATGTGCATGCGGGGGTCATGGTGCATTAGCAGATGTGCATGGGGTCATGGTGTATTAGCAGGATGATGTGCATGGGGGTGAGGTGCATTAGCAGGGGTGGCATGCATGCAGGGGTCATGGTACATTAGTGGGAGATGTGCATGGGGTCGTGATGCATTAGCGGGACACGTGCATGGGGGCTGTGGTGCATTAGCAGGAGATGTGTATGGAAGGGTCATGGTGCATTAGTGGGGGTGACATGCATGGGGGTCATGACGCATTAGAGGGAGATGTTCTTTGGGGCTGTGGTGCGTTAGGGGGTGACGTGAATGGGGGTCATGGTCCATGGGGGCCTGTGGTGCATTAGCGGGGGTGACGTGCATGGGGGGTCATGGTGCATTAGCAGGAGACGTGCATATGCGGGTCCCGCTGCACAAGTGGCGAGGGCGCAGTGCAGTAGGAGGAGGCTCCCCTGCAGCGCGAGTAGGGAATAAGGCAGGAATGTTCCCCATGTGACCATCAGCTCCCCCGGTCCCCTAGCCCAGTCGCTGCATACAGGCAGGTCGCTCAAGGCCCTGGGGTGCTGCTTGCCCAGAGCAGAACTTCCCCCCGCCCCCGGGGAGCCAGCTGGCAGCACCCCACAGCAGCCTGTGCCACTCTCCCACAGCAGGTGGCACACTGCGCCTTGCAGTGTGGACGCACATGGGAGGAGAGGAGAGGAGTAGCCCTGGGGCTGAGCATGGCTACTCCTGGGGCTGGGCACCCACCGGCTGGGAGTCAGGACGCCTGGGTTGGGTCAGTGCAGGTGCGTCAGTGCACTTCAGCTGCAGTCTGGGAGCTCCAGGGTTCCCTCCTTCCCCAAGGCATGAGTGCATTGCACACAGAACCCCCCAGTGCCCCCTCACTGCACAAAGCCCCCAACCCCCCCTGCATCCCCTCACTGCACAGAGCCCCCAACTCCCCAAGCCCCACTAACTGCACACTGAGCCCCCCAGTACCCCACTGTCTGCACACTGAGCCCCCCAGTGCTCACTCACTGCACAGAGCCCCCAACCCCCCCTGCGCCCCCTTACTGCACAGAACCGCCAACCTCCCCTGCGCCCCCCACTGCACACAGAGCCCCCAACCCCCTCGAGCCCCAGTAACTGCACACTGAGCCCCCCAATGCCCCACTCTCTGTACACTGAGCCCCCCAGTGCCTACTCACTGCACAAAGAGCCCTGCAGTGTTCCACTCACTGCACACAGATCCCTCAACCTCCCCAGTGCCCCCTCACTGCACACAGAGCCCCCCCAGTGCCCCCTCACTGCACACTGTACACACACACACACAGACCCCTGTGCGCATGTACATGTGCGCGCACACACAGCTCTGCACTCTGTACAATCGCCCCCCCCCCATGCTGTGTGGCTGGAGGCTGGGCTGGGCTGCAGGGCAGGCTGAGGTCAGGGCAGGGCCTGTGTGTTTGGAGCATGAGTCAGACCCTTCAGCTCCCAGGGAGTGTCCTGCCTCAGCTGCTAGGGGAGCAGGATGCTGGCAAGCGGGGCCTCCCCACGGCAGGCCCAGCCCCCCCCATTGACACCCCTCGGCTCTGCCCGGGTGGGTGGTAAGCACCCTGGCAGCATGAGCTGAGCCCCCTGAACCTTGCTGCGTGTGGGGGTTCAGCACCATGGTGGGGTATGGGGCCCTGGGTTTCCACATTGAGGGCTTGGCTACATTAGAAATTTCAAAGCGCTGCCCTGGGAGCGCTGTGGGATCGCTGCCGCAGCAGCGCTTTGAAGTGTGAGTGTAGTCAGAGCTGCTCTCCCAGCGCTGCTTGTAAACCACATCCCTTACGGGTGTAGAGTGGGAGCCGCGCTCCCAGCACTGCTGCTCTGATTACACTGACACTTCACAGCGCTGCATCTTGCAGCGCTCAGGGGGGTGTTTTTTCACACCCCTGAGCGCGAAAGTTGCAGCGCTGTAAAGTGCCAGTGTAGCCAAGCCCTCAGTGACTGCCAGCCCCATGGCCAATGCTGGCTCCCACACCCTCCTGCCCAGCTCACCTGGCCTGGGAATCCAAGCACACTTTCTACTGGGGGCCGGGCCCTGTCCTGGGGCCCCCTGGCTCAGCGTCCTGGATCCCAGGAGGGCCCATCTAGCCCGCTCCCCGTCACCCACTGCTGCAGAGGAAATGCACCAACGCCAGCTCTGGAACGAGCGGCCCAGAGGGGAGGCCCCTGCCCCATCAGGTTGTGGTTGCCTCATTCCCCATGAGGGATTGCGTCTGCCCTCTCCATGCACAACAGCCTGACCCCGCCCAGCTCTCCTCCCCCCTAAATGCCCAGTGGCTGTGAGTTCCACAGTCACCAGCCTGCCATTCAAAGGGCACCCACTGGGTCGTGTTTACATTTGCTGCCCGTCAGTCCTGCCGAAGGCCCCGGGGGCACAGGTGGGTGTGCAGGGTTTCCCCTGCAGCACTGCCCCCCTCTGGTCTCGGGCTGTGGGGGTCCGGTGCAGTTTGAAATGGGGGGGTGAGGCAGGTCAGTGGCGGGGGGGCAGGATGATCCACCCTCCCTGGCCAATGTCTGCACATCCTCTGGCTACTCTGGGGCCTGTGCTCCCTGGGAATGTTCCTCACCCCAGATCAGCGAGGGGGAGGGGGAGGCTGGCACTGGCCCCCCTGCCTGGAGGTGGTCAGGGGAGGGGCACTGCAGCAAGGAATGTAGACGGTCAAGGCCAGGCTGGGCAGGGACCCCTTGGCAGCCCCCACAGCATCCCCCCACCCCCACCACTGCCCTCTGGTGCCTTTGGCTCAGGCTGGTTTCTGTGGCGGGGGGGGATGTCTGCGCCACTGGGGTCATGGCACACAAAATCCACTGGGGCAGAGGGGTGCATGTGTCCTGGGAGCTGCTAGCCAGGGACCAGTTGGTCTCAGGGTGCCTGGGGCCAGGTCAGGGGGGCAGGGGGTTGAGCCCCAGAAAACTCACCTCCCGAGATAGTAATGGGCTCTGGATGGTCATTCCTCCTCCCGCCCCCTGGGGCCACATTTGAACCCGCAGCCTAGCAGGGCAGCTCCCTGTCCTGTAGCCTCCCTGAGCAGCTGCTTTAAAATCCCTGCAAACAGACCGTCTGCTTCATGGGTCAGGCCCACCCGTCTGCCTTCCACTGCCCCCAGCCTTCTCCCCTGAGCACCAGGGCTCTGCTTTGCCCAAGCCACGGAGCTTGGCACGGAGAACCTGCCGTGCCCAAGCAAGCCACTGCCACCAGGAGGCACTGCTGTAACCAGACACAAGGACCCATCCGCACAGTCTCAGCTGCGGGGGCACTGCTGCGAGGAAGTTCGCAGCACTGTTATCAGCTGTGGGGCGACATCTTGTCAATGCCCAGCCCTCCACCCACATGCCATGTGCGTTCGCAAGGAAGGTGTGAGTCCTGGCTCCCCCCCCACTCTAACCACTGGACCCCACTCCAATGTTTAACCATCATATTTGCTGGGCCTGGGCTGGGAGCGGGCTTTGCTCCCCCAGGGATCCCCACCAAAAGGGTCCGTGCGAGGAGCCCTGCTACCGCACCAGCCCCGTCCAGCATCTGCACATGGGAAGGGCACAACAGCAGAGGGGACCTGAGCAGGCCCCACCCGGCGAGCGTCCGGTGCAGGAAGGGGTCTCCGCAGCTCTGTGCGGCGCCGGGCACCGGAATCTGCTGCCAGTGAATTCACCACAGTCACTCCTCAGGCAGGTGCTTTTACTGACAGGAACCAGCAGCTGCAGCTAAAATAGCCAAGCAAGGCCGCACTTTGCTGTGAGACTCGGTTACAGGTGTGAAAACAGGCAGTGACCCCACGGGGCGCACAAACTGAGTAACGCTGATCGGGCTCTGAAGCCCTGAGCTCTCTGCCCTAGAGCAATAAATTAACCCGCGGCATCCCCCACACCAGCCCCCTGCTGATACCCACCTCCGGCCCCCAGAGCATCCCAATGCCCCAAACCTGATATTCCACTGCATCCCCCAGCCCTCACTGCGTCCTCCTGATCCCACTGCTCTGCCCCAACCCCCACTGTGTCCCCCCACTCTGTTGCCCCAACCCCACTGCTCCACCCCACCCCGCACTGCATCCCCTGATCCCACTGCTCTGCCCCAACCCCCCACTGTGTCCCCCTCTCTGTTGCCCCAACCCCACTGCTCCACCCCACCCCGCACTGCATCCCCTGACCCCACTGCTCTGCCCCAACCCCCCACTGTGTCCCCCACTCTGTTGCCCCAACCCCACTGCTCCACCCCACCCCGCACTGCATCCCCTGACCCCACTGCTCTGCCCCAACCCCACTGCTCCGCCCCACCCCGCACTGCATCCCCTGATCCAACTGTTCTGCCCCAACCCCCCACTGCATCCCCCTGCCCCCACTGCGTCCTCCTGACCCCACTGCTCTGCCCCAACCTCACTGCTCCGCCCCATCCCGCACTGCATCCCCTGATCCAACTGCTCTGCCCCAAACCCCCACTGCGTCTCCCTGCCCCCACTGCATCCCCTGACCTCCTTTGCTCTGCCCTGACCCCCCACTGCATCCCCCCAACCCCACTGCTCCTCCCAACCCCCCCAGTGTCCTCCCAAGCCCCATTGCTCTGCCTGACCCCCCACTGCACACCCCCAAGCCCCACTGCTCCTCCCCGACCCTCACTGCGTCTGCCTGACTCTCACTGCTCCGTCCCACTCCCCATACCCCCACTGCCCACAAAGCATCCCCCCAACCCCTCCACTGCTCTGCTGACGAGCCCCTTCATACCCGCACAGCTCCTGCAGTGTCCCTCTGGCCCCATCCCTGAAAGCCCCACTACCTCCTGGGAACCCCATAACACCCCCTCTGCCCCCCCACACCACTGATCCCCTGCAGCATTTACAAAATGTACTTAGCTCCCCCCTGGCCCTGCTGCAGTGCCCTCCCCCACGCTTCTTGTTCCCTTCCCACAAAGCCCTAGGAGTTATAGCTGCGGAGTTGGGGTGCTGCCCCTCTATTCAGCCCACAACCTTTGCACATGCTGCTAGGGGCCCTGCAGGGACCCCCGTGTCAGGCAGAGGGCTGCTCCATCCATGCTGCCAGGGCAGGAGGCAGGGCTGGGGGGGCACAGCCGGCTCCCCTCACTTGCAGACGCTGAGCCAGGTGCTGAGCCGGCACTGCTCGCACAGCACGGAGCAGCACCACTGGAAGTGGCAGCGGCAGCGCTCGTGGCGTGTCTGGCGCAGGATGTTGTGGCCTCGCCCGCAGCACAGGCTGGCGCACCCATCCATGCGGAGGCTGGTGTGGTTGCAGGCGCGGCCATGGGTGCCGGGCGAGTCGAGTGCCGGGTCGCGCTCGCAGAAGTCGGGTGATTTCTCGAAGTAGACCAGCTCACGGGCCAGGCGGCGCTGGCCCAGCCGTGGCCCGAACACGCCACTGTTGCGGTTGTGGGCACTGATGAAGGCGGCATGTTGCATCCGCTCCCGCAGCACAGCGCCCACCAGCCAGAACTCGGGCACCACCGGCCAGCATGTGCGGAACTGGCAGCTGCCTGAAGTGCCGTGGCACTTGCACTTGCGCTTCATGTTCTCCGCCACCACCTGTTCCGGGAAAGACGGGTGAGCCGACGGAACTCCCCGCCACTGGACTGTGCAGCAACCTGCCATGGGACCTGCTGCTGCTCATCCCCGGCTGCTCCCTGGTGGGCTCAGGATGGAGCCCCCCCCAACACACACACACAGAGTGAGCTGCACCCTTCTTGCTTATGCCTGGCCTGAGGCATCTGCCACAGCCTCCCAGTGAGCAGCAGTGACCCTGCCCCTCAGCACCCCTCCCTTCCTCTCCTTGCCCACTGTGCCCCTCTCCCCTGCCCCTGCCCCATGGGCACCGTACCTGCCTCCCCACCCAGTTGTTGTGGATCCTCATCCGGGCCTGGATGTCGCGTGGCGCCTCTCGTGAGTCCAGGAAGTCCTGGGAGAAGCGCTCCCCGAAGCGGATGTCGGGCCCGCAGCCACCCCACTGCCAGGTGTCCTGAGGGCCGGGCTCACCCAGGAGCGAGGTCAGGTGAGGGGGGAGGCCCTTGCCCCGGGACAGCGCCTGCAGCTGGCTCAGCTTCAGCCGCTGCTTCTCCTGGCTGCTGTGCTCCCCCCATGCACAGCCGCAGCCCTGCAGCCTGCCCAGGCTACAGGCCGTGGCCACCGAGTGCATCACGCCTGCTGCCAGCAGGGAGAAGGCGAAGGCGCTTTCCCGGAAGCCTGCAGAGCACACAGGGAGCGGGTGAGCTGAGGACCAGGCTGGGCCCCTCCCAGGAGATGGGGAGGAACCCAGGCACCTGTGGCTGGGGATTCGTCTCCCCCCTGCAGACGTGTAGCTGCCTCTGGGGTGAAGAATGAGGCAGCCCTGTAAGCGAGGAGGAACAGCGTACCCAGCTGAAACTGGCCGGAGGAGGGGAGGAGGAATAGGGTCACTAGAGTGGGATTTCGGCCAGGACTCCTGGGCTCTTTCCAAACACACCCAGGATCCTTGCTGCCCAGAGCAGTCAGCTGAGCTCCCGCCAGCTCTACTGGTGCCCCCCGCCCCCGCCAGTCCCGACCCACAGCTCCCTGCTCTCCCTCTTCTGATTCTGCTCCTCACAGAAACCACTAACCCTGCTGAACTGTGCTGCGACCAGCTGCATTTGCTTCACTTGTGACCCAAGTGGGTGTTTGAAGGCGGGTCTCCAGAGCCCACCCCTCAGTGCCCTTCGCTCTGCTCCTCAAAACTTCCCACCCAGCCACACTGCCCAGCTCCATGGGCATGAACAGGCTACAGAGCTGGGACCTGGGGGCGCCTCTGCCGAAGCTGCCCCGTTAGCGCCAGCTACGCACGGGGCTGAGACCCACCAAACTCCCTGAACCCCAGGAGCTGCCCACCCTGGCAGGAGCAGGCAGGCGCGGCTGGCTCCAGCTCCCTCACTTTGATCCTGGCTTCATTCTTAGCTCCTCTCCCTTGATGCAGAGGCCAAGGCAACATCAGAGCCGCTCCAGGCTACAGGGAGCAGAGAGAGGGCGGCCCCGGCACGCCAGGAGAGCAGCACTATGCGGGGTGAGGCGCAGTGGAGGGGCCAGCAGGGACGGCACAGATGGGCACAGGGCAGGGCTGATGGCCTGGTGCTGAGGGGCAGGCTGGGGAAGTGCAGAGCAGAGTGGGGAGGGTTGGCACAGCACCCTGAGTGTCTGCAGCCTCCCCGACCCCAGGCCCCTGTCTCCTTCCCTGTCCTGCCCCAGCCCCTCCACGTGCTCCTATCCCCAACCCAGACAGGCCCCCCGAGGCACTGCAAAGCCCACTGCTGGGCCCAGGGCATGGATCCCCCTGCTCCGCCCCTCACCTCTCTTCAGGATGGCGCTGTCTTGCAGCACCTGGCCCGCCCCCTCCAGGCTGGAGCAGTTCCAGCGCTGGTCCCGCAGCTGGCGTTGGCACTCCTGGATGGCTAGTTGGATGCCCTGCAGGGCCGAGGCAGTCACGTCTGGGCTGCGCACGCACAGGCCCATCTGACGCTTGCTTAGCCCGGGCAGGGTCAGGCACACCGTGTTGGGGGTCAGGACAGGGTCACTCGGTGGCTTCAGCCCCAGAATGTCATTACTCAGAGCCCTGGAAAGGAAGCAAAGCACATGAGAAGAGCAGAAGGGAGAGAACCCAGGAGTCCTGGCTCCCAGACGCGCCCCCCCCCCACTCTAACCACTAGCCCCCACTCCCGTCCCAGAGCCAGGGAAAGAACCCAGGAGTCCAATGTGCCATAGACACTCCAGCCCTGCTGGCAGCTGGGCCCATGTGCAGCCTGCATCACATGTGTGTGCAAGGCATGCAAACCCAGGACCCCCCCCCTGCCCCCGCAGGGGATCTGCACCTGGCCCCGTTTGCAGGGGAAATTCCCCCCTCTCCCCCACACCCCTCCCTGGAACCAGATTAAAGGGGTTTGAGGATTAGGTGTGTCACCCTCCGGCTCGGCACCCACCCTGGGGTGGGGGTGTTCCCATGATGATGCGAGAGCCCCCTGCCCCCTGGGTCTAGAACAGGGGTTTCCATGGCTATGAAGGGAGGGGCACGCATAACCTGGGTGGCCGTGGAGAAAACATCTGGATGCTGAAGCGGAAATAGTGAAGCTTCTTGCGGTGAGGAGGGAACATTCCCCCCATCGCCGTGACCCCCCAGCCCTCAGGAGATCCACAACCCTACCAATCCCCATGACCTCCCACGAGATCCAGCCCCCCTCAATCAGTGCCCCATTAGATTCTCCCATAACCCTCCATGGCACACCACTAGATCCAGCCCCCACTAACCCTGCACAAAATCTAGCCAGTGGCCTTGTCCTGGCTCCCAGCCCCCCCTTCTTCTAACCACTAGAACCCCCTGCCCACCCTAAGCTGAGTTAGAACCCAGGAGTCCTGGATCCCAGCCCAGCCCAGCCCCCTCTTCTATGCACTAGCCCCCACTCCCTGCCCAGAACCAGGGTAGAACCCAGGAGTTCTGGATCCCAGCCCCCTATGCTACCCACTAGACCCCACTCCCTGCCCAGAACCCAGGAGTCCTGGCTCCCAGCCCAGACCCCGCTCCCCACTGCGGCCAAAAGTAGAACCCAGGAGTCCAGGCGCCCAGCCCCTGGCCCAGGTAGTCCCGCGGGCAGAGGGTGCAGGGGGGGTATGTTAGGGGGTACCTGGCTGAGTCGCGGCGGGGGCGACACACACCTGCGCGCTGGGCAGGGAGCCGGCTGGACGCACGGAGCCGGCCAGCCAGGGACCCCGCTGCCTCCTGACCCCGCATGACCGCGCCCCCCCCGCTCACCGGCTCCAGAGGCAGAGGGCGAGGAGAGGGGCGAGCCCCATGCTGCGCTGTGGCTGGCGGGCGCCGGGGCTGCTCTGTCGGGCCGGGCGGCGCCTCCTCCCTCATGTCCCGGCCCGTGGAGGGGGATCGTCTGCTGCTCCGGCAGCCGCGGGCTGGGGACTGGAAGGGGCCGGGGGTCGTTAGTGGGGGGGAAGATGTCCCAGCCCCTCCCCCACGTCCCCAGCAGCGTCCTGTCATCTTCAGGGCCTTAAACCCTTATAGGCAGGGAAACTGAGGCAGGACAAGGAGACCCCCGCCAAAGGACTCCCGAGGGGTTACCCCAGCCCAGCCCCCCTTCAGCCAATGGACTCTCAGGGACAGCGGGGTCCCCCGGAAAGTCCTGGGGGCGAACCCAGCCCAGAGAGCCCGTGGTTCCCTCAGCCCCCCGCCGCCCTCCCTCCGTCACAAACCGGTCAGTCTGTCCGCGCAGACCCGCCCCGGCCTCCCGCCCAAGCAATGTCCGGGGGAGCCCAGACGAGCCCCCGCCCCGACGCGGTCGATCGCGCACCCTAAGGTGCCCTGCTCCGGGGGTGGGGGCGGGGAACGCGGGCCCCTCCCTCTCCCTCCCCGGGCAGCGGGAGCCTGCACCGCATGTGCCGAGCTGGGCGGGTCCCAGTCTCCTCCCTACCCGCACCCTGTCCCTGGGGCCAGGCTGCAGGGCCCCTACCCGGGCGGGGATCCCAAGGGCCCGCGCCTGCCCCGCCCCCAAGCCCAGCCCGGGCCCTGAAGGGCAGATCCCCCGGCCATGGGGGGAAAGACCCTTACAAGGACCCTGGGCAGACCCAGGCCCCCTCCCCCAAGCGTCCTTCCTGCTCCGCAAGAAACTGTACTGAAAAAAAAAAAAAAACAGAAAACCCATAAACCTTGTCCCTGGGTCTCCCCAGCCCCGAGGGCACCTGGGCATCACCCAGGCACTGGCAGTGTCGGGAGAACCAGGAGTCCTGGCTCCCAGCCCCCTCCCCTGCTGTAACCACTAGCCCCCACTCCCCTCCCAGCGCCCGGAGAGAACCCAGGAGTCCTGGCTCCCAGCCCCCCTGCTCTAATGGAATATTTGAGGGCATAAGTCCAAGAGGGCTGTGACAGGGGCAGGGACTTGCTGCCCTTGGGGATGGGACAGGGGAGTCCTACTCCTGGAGCTGGCCAAGCCCTGGGAACTGCTGAAGGGACCTGTCCTGACCTGGGCCACACATGAGCCATTGGGCACCTCCCTGGCAGTGCACTGCTCAGACTGGCCACAGCCCTGCCCCCACCCTTCTATGCACAGGAAAGTCCCTCTTGGAAACACGGGCCACTCAAAACACCCCCCACAACCCACATTGCACAACTCCTGCACCCACACTGTACACACACAGTCCAGCACTCCACTGCAACCCCTCACTGCACCCCACCATTTTGTATTGTACACACACTGCACACGTACAGCCCAGCACTCCACCGACACTGCACCCCCCTCTGCACCACATCTCCCAGATTGGCCCGTACACACACTGCACACACAGTCCGGCACTGCACTGCACTGCACTGACACTGCACCCTATCTCCCCAGTTTGTATTGTACACACACTGCACACACACAGTCCAGCACTCCACCGCACTGCACCCACACTGCACACCTCCTGCACCACACATTCCACCCACTGTCACCTGCCACACAGTGCTGTGCCCCAGCTCTCTCCTCTTCTGCTTTCCTGCCACTCGCTTTTCTTCACAGAACTTCAGGGCTTCCCTCAGTCGTTTGCTCTTTTCACTTCCCCGTTCACTCCTGCACCTCTGCACTCGCCTCCTGTCTCACGTGCTACCTAACTTATCTAATCTGTCAGTCCTCACACAGCTCCTGTATCTATCCACCCATCCCTCCCCACACAGCTCCCGTATCTATCCACCCATCCCTCCCCACACAGCTCCTGTATCTATCCACCCATCCCTCCCCACACAGCTCCCGTATCTATCCACCCATCCCTCCCCACACAGCTCCTGTATCTATCCACTCACCCACCCCCACACAGCTCCCGTATCTATCCACCCATCCCTCCCCACACAGCTCCTATATCTATCCACCCATCCATCCCCCCACACAGCTCGCTGTATCCTATCCACACCATACCATCCCCACAACAGCTCCTCACGACGTATCTATCCACCCATCCCTCCCCACATAGCTCTCGTATCTATTCCACTCACCCACCCCCACTACAGCTCCCATATCTATCCACACCATCCCTTCCACCACACAGCTCCTTATATCTATCCAACCTCATCCATCCCCACACAGCTGCCTGTATCTATCCACTCACCCCGTCCCTCCCCACAATGACAGCTCCCGTTAAATGCTATCCACGCCATCCCTCCCCACACAGCTCCTGTATACTATCCACCCATCCCTCCCCAACACAAGCTCCCGTAATGCTTACCACCCATCCTCCCCACAAAAGGCTCACTGTATAGTATCCACCCCACCCATACCCCATACACCCCTCTGTATCTATCCACCCATTCCATCCCCACACAGCTTCTGTATCTATCCACTCACCCATCACTCCCCACGCACACCCACTGTATCTATCCACCCATCCCTCCCACACCAGCTCCTGTAATCTATCCACCCATCCATCCCCACAACACCCTCTGTATCTATCCACTCCATCCCTCCCCACAGCAGCTCCTGTATCTAACCACTGACCCAGTCCCTCCCCAACACACCCTCTCGGTATCTATGCCACGCATGTCCCTCCCCACCCACAGCTTCCTGGTATCATATCCCACCCATCCATTTCCCACTACAGCCTCCTGTAATCTATCCCACGCCATCCCACTCCCCGCATTACCGCTCTTGGTATCTATCCACACATTGACCATCCCCACACATGCTCGCTTTGTATCTATCGCACCCATCCATACCACACACCCTCTGTATCTATCCACGCGTCCATCCATCCCCACATCAGCTCCCTGTAATCTATCTCACCACGGCCACCCATTCCCACACACTTCCCTCTGTAATCTATCCACTCACGCCACTCCCCACGACAGCTCCTGGTACTCTAGCCAGCTGCCCACCCATCCCCACAACCCTCTGTATCTATCCACTCACCCATCCCACACAGCTCTGTATTCTACACTCACCATCCCCACACACCCTATGTATTATCCACCCACCCATCCCCACACAGCTCCTGTAATCATATCCACTCACCCATCCCCACACCACGCCTCTGTAATCTATCCACCCATTCCCATCACCCACACCACACCTCTTGTATCTATCCACCAATACCATCCCCACACAACTCCTGTTATCTTATCCACCCCACCCATCCCCACCACACCTCTGTGATCTATCCACTCACCCCATGCCGCACACAGCTCACTGTATCTATCCACCTATCCATACCCCACACAGCTCCTGTATCTATCCACCCATGCCATCCCCCATTACAACCACCCTCATATCTATCTATCTATCTATACCATACATCCTATCTATCCCCGATACCCCCACACCTTCTGTCCATTCTATGTGTGTCAGAATCCCGCTCACCAGCTGAAGACGTGGCGCGGGCCTCAGAGAGACACCCTCCTCGCCCCAGCTTACCTGCCACGCTCACCTCCCTACTCCCGTTCGCTAGCTTCTCCCAAATGCCCCCGCTTGCTCCCATCCCCGCCCGGTCCAGCCGGCAGCTACCGCTCTTGGCCTCTCACCGCCGCGTCTCAGCCGCTCCCGCTCCATGTGCCAGCTCTCATGCCAGCCCCTGCTTGCTCCCGTAGTCCCGGGGTTCAAGCCAGCTTCGCCGCCGGCGCTCCGGCCCTCCTCTCCAGGCGCTCCCCGGCTCCTGCTGGGATCGGAGGATCACACTGGCGCTGCAAGAGCCGCGCTGCAAAGTTTTTTCTTGGGATCTGGGGAGACTCAGCGGGGAACTCGCACTCCTGAGCCGCCTCGCCTGTTCCCAGCCAGCCCGGCAGCCTGAGCCCCATCGGCTTGAACGGCCCTACCCAGCCCCGTGCGCCGTCCAGCCGCCAGCCCCGCCGCCCGTGCGCCCCTCTCGCTAACCCCTCCCTTCCTCCCAGATGTGACCCCAGTTCCCATGCGGCCATCCTCTGCTACCCCCTCTCCCTCCCTGTGAGCCCAGCCAGCCCGCCTCCCCCTGCGCCCTCTAGCTACGGCTCCCAGTGCGGCCCCAGCAGCCCAGCAGCCAAGCCCCCCCGTGCGCCCCTGCTCGCTCCCCCTCCCTTCCTCCCCATGACCCCCCTCAGCCCTCATGGACCCCCTTAGCTACCTACCTGCCCTCTCCGCGTGCACCCCAGGAGCCTCCCTCCCCTTATGGCGCCCCTTCTACTCCCCTCTCTCTCCTCCCCTTTCGCCCGTGCCGCCCCAGCCAGCCCTGCCTCCCCTGATGCGCCTATCTCGTACCCCTGTCCTTTTCCTCTCTGACCCCCAGTCGCCATGAACCACCTCTTAAGCTACCCTTACCTGTCCCCGTGCCCCAAGCCAGCCCGCCTCCCCGTGGCGCCCCTTTTCAGTACCCCCTTTCCTCCCCGATGCACCCCCCAGTCCCCATTGAACCCCTCTAGCTACCCCTTCCTCCCCTTGCGCCACAGCCAGCCCCGCTCCCCGTGCGCCCGCTCTAGCTTTATCCCTACCCTCCCTCCCACAATGACCTCCATCCCTTTGCAACCCCTTAGCTCCCTCTCGTCCCGTGTGAGCCCCAGCAGCCCGCCTCCCCGCTTACCTCGCCCTCCCCGTGCGCCCCTAGCCAGCCAGCCCTCCCCTTGAGCCCCTCTAGCTACCCCTCCCACCCCATTCACCCCCTCAGTCTCTATGCACTCCTCTAGCTTCCCCTCCCTCTCTCCCAGTGTGCCCCAGCCAGCCCCGCCTCCCCATGCACCCTTCTAGCTACCCCTCCCAGTGCGCCCCTCTAGCTACCGCTCCGTCCCACTCTCCCTCCCGAGCGTCCCTCTAGCTACCCTTCCCCATGCTCACCCCTCTCTGTCCCCATACTCCCCCTCCCTCCCTTTGAGCTCATCCCTGCCCCCCCCCGCTCCCAGGGGCTGTAGGAGCTGGTTGCGGTGACACAGTGCAGGGGGAGGCGGTGCTGTGCTACTGAAGACAAGGTCCGCAGAGTTTATGCTTCCTAGAAATCTGGGGTGCCGTACGGTGAGAGTCAGGGGGGCAAACCC
Source organism: Chelonoidis abingdonii (assembly GCF_003597395.2). Classification (NCBI taxonomy): domain Eukaryota; kingdom Metazoa; phylum Chordata; order Testudines; family Testudinidae; genus Chelonoidis; species Chelonoidis abingdonii. The sequence continues at coordinate 8,753,007 of NC_133794.1, forward strand.
CAGTGTCCTGCCAAGCCCCGCCCTAGGACAGTCCATTCTGCCCCCTCCCTTGGATACTTCCCTCCCCGAAGCCTCGTGTAGCTGTTGCCACGTGCTGCTTCTGCGCCCCAGAGGCGGCCGCTGCTCAGTGCTGGGAGAGCGAGCTGCGCGCCGCGGATCAGCTGCTGCGCTCCACCCCAGAGGCGGCTTCCCAACTCAACCAATCCCTGCCCAGGCAATTCCGGAGCTCGTAGAGCCTGGATCCTGTCCGGGGCACAGCTGCTGCGCCGGGCCAGCTGCTACGAGCCTACACCTGCTGCCCCGCACCGCCGTGTCCGCGAGGGGCGCAGCGCCGGGGCCCTGGCGCAGGGAGCGCGCACCCAGCCAGCACCTGCTGTGCGCTGCGCCATGAGCGCAGGGCCCGGTCCGGCTGCCCGGCGAGGATGCTGCTGCCCTTGCCCCGCACCGGGCAATAGGTCCCAGGAGCGGCTCGAGGGGCGGCCACAGCCCGGCCGGGCCCCCGGAGCCTGCCAGCTGGAGCGTGGCCAGCCCTACACCGGGGACTTTCCAGGGCTGGGATGCGCGTTTCATCTACATGGTGGGTGGGCAGGGCCTGTGCGCGCCACGCCCCACCTTCCCTGGAGCCTGGAACTGGGCCCGCAGCGGCCCCCCTCGCCCTTCTGGGCTCCGTGAGGCGGACAAGAGCCGCACGTGCCTTTGGCCAAATCCACCAGGTAGAGCGCAGCTCCCGTTGCGACCCCCCCAGCTTAGAGCACAGCCCCCCCTCCAATCGCACAGCCGGCAGCGCAGCCCCCCAACCCCGCTACCCTCCCAGGCCAGAACGCAGCTCCCCCTGTGACCCCCCCAAGAGGGAGTGGGGCACGGGGTGGAGGGGGGCTGCACTCTGGGCTGGGGGGGTTGGGGAAGGCTGTGCTCTGGGTGATGCAGTTGGAGTGGGGGCTGTGCTCTGGGTGTGGGGCTGGGGTGGAGGGGAGCTGCACTCTGGGTCAGAGCACAGCCCCCTGCCCCCTCCCCTATAGGGCAACCTCCCACCCCGCAGGTGCAGTCTCTGCTGTGACTGCTGGACATGATGGTGGCTCAGGGGCCGACCCAGAGACAAGAGCAGTAGATGGGTGGGGTATGTCCCAGCTCCAGGGGGCTCCCCTACACCCTGAGCTCTGGTGGGTTCATGGCCCTGGCCCCACACTTTGCAAAGGATGCTCTTCTGGTTCTAGAACAGGATGGAGAGCCAGGACCCCTGGGTTCTATCTCTGGCTCTGGGAGGGAAGCGGGGTCCAGTGGTTGGAGCGGGGGGGCGGGGGGTGGCCTGGCAGCCAGGACCCCTGGGTTCTATCCAGCCCTGGAAAGGCCCTGGATACCCAGTGCAGATCTCATGAGTTTTGTCTCCAGCTGAGATCCCAAGAGGCCAGAAGGGAGCCCTGAGCAGATCCAGGCTGGTTGGTAGGACACAGGCCCAAGACCTGTCCTAGCACGATTCCCAGGCAGAGCTGGCAGAAAAACACCCAGGCTTGATTTAAAAACAGTCAGTGCCAGAGACACCCCTTCCCCTCCCCCCCATTGTCACCTGGTTATTAATGGCCTGGAGGGGTAAATGGGAGCGAGGATGGGGGGGAACAGGGGGTAATGCCCTACATCAGCTGCTCTCTGCCTCCTCCCCACAGCTAGGTCAGCAAGGGTGCCCTTTGCTGCGGGAGGGAGAGCCGTGTTGGGCTGAGGGGGCTGGAGGATGAACCCTGTGCTGGGGTCTGCTGGGGACTTGACCCTGGCCAGTGTGGGGGGAGGGGAGAGGGTCTCTTTTTGGCCTCTGCCTGTGCCCAGTCTAGGGAGATCTCGGCCCCCCTTTCCTCTTGCTGCTGGCAGCGCCACAGGACTGGAGCCCCCTACGGAGAGTGCCGGGGGTGAGGTGAACCCCATTGCCCTCACTAGAGCCCGCTGAGCTGCAGCGTCTCCCTCGGGGGTCTGGCCTGCCCCCCGCAAGCCAACACCTGGCTTCCTAATAAGGCTGCACCACAGGGCTGGGGAGGGCGTGGGGCTGGCGCACTGGAATGCGCATGGGAGTGTCCCTGCTCAGACACAGGGCGATGCATGGCAAAAACTGCCTCCTGCACTGGGACCACTCACAATCCTGGCACCTCAGGACTTGCCCCAGGCTGCGTGGAGAGAGCAGGGGCTGAGACAGCCCCCTGTGGCAGGTAGGAATCTGCAGCTGTCGTGGGGAGGGGTCTAGCGAGGGAAGGAGCAAGGCAGGGGAGACAGGGGGCGTGCACGTGTTCCCCCATGTCTGCAGCTGGCTCCTTCCTACCCCTGGCACCAAGGAGCAGGCCCGAGGTGGGTGGGGAAATCGAGGCACAAAGGGCAGACAGGACTCACCCGGGGTCATGCAATGGATCAGTGGCAGAGATGAAATTAGAACCCAGGTCTCCCATTTCCCAGCGCGCGGAGAGTTCTCAGAAAACAGCCCCTCAGCGTGCAGCAGACGAGAACGTTAGGAACCACTAGGGCGGGGATAGCAAATACAATGGAAAATACCTTGATGCTGCCATATAAATCCATGGGATGCCAAGACCTGGAACACTGCCTGCAGGTCTGGTCACTCCATCTCAAAAAAGATACAGCAAAAATGCTTAAGAGGGATGGAACAGCTTCCACCTGAGGAGGGATTGGAAAGACTGGGACTGTTTAGACTGGAAAAGAGACGACTGAGGAGAGTTGTGACAAAGATCTTTAAAATCTTGAATGATGAGGAGAAAGGGAACAGGCAGGTGTTATTTGCCCCTTCACACAAGAACCAGGGGCCACCCTACGAAATTACCAGGCCGCAGGTTTAAAGCAAACAGAAGGACATACTTCTTCACACAGTGCACAGTCAATCTGTGGAACTCACTGCCAGGGGATGTTGTGAAGGCCAAAAGTATCACTGAGTTCAAATAATAATGAGATCAGTTGCTGGAGGCCAGGTCCATCAGTGACGATTAGCCAAGGGTCAGGGACACAACCCCATGCCCTAGGTGTCCCTAAGCCTTGGACTGCCAGACGCTGGGAATGGGCGACTGGGAATGGATCACTTGCTAAATGTCCTGTTCTGTTCATTCCCTCTGAAGCACCTGACTACTGTTGGAAGACAGGATACGGGGTTCGCTGGACCATTGGTCTGACCCAGTATGGCCATTCTTATGTTCTGAAAGGAGCAACCCCACTAGTGGGCAGCAGTAGTAGGCTGTTATCCTGTATTTTGCTAGCCCCTAGAGGAGGACATGACACCCACACTGCTGGTATGAGTCAGGTTCTATGTGACCATGGGAGGACCCCTGCCCTGAATGTTAGAGGGAATCAGTTGCACCCCAATCTCCCTTGATGATGCTGAACTGAGCCCCCATCCACTATGCCCAGGGACATGCGCTGAGCGAGCTGCACTGCACACCCTGATGGGGACCCGGCAGGTCCCAGCTACTAGCACCCACTGCTGCAATTGAAAGAGACATGAATGCAAACATACACAGACACCTGTACCAGTCACCGGTACCCTTGCATGCACCCCCCCACCAAAAAACCTGCACACACTCCACATGCCATCTCATCCACGGGTTCTCAGCAGGTTTGAACACAGGACCATAGATCCGTGCCCAGACCTCAGACACTTGACCCAAAGGACCAACCCCAGGTGGTGGGAGGCAGCTGGATCCCCCTTGTCCATGTCTGTTGATGCCCTGCAAGAATTCTAATAGATTGGAGAGGCATGATTTCCCTTTACAAAAGCTGTGTTGACTCTTCTCCAACATACTGCATTCATCTGAGTGTCTGAGACTTCTGTTCTTTACTATAGTTTACTGAAGTTAGTCTTCCCGGCCTGTAATAGCCAGAACTGCCTCTGGAGACCTTTTAAAAAATCTGCATTACATTAGCTATCTCCTTGTGACAAACTGGGAATGTTGTTAATATTTGCTCTGAATACTGTGTTGGTGCCTCAGTGTCCCCTCTGCAGTTCTTAATATCTAGGTGGTGGGATAAGGGTGTGTGATTGCTGCAGAGGAAGGGGCCAGTGCCCCTAAATGCCTGGCACTCTGTCTCCTAGCAACGGGATGGGCTGGGCCCGTGCTCTGCAAAGGTTGCCGCTGAAGCTTGTTGGAGACAAAGGGATGACGGTGACCTGGCCCGGGAAAGGGGCTGAGCAAGAGGAGGGGCGGAAGCGTGGTGGTTAGTCTGTGAGCGGTCTGGGGGCATGAGGAGTGAAGTTGAAACTTCGGGCGGTTAATGGCTCACTGCTCCCCCAGATATGGCCCAGGACCGGAGAGGATCTGTGTTCCGCTGTAAATCTACAACCTCAGTGTTTTAGACCCTGTTCAGTCATCTATAAAATGTTTCTGCTGGCTGAGAGTCAATCGATTGACGCAAAGTAAGGGGGTGCAGAACCTGTGGCTTCCCTAGGACCCCGGCCAGTGGGGGCTCCTGCTGTCGGGAAGCACACGGAGGGGCAGAGTAGCTGAATGCTCCAAGGAAAGACCCAGGAGGTGAAGACGTGTGAGCTTCTTGCCCTGAACAAGTCTGCTCCAAGGGAGAGGAGGCTCCTCAAAGTCCTGATTGGCTTGGTGGGGAGCAGTTCCAGAGCATCGCCCGGGGACTCCGTGACACCCCTCACCTGGTCCAGAGGCTGATTTAAGCAATAGGTTGCATCCCACAGTTAGTAGTTCTGCAATTTCACATCTGAGTTCCATCAGAACTCTTGGGTGAATCCCACCTGGTCCTGGTGACTTATTACTGTTTAATGTATCAATTTGTTCCCAAACCTCCTCTAGTTACACCTCATTCTGGGAAAGTTCCTCAGGTTTGTCACCTAATAAGAATGGCTCAGGTGCAGGAATCTCCCTCACGTCCTCTGCAGTGAAGACCGATGCACAGAATGTATTTAGCTTCTCTGCAACGGCCTTGTCTTCCTTGAGTGCTCCCCTAGTGGGCATGCATGTGTCCTGGAGGGTTTGGAAGAGGTGGATCCCAGGCTCTGTGCTGCAGCTGGGGTGCCCTCAGCTGATCCTCAAGTTCTGCACGGCCTCTGTCACTAGCTCAAGCCCTGTCCATGGGTCTCACTCCAGAAAGGCCCCTGGCAGCTCAGCTCTGCCCGCCCACCGGGTGTTTCCCCCACACCAGGCCTGACATACAGCAACAAGTGTGTGCGCATGTGCGAACTCTTCCATGGACAGATGCCCAGGCAGGCGCGAGCCTCCAGATCTCTTGAATTCCAGGCATCTCGGCGCTGGGGCGAATCTGTCTGAACTCGCTAGGGCAGCGTGAAATTCCCCTAGGCTCTGTGGGAGCCGTTAATGTTTAACCAGTTCAGAAAGAGGGAAGCTCTGGAGAGATCTGCTGAGGGGGGCCCATGACCCAGAGCAGGCAGGGGCCCTGGAATGAATCCTGCTGCGGGGCTAGGTCATTCCCCTGCTCCTGCCTGCAGAAGGTGCTGCAGGGAGCGGGATAATGAGAGAGGGGCAAAGGGGGAATGGACAAGTCGCTACCCCAGCTGGGAGGGGGCAGCCTGGCCCCACGTCCCATCTCCCTTCACAATCATGTCCAGCAGAGCAGAGCGGGTGCGAAGTGCAGCCCTGCCGAGCTAGGGGCACCTTGCACGGGGTGCAAGCCCTGGGCTAGCAAGACACTGAAGAGACAGACAGCAGTGGGGAGGTTTGAAAGATCCTTCCCAGCATCCATCATTTCACCGGGTAGAAGAGATGGAAACCAGGTTTATAACCTATTAAGTGCAGAGGAAAGGTTGGCCAGTGCTGCCCCAGGCCTTTCCTGAACACAGAGAGCAGCTAACGCTAAACCTCTGAAGGGAGAGTTAGGGTATGTGTGACCCCTGCAGCACCACCGCTTTGCCCCCGCGGGCTGGTCAGAGCCCTCGGACTGGGTCAGCACCGGGGTGTTACCAGGAGGGGAACAGACGACTCAGTTGCTAAAGCACAGTACCAGAGAAACCAAACACTGAACAGGTTGAGAGCCGCTGCCCAACAACTGAAATGAGACCGAAGGGGTGGTGGACTCTTGTGCGTCGTAGCCCAAGAACTGGAGACCAAGGTGCACCAGTGTCCAAGCCCTTCCCCCCACTTCAGTAGCCCAGCCCTCAGCCAGCACATCTTTCAGTGCAGACCCCGTCCAGAGGCCGAAGAGTCCAACGAAGAGTCAAACCACCAGAAGGTCAGTGACCTCCTCTGGGGCTCCTGCTGAGCTCTGCTTGGGTAGCTGAGCACGGCTTCCCAGAGCTTCCTCCCCACCACCTGGGACCTCCCTGCTTCCTACACTTCCTGCCTCACCAGCATGGCTCAACCTGCCTCTGGAGTTACCTCCTGCCCACCCAACAGCTCCAGCCCTTCTGATAAGTCCCAGGTGCTCCTCAGGGTAACACCTGGCCCCATTAGTCCTGCCTCTCCGGCTGGGAGGCAGGTCATTTTCACACAGGTGCAGCTGGCCCCGTTTCCCCATCAAGGGGGCCTTATTGGAAATCCTGGGAGGTGGGCGGGCAGGTCTAAAGGCCCCTCCCCCAGCCTTGCGGGAGGGACCATGAGACCCGGGAACGAGGTGAATGCAGGGGACAACTGATGAACACCAGGGTCAGGAGTGAAGATCACAGGTTCAGCCAGAGGGGGACACCGAGCAGAGAACCCCAGGCAGTGCCCACTGCTCCTTAAAGCTGCCTAGGGAGCCAGTGATGCCACCCAGAGGAGCTCTGCCTGGGTGTGTGAGACTGGGGAGAAGTGGAAATAGGCCCCCCAGTCGCAGAACCCCCCCTCGTCCAGCTTCCTCCTCCTGGGGTTGAAGATGGGCACTTTGGCCAGGACCAGGAGGAGGTTGACGAGGTCTCGTGACTTGGTGAGGCCGCGGACAGGGCATGTGAATATAAACAGGTGTGGGGAAAAGAGGAGCCGGAATAGGGGCTTCAACCTGGAGCATTCAAGGTAGGCGGTGCCAGGTTCTCCCTCACGCTGCAGAAGGGGCAGGTGTTGGGGACAGGGGTGAACCATGCCAGGTACACGCCCGTGCTCACAGCTCCATGAAGGAGCCAGAACCCCATATCCCTGGCAGCCCATGGGACCAGGGTGGAATAGAGGCACGGGGGAGTGATACTGACCAACCCCCGCCGTTGCCTTAGCCAAGAGATAGTGTTAGGCCCTTACATCGCTCACGGGCTCCATCCCCGAAGGGCTCTGGAACAGGCTAGCTGGTGCATTATTGGCATGCTGGGGCAGCACCCAGACGGCAGAGTTAAGGTGGTGTTGCAGGAGGAGCCTAGCCTTTAATGCTGCATTTCCTGGGTTTCAGAGGTTCGCATTTAGCCACACTCCACGTTCTGGAAGGCTGCCCAGGCGACAGCCTTCAGCACCCCCCCATGTCCCACAGGCCCCCTCTTCCCTTTCGCTGCCGCCAGCTCCTTGGCAAAAATTACCCCAGCCACAGAACATCTCTTCCCTGCCCCTGCAGCATCCCCTCAGTCCACACCACCCTGCCTGTCCGGAACAGCAGGGTTCTCCCACCCCAGCCCCACGGAGAGGGACTTGCCGGTCCAGCCGCTGAGGAAAAGGAGCAGAGACCAGCATGGAGACCAGGGGTTGGGGGGTACTGAGATAGGGCAGCAGGAAAGACAGTGTCTTACTCACTGGAGTGTCCTAACCTGGCAGGTGGGAGACCTGAGTCACATCTTGGTTCTTCCATATTACCTGGGTCAGTCTGCACTGGAAGTTATACCCGTAATCCTCTCCCAAAGCCACGTGGGCTTAAACTAGCAAAAGGCCCCTTCCTGCTGGGCTACGGGCCCCCTCCTGCTGGGATAAGGGCCCCTCCTGCTGGGATAAGGGACCCATCCTGCGGGATAAGAGCCCCCTCCTGGGGCATTATCCCCGGCTGCGTCCCAAGTGGGGTAAAGTCCCCCCAACCATATGCTGGGAGTCTGCACTTCAGCGTCTCTGCCCCCTAGCAGAGATGCAGCAAATAGGGGTAGAAGGAATCTGCCCCCACCATTAAACCATCTCCCCTCATGCCCATAACGAGCCACAGCACAAATGGAGTGGGGGGAGGGGCTGCAAGGTTATGTCTGGGGGCAGTTCAGACCAGACTCTCCTAGACTGGGTGCTTGGGGGAGAGGGGGGAGGGAGTGTCACATGCTGGGGCCCTGATCCCGGCAAGGGGACCTCAAGTGAGGCTCCTGTGCCCTGTGGGGAGCAGCTGTGGGTGGGGAAGTGGAGGTACCAGGGGAGGCAGTGACAGCGGCTGGGGGAGGGGGCTGGGGGTCCAGGAGGCGGCAGAGAGTGGCCCCCTCGGGGAGGGAGTCTCTGAAGGACCCAGGGAGCAGAGTTCCCTGTAGGGGAGGAAACGAGGGTCACTGGAGGAGGAGTGGGGGGCTCCCCACAGCAGCAGCAGGCTCAGCCCCTGGGCTTCGTCTGCCACTGAAGTGCCGGGATAAATGCCCCTCTGCGGGCGCGTGAGAAGAAAGGGCCATTTCAAGGCAGTAAAGGGATTGAGTGGGGCTAATCCATCCCGTGCGCATGACTGAGCCAGGGACCTGTGCGGGGCTGGGGATTAGGCCTGGGGGGCTGGAGGTGGCTGAACAGCAGGGCCCAAGCGTGGCTCATTTCACAGCCAACTAAACCCAGGTTCAGAGCACAGCATGCCCCGGAGCCAAGCGTGGGGATGGGATGGGACGGGGCCTGGCTCGGCCCGGGGGGAGCAGCATGGGCTGCAGGCCTCGGGGGGCTAATGCAGGTGTCAGTGCCCCCCCATCCATGGGGGAGGACAGCCCTGGAGAAACTCCTCCACCTGACAATCCACTGCATAGAGACCTGTCAGCCACTGTCCTACCTCATCCCTCCATCCCGCCACCTCCTCCATCCCTCACTTCTACCCACCTCCTCCATCCATCCCCCCATCCCCTGCCTACTTCCTACCTCCCCCATCCCCTCATCCTTCCCATCTCCCCCTCCATCCATCCCCCCATCCCCTACCTACCTCATTCCTCCACCCTCCCACCTCCTCCATCCATCCCCCCATCCCCTACCTACCTCTACCTCTCCCCCCACCCCCTCATCCTTCCCATCTCCCCTCCATCCATCCCCCCATCCCCTACCTACCTCCTACCTCATCCTTCCCATCTCCCCCTCCATCCATCCCCCCATCCCCTACCTACCTCCTACCTCTTTCTTCCCAGCTCCCCCACATCCCCTACCTACCTACCTCCTGCCTCCCCCATCCCCTCATCTTTCCCATCTCCCCCTCCAGCCATCCAGCCATCCCCCATCCCCCTACCGTACCTCCTACCTTCCTCCCTCCTCCACCCTCATCCTTCCCGTCTCCCCCTCCATCCATACCCCCATCCCCTACCTACCTCCTACCTCTCCCCATCCCCCCACCCCCCATCCATCCTTCCCATCTCCCCCTTCCCTCCCTCCACCTCCTACCTACCTCCTCCCTCCCCACCTCATCCACCCGTCATCTCTCTCCCTCTCCCCTTCCCCATAAGACCCATCTCTTCTGATAAATCCTCATCCCCATCCCCTGCCCCCCGTGTCTGGGGGGCACCCAGCAGCTCCCCAGCCCCATGAGCGCTCACACTGCTGTGCGGGGGGAGGACTGGAGGTGGAAAATTCCCGCCCCCCCCCAGCGCCCCATCGCTGGCTGGGGCCAGCCTGGCTCCTGCATGCCCCACTCCCAGCCAGCCCCATGGCTATAGCCAAGCCAGCAGCAGCCCCTGCTGGCCAGACGTGGAACAGCAGCCTGCTCGCCCATTGCACAGGCTGGGGGACGGGAATGCAGAACGGGGGGCGGGGGGAAGAGAGACCCCCCCATGGGGGTGGCACTCCTGGGCCTGGGATTGTTCTCTGCCCTTCTGGTCTCTGGTGGTCCCCCCCCCGCTGGTTTCCGTGGTATTGGCGCTCGGTGTCGCTCCGGAGTTGTGGGGCTGGCAGCGCTGCCGGCGGCAGCCTGGCCATTCCCACCCTGGTGCTGGTGGAACGGGGAGGCCGAAAGGGGTTTGCACCAGGCCTGGAGACGTGCAGGACTTCAGGGTGGGGCAGGGCAGGTGCCGGCGTGAGGCGGGGCAGAGACTGGCGGCCCAGGGAGCAAGTGAGCAAGGGCCAGTTACAGGTGCATTAGGCCCGGGGGCCCTGAGCTCTTACAGCCTGAGGCCTCTCGGGCTGCTTGCAGAGGAGCCCAGCCCCACAGCCCCTGCGGGGCAATATTGCCTCCTGCATTCTGCGCCCAGGGGCTCCCCACAGACACCGCGAGGCCCTGAGTGAAGGCAAATAACATGAATTTAACCCCCCATGTCTGCAAAATGCCCAGCCTCTCTTTGAAACGACAAGCCTGCATGATCCAGCCCTTGTCCCCCACATCTCGCTGTGCTGAGCACACCAGTCACTATGCTCATAAAGGGCCCGATCCAGCTGCTCTTGAGACCAAGGAAGGTGGTGGTGGTGCTGAGGGCACCTTGATTTTAATGGCAGCAGAATCAGGCCCCAGGTACAAATGTCCACATCAGATTAGCTGAGACCCATAAACTTGGACAGAGGAGCTTGGAGCAGTGAGCTGCACCAGGGGCCATAAAGCCAAGGCGCCTGAGCACAGAACAAAGCTGACAGCACCCGAGCTTCCCCCATTTTCTCTCCTCTCTTCAGCACCTGCCCCTGCCGCTCACCCTACCCCTTCGCCCTCTGGGGCACCCACTGGGTGGACTTGTCCTGCCCTGCAGGGGTGAGGCTCATGACATACAAACCCTATTGCTGATGGGACTCCAGCTGTTTGCACGTCCCACTCGCTCTGGGTTCGGGGAGGGGTGGGCAGTGCTACAGGGTGCCTGTGTGTGTGTGTGTGCAGCATTATAGGCCTGCTCCCATCCCAGCCCCTCTGGGATGTCTAAGGGGTGGGGATTCTGCTCTCCACTCCTCTTCGCCCCCCTGGGGTCAGTTTCATTTGAGACCACACACATCCCTGGTTCAACATCACGGACGACAAGAGAGTCACTTGGGAGGAGCGTGGCCCTGTCTGGGTGTCAGTCCCAGGGTGAGCGCGTGTCCACACACACGAGAGTCATTTGGGAGGAGCGTGGCCCCGCCTGGGTGTCAGTCCCAGGGTGAGTGCGTGTCCGCACACAAAAGAGTCATGTGGGAGGAGCGTGGTTCTGTCTGGGTGTCAGTCCCAGGGTGAGCGCGTGTCCACACACAAGAGAGTCATTTGGGAGGAGCATGGCCCTGTCTGGGTGTCAGTCCCAGGGTGAGTGTGCGTGCACACACCAGAGAGTCATGTGGGAGGAGCGTGGCCCTGTCTGGGTGTCAGTCCCAGGGTGAGCGCATGTCCACACACAAGAGAGTCACGTGGGAGGAACGTGGCCCTGTCTGGGTGTCAGTCCCAGGGTGAGTGTGCGTCCACACACAAGAGAGTCACGTGGGAGGAGCGTGGCCCCATCTGGGTGTCAGTCTCAGGGTGAGCACGTGTCCACACACGACTCAGGTGTCATCTACAACTCACACGGGAAACACATGTGAGAACATGGCCCTTCTGGCAGAGATCCATGTCTCCTGCCAGGGATGGAAGAGGCTCTGATCCTCGATGGGTGACGTGGAGCAACAGGATGAGAGTGAGCGCGAGGGGGGTGAGACAGGTCTCCTGGTGAGGGGTGCAGACCCAGAACAAAGCCTTGGGCTGTGCCTGGCTTCATCTGGCCATTCCAGGTCCCGTTCTCCATTAGCTAACGGCGGTGGGCATCGTTACCATGTGCCTCTGGCCACTTGTCTGAGGCAGGGCCTCGCAGGGTCCCAGCCTGGCTACAGGGATTGTCCCCAGTGCCAAAGTTTGATTTGTTTCTTTTCCCCTTAGGCAACCCCCCACCCCTGTGCTTCCCTCTCCAGCCCGGTGCTCCCGTTTGGGGAGGTCTCAGCAGATGGGCTGGGAAGCCCCAGCTCCAGCCCGTTAGCTGCTGTGCCGTTAATTTGCTACATCTGGTCGCTGGGGATGGGACTTGCTCAGTTTTTATCTCCTCGAGCGCCAGCCCCATGCGGTGAAAGGACACCGTAAATACTGCCAAGCCAAGCACACCCGCGGCCAAGAGGGGAGCGAAATCAGAGTGGGAACGAAGCTGCCGCAGAAGCCTCAGGAGCATTCAGAAGCCAAATGTGGCCACTGGAGCCCCAAGCGTTGCTGTGAGCCCAGCAGTGCCGGAGAGCCAAGCAGCATGAAGCGGCAGGACTCCCCCAGAAGACTATGGCGCATCTGATCCTGGGCCAGCCTCAGCAGGGGGACCTGAACCCAGCCCGGAGACCCCTTCTTCTGCTAGGGGATCTTAGCTCTGCCCCCCTCCCTGGCACCGCTCACTTCTGGACTTGGATTTCCCTTGGGACAGTGTCAATCCCTTTCTCCAAACCCTGCTGCTTCTCAGGTCATGGTCGCTTTGGGGGCCTCTGGGGGAAAATGAGCTGGAAGAAACCTCCTGGACTCAGCCAGCATCCAGCAGATGCTGCTGCATGGAGCTGGCTAGGAGAGGGGTAGGGTGGGGGTGGGGTGAGGGGGAGCATGTGAGTGACAGACACTAACATTCATCCCCCTCATCTGGATTTGCTCCCATGCAGAGAAGGATTTTGGAGGAACCGATGGATTTACAGAGCCCGAACACTTGACAGAATTAATCTCAACCCGAGTGATGGACAGTCAGATGGCCAGATAGCCCCGGCGCGGGCTGTCCCATAAGAAGTGATGCGTCTCTTCCACTTCCCATTGTTAGCATGAGAACACAGCCTGGATCCTGCACAGATGAACTGTTCCACAGAGACCCACCTCGCTGCTCTATAAGAAGGAAGGGGCTCCCTGAGTCACTGGAGATGGCTGGAGGATGCTAAGCACTCAACAGCAGCCTAGACCATCAAACTTTTTCCCCTAGTGGTTTAATTCCTCTCTGGGGGAATCATCTCTAAGAGGCTGCCAGAAACCAGAAGATTGGAGCCTTTCCTCCAGCATTTTCAGATTTTGGAGGATGCCAACACTACTGCAGACTCAACTGTGACACGAGTTTTTATTTAGATTCTATTTTTAGAGTTTGAGTTTCTATACATATATCTATATATTTATGTATCTATAGATTTCTATACAGCCATATCCACAGACACCCCATCTTTCTTGCGCTCCATGTGGATGTGGATGTAGCTATCGAGATATAAATGAGTAAGCCAAAGAATTTGTTGTAGGATTCTCCTTGCAACAAGACTTTCTAGATCTATAATTTTTTGCGTCCAGACAAACTACTCTCGGGAAGTTTTGTACGAGCCACTGCCCTGCAGCCAAAACAATGAGACCTGTGGCATTAATTTTAGGGTTTAAGACATTGTGGGTTTTGGCATTTTCGTCTCTTTCCAACACACTGGCGGTGAATAACAGTGGGAGATGGTGGTAAGTCTCTGCTTTTGCCTTTATATCCATCCTGTTCATTCTCCTTTTGCAAATAGAGCAGCCATGGAGGGAGAGAGAAATCCAGCAGACAAGTGCAGAGAGGGGTCTGCTCGCAGGGCAGGAGGGAACGCAGCTGCTCTCCACAGCATCTGGAGATATCTGGGGAGAAATGTCAAGAACTCAGGTGTTTGCTTCTAAGGATGAAAGAATGATGATCCTCTGCGTTGATGAGAGAAGGGACCTTCCAAGGGGCTTGGAGCCAGAGTGTTTCATCCAGCCCCAGCATGCCTGGCCCCTCCTGTTTTTTCTTTTTCCTGTAGGCAGATTTTTATATTTCCAACCAGATTTGTTTTCCCTTCTCTGTGCTCCTCTGTCCATTGTGGGCTGGGCTGGGCTGAGCTGGGCTGGGCTGAGGGGGAGTTGCTGAGGGAACATGCTGTAACTTCCCCACAGACACCCAGCTAGCGATCCATTCATCCCCATCCCCAGCTGTGGATGGTGCTGTATAAAGACAGGCATAGGATGATGCACACAACGACCTGGGCTAATTCTACAGAGACCGTATGGAGCTGTCTTTTCATTACCTGTGTCCAGTCAGTGCTGGAGCAACAGGCGCTAAGCCCATACTAGACACTGGCTACACACGCTCGCCATATCGACACCTACAAACAGAGGCACTGTGTAGACACACGCCTAACCGCAGCTCTCCAATGCACACCACCCCTTGGTGTGGGCACTAGTTCTGCTTCCCATTTGTGAGCCTGGCCACCCATATTCACTGGTGAGATTAGTGTGAGCGACACAGCTGCAAGCCCTGCCCTGACATTTCACACTATGTGTGCGCACACACACACACACACACACAGACACACACACAGCAGAGAAAAGCAGCAGGTATCTATCGCTATGCAGTAGCTAAGAGACACAGACTCACAGTTGCGACATATCATATGGGTCACAGGTGTGTGTTTGTCTGTTGTGTGTCTGTGTGACAGTGTAGTGCCAGCGTGGGCTGTGATCGCTAGCTGCAGCACGGGATGCGTGGAGATAGATGGGTGGGTGGGTGCATTAGGCTCTGTTCTGTCCCCCCTCACAGCCCCACCAGCGGGTACACACTCGTCCTTGCTGGGAACTCCCATCCCTGCCATTGCTGGGGGGCAGTGGCAGCTCCTTCCCCTCCCCGTCCGGCTCTGGAGAAGGCTTCTCTCTCCTCTCATTTTAATTGCTGCCTAGTCTGGGCCTGTCAGGCTGATTTAGGGCTGGAGTGGCGGGGTTGCAGCACTTGGCCGCTCTGTGTGAAACAGGCTGCTCCAGAGCACAGACGGTCGGGACTTAGAGCTGCCGGGAGCCGGCACCCTGTGCCCTGGCATCTCAGAGCTGGGAACGCAGGCTCTGCCCATACCTGGAGCCCCCTCTGCTGCCGGGTCTAAGCCTTTCCCTCACCCACAAACTGGCTGAATGTCCTGGTTAGGGCAGGTGTTCTACCTCTGGGAGGGGACTGAGGTTAAGTGGTTAGAGCAGGGGGCTGGGAGCCAGGACTCCTGGGTTCAATCCCCAGTGCTGGGAGGGGAGTGAGGTTAAGTGATCAGAGCAGGGGGCTGGGAGCCAGGACTCCTGAGTTCTCTCCTCAGCTCTGGGAGGGGAGTGGGGGATGGGGGGTTAAAGCAATAGGGCTGGGAGCCAGGACTCCTGGGTTCCATCCCCAGTGCTGGGAGGAGAGTGAGGTTAAATGGTCAGAGCAGGGGGCTGGGACTCCCTTTGGTCTGAGTGTTGCTCTGGTCGGGGCGGGGCAGAGGGGGCTGCACTGATCACTGCTGTTCGGTTGGGCTTGTGCCATGGTGCCTTATCCCCTGCTCTCACTGTCGGCAGGGGCATCATCAACGTGGCCTCTTCCACCAACCTGCTGACGGACTCCAAGAACGTGCACCTGGTGCTGGACCCCAGCCTGCAGCTGCTGAGCCGCAAGCAGAGGAAGCTGATCCGCCAGAACCCCGGCGTCCTGCACAGCATCAGCAGCGGCCTGCAGAGCGCCATCAAGGAGTGCAAATGGCAGTTCCGCAACCGCCGCTGGAACTGCCCCACCACCCAGGGGCCCCACATCTTCGGCAAGATCGTCAATCGGGGTGAGGCGGCAGGGGGCTCCTGGGGGGAGGGGGGGGCAGCAGTGATCTTGGCCAAGACAAGGGGGAAATGGAGGCAGAGCAGGTGCCAGGAAGGGGCTCCCTGTGCCACGCGGCCCCCTCCTGCCATGTGCTGAGGGCCCCTTCCCCTGCTGCCAAGCCTCGTGGGTCACATGCCCCCCCATGCAGTGTCCCCTCCCATCCCCGTGTGTCACACAATTGGCCGGATCAGTGATGTGATGTCACCTCTCCTCCCCTGATTGGACGAGCTCCCCTGCCAGGGCTGCCCAGGGGATTCCCCGACTCCCTCCGGGATTCCGTGGGCATTTCCTTGGGCTGGCAGCGGGGGCAGGGCCTCAGGCCAACGCGCCCCAAGCAGCCCCTGGCCAGCCAGCAGAGCGACTCCTCTGCTCGGGAGGTGCCAGCCTCAGCCCTGTGCCGCCTCGGTCAGCCTTTTAAAATACACTTTCCAAACTACGGCTCCGTGGCCTAGTCAATGGCACCTGAACTGGGCCACTGGACTCCTGGGATCCATCCCGGCTCTGCCACCTTCCCGCTCTGCACCACTATTTCCCCTCCTGCCCCTTGCCTAGACTGGGAGCTCCCTGAGTGGGCTGGGGTCTGTGCAGCACCTGGCGCGATGGGCCTGACTCCGGCTGGGCTGTAACACCCACGATAACGCCGCTGCCCCTCTGTGGCGCGTGGGGGAACTCGGTCGTACCCCCACCAAAGGGCAGAGTTGGCCTCACTTTTGCCAGGGTGAAAGGGCCGGTGACCCTGGGTGGGCGGGGGGGGGAGCGGTTGGGCTCCTTTCTAAGGCAGAAATCCCGCCCTGTGAGCCAGCTCCACTGGCCCCTGCCTTTCAGGCACAGCCCTCTGTTATACCCAGCCCGGCCAGTCAGGTGCTCCCCAAATGCTGGGTTTCCCCCACAAGCTCAGCAAGCTCCCCTGCCCCGCCCCCACCAGCTCCTCCCCACCCAGCTCCCGGCTGCAATCCCCTATAATGGCTGCAGCCCCTCCCCCAAAGCCAAGCTTGTAATCATCCCCTCCTCACCTGCACAGGGAACCCCGCCTCGCCCCACGCCCCCTTCCTGGGGATCCACAGCAACACAGCAGGAGCTGCAACTTCCTGCCACCTGCCCCTTCCACCTGGTGGCCAGGAAGAACCCCTCTCACTTCCCCCTCACCACCACTAGGGGGAGCCAGGGAGCTCAGTATGCAAACGAACCTGGCCGCAGGTGGGAACACACCTTTCATTTCCCCCTTCACCTCTAGAGGGAGCCAGGTAGCTTCCCCAGCTGGTACCAAGTGTGTTACCTGCGCTGGACGGACCCAGGGCGAGCCAGCCCCACCATACTGCTGGGAGACAAAGTGACGCAGGCCTGGCCTGGCCCAGTCCCTAGACCCCCCGCCCGCCTCTGGAGTGAGACCCTGTCTTCTCGGCTCCCCCACCTCCCCAAATCAGGTTGCTGCTGCTGCATGGGTGGTTAGTGTCTTCCGTGCCCTGCCAGAGGCAGCTGGGGCTGATGGCCACAGCATGTGCCCTGCAGCTCCTGCCTGGCTCACTGCCAGCTGCAGCGCCAGCGAGACGGGACCACGCACTGGGGTGGTCGGCGTCAGCCCGCACGCGGTGCCGGTGCCCTGAAAGCCTTGGTTCCCTGCCTCCAGGCTGTCGGGAGACGGCGTTCATCTTCGCCATCACCAGCGCTGGTGTCACCCACTCCGTGGCCCGGTCCTGCTCCGAGGGCTCCATCGAGTCCTGCACGTGTGACTATCGGCGCCGCGGCCCGGGGGGCCCCGACTGGCACTGGGGGGGCTGCAGCGACAACGTTGACTTCGGACGGGTCTTCGGGCGCGAGTTCGTGGATTCCAACGAGAAGGGGCGGGACCTGCGCTTCCTGATGAATCTGCACAACAACGAGGCAGGACGGATGGTGAGTGTGCACGAGTGGGCGTACGGGCACATGGGGGTGTGCACGCATGGGGTGGGGAGACTGTGTGTGCATGTCTGTGCCTGTGTGTGTGTGTCCATGAGTGTGTATGTGTGTGCGCGCGCATGTCCATATGTGTCTGTGCATGCGTGTACATGCATGTGCACGCATGTCCATGTGTGGGCATGCATGTGCGTGTGTGTCTGTGCACGTGTGCACTGTGGGAGGAGCATCATCTCTGGGGCTCTTTTCCAGCCCATGTGGTCTCTGCTTTGCAGACAGGAAGCTGACGGGCTCCACCATTCAGAGGGCAGCTACAGGATACCCTCGGGGTGGGGGGCCAGGTTCCTGACCTGCAACTTCTCTTCCTGGGGGCATCAGCAGAGGGCCTGGGGTTGCCGCAGCCTCTGAGCAGAGGGACAGAGGGAAGGGGGTGTGCAGAGGACAGATGCTCTCTGTGCAGCATCCAAAGGGGACACAGCGACCTGGAGGGACCTGTCCTGCCCTCCTTGCCCCCTGCGAACTCCTAGCTCAGTGAGGGGGAGCGCAGGACCGATCAGAGGGGAGGAGGGAGCCCGGGGAAGGGAGAGTGGAGGCATGATGGGTGGAGCAGGGTTGGGGCAGAGCCGGGACACGCCAGCTCTGACGGGCGAAGCCAGGGCTCCTCGTCCAGGCGTGCTGCTGCGCGTGGCCCTGCCGGCATCCAGCACATGTGGGAGGAACTGATGCCAGTTCCTCTAATTGCAGTAAAACCCCATTGGAAAGGAGCCCTGGGATCCTCCGCGGGCTGCCTCGGGTTTCCAGTGCAGGGGCGGGCGAAGTGCGGCCGGGGCTGGCGGCTGCAGACTGATCCCGGCGGAACGGCTCTGCCCAGAGCAACCTCCGTGACCTGCGAGACGCTGCCTAACGAGCATTAACAGGGAGGGCCCATGTGCAAGGGAGGCCGAGATGGGCACGCCGTGGGAGCGCTCACCGCGCTGGGGTCCCACTGGGCACAGGGCCGCTCCCAGCACCGGGGCACTGCTCTGGGGAAGCTTGCAGTGCTAACCGGGCCAGGCCTGTCTTGCAGACGGTCTTCTCGGAGATGCGGCAGGAGTGCAAGTGCCATGGCATGTCAGGCTCCTGCACCGTCAAGACCTGCTGGATGCGACTTCCCACCTTCCGCACGGTGGGCGACTTCCTCAAGGACCGGTTCGACGGCGCCTCCCGCGTCATCTACGGCAACAAGGGCAGCAACCGGGCCTCGCGCGTGGAGGGGCCCCACCTGGAGCCCGAGAACCCGGCCCACAAGCCCCCCTCCCCCCACGACCTCGTCTACTTCGAGAAGTCGCCCAACTTCTGCACCTACAGCGGCAAGATGGGCACGGCGGGTACGGCCGGGCGTTTCTGCAACAGCTCCTCCCCAGCCCTGGACGGCTGCGAGCTGCTGTGCTGCGGGCGGGGCTACCGCACGCGAACCCAGCGCGTCACCGAGCGCTGCAACTGCACCTTCCACTGGTGCTGCCACGTCAGCTGCTTGAACTGTACCAACATACAAGTGTTGCACGAGTGCTTGTGAGCCGGGGCCAGGCGGGAGGAGGGGGACGGAGGCAAAGACCTTCCCTGGGGGAGATTAAAATCAGGGCCCCACCCTCATCTCGCCTAGCAAGGGCATCGCATCCGAGCAGCCGCTGCAAGCCGGATTCTGCAGCCCCCTGACCCCGGAGCTGCCGCTCTCAGTGGCAGCCCCAGCCCCAGAGAAAGGTGAGGCCCTGGCAGACATGAGGGGAAGGGCCGTCCTCTCCAGACCCCTCCAAACTCTTCCAGGCCAGGACACCTGCAGGGGCGACAGAGATCACCCAGTGGTGACCCAAAGGGCCCTGTGGCAGCCCCCTCCCTGTCACCCCGCAGGGTCTTATCCTTGGGCGCATTTGGGCGAAAAGGGCAGCCTGGATCTCTGCGTGGCCCCAGCTAAACCTCTCCCCGCCCCATGTCCTGGGGGTGGGTCTCCACAGCTCAGCGCTGGCCTCTGTGCTGAGCCCCGGCCTGGGACCCCCCAGCCCCACCTCCACACTGCTCAGTCACTCCCCGCCCTGGGCAGGATTCATTCATCCGATGCTACCAGCCTCCCCCCTGCTGCCAGGGTGGCCAGGTCAAAGGCAGCTCGGAAAGCGCCCGGCACCCACGATTGCCCCTCGGACGAGTGTTCACAGCACTCACCAAATGCCACTCATTAGCTTCTTGGACTCGGAGCACTGTGCCAGGAACAGGGGGAAACGCTGGTCAGTCGCAGCTGGCCGGCCTGGCGCGCGCAGTCGAACAAGGCTGGGAATTTGGTACGTAACATGCACTGAAGAAGTGGTCGGAATCTCCAGTTTTGTTTTGTAAATAAAATATTTATTGTGAATGGTTTTATACCCCTTAGTGCCGGCCCGGCCTCGCCAACCGGTGGGTCTCCTAGACGATCCCGCTCCTCTGCCTTTGACAAAGATTTCCCCCCCGGCGTATTGTTTCTAATTAAAAGAACAATGCTTTGTTACAGATCTCATTCATAGCGAGCTAGAGACAAATAAAGGATCTATTTTTATCAAGTCAACAGAGTTTAATTTTTTTTGGTGGGGGGGGGTTGGAGCAATGCAGTACCTCATCCCTGCCCAGCGCTGGGCAAGCCACATTGTCATTAACACCAGTGCAAAGGGTGCAGGAGATGCTGCCACACTGAGCTGGCAGCACTTTCCACGCCTGTCGCACTAGTGTCAGTGAGGACACCAGGTGCAGGGTGTGAGGGACTCCAAGATCTTAGAGGCGGAGGGGACCATGCCGTCCAGACGTGTGTATAACCCAGCTGGGGACCCTCCCCCAGCACCTCCTGCTTCCAGTCCCAAAGCTCCTGCTGGGAGAATCCAGCCCAAGCCCACGACAGCTGGGTCCAATGGTCAGTTCGCCTTGCTGGGTCTTATTGCAGTTTGAGCTGCCTGCTGCCCACAGGGATCCTCAGAAGTCTTGTTGGAACATGCATATTAACTGTATGTCAGTAGCTAACACCAGGAGGTTTGCTGCGTGGCTATGAACCAGCTGCCACACTCCACCCCAGAGGTGGCTGCATTTTCCCTGCCCCAGTGTTCCTCTCACACTCCGCTATGCGGATCCCAGAGACCCCAGCTCCCGGGACGTGTGGCCTCGCACCCATCCTGGCAGCTGGTCTGGGATCTGGTTGCACCGTGAGCCCAGGAGCTCTGCAGGGCCACTTGGAAGGCAAAACAGCCCGGCCCCAGAGCGGCGATTCCCCTGCCCCCACCCTGGCACACTCTGCTCCCCACCTGGTTTGGGGTTTCAGGATCTTCAGCGAGTGTGTTGGGAGCCGGGAGCCTCAAACCCACAACTCGCTTCTCAGAAGGAGAAAGAAAATCCCAAGTCCCCTCCCTGCGCCGGGCGGGATCAGCTACAGAACGAACCGGCCTCTCGCCAGAGCCGGAGCTAAGTGGAAGCAGGTGACGAGCTGGGGAACTGCCCGGCTTTCATGTTTGGGCGTGGTCCGGGGTGAGCCGGTGATCGCACCCTTGAGGTTAAACAGGGAGGCCCAGCTGCCGGCACCCACCGCCCAGCATGCAATGGTGGCTAAGGCCCCTCACCAGCTCACACCGCCTGGCGTGCAATGCTGGCTAAAGCCCCTGCACCAGCTTGCATCACCCGACGTCCCATGCCAGCTAAGGCCCTGCACCAGCTCACTCTGCCTGGCATGCAATGCCCGGCTAAGGCCCTGCACCAGCTCCCAGCGGCTGGCATGCAATGGTGGCTAAGGCCCCGCACCAGCTCACACCGCCTGGTGTGCAATGCTGGCTAAACCCCTGCACCGGCTTGCATCACCCGATGTCCAATGCCAGCTAAGGCCCTGCACCAGCTCACACCGCCTGGCATGCAGTGCCGGCTAAGGCCCTGCACCAGCTCCCAGCGCCCGGCATGCAATGGTGGCTAAGGCCCCAGCACCAGCTCCCACCACCTGGCGTGCAATGGCGGCTAAGGCCCCACACCGGCTCGCACCACCCCGTGTGCAATGGTGGCTAAGGCCCCACACCAGCTCCCACCGCCCGGCGTGTAATGCTGGCTAAGGCCCCTGCACCGGCTCCCACCGCCTGGTGTGCAATCCTGGCTAAGGCCCCACACTAGCTCCCACCACCCGGCGTGCAATGCCAGCTAAGGCCCCAGCGCCAGTTCGCACCACCCAGCGTGCAATGCTGGCTAAGGCCCTGCACCAGCTCCCACCGCCCAGCGTGCAATGCCGGCTAAGGCCCAAGCGCCAGTTTGCACCACCCAGCGTGCAACACCGGCTAAGGCCCCGCACCGGCTTGCACCACCTGGCGTGCAATGCCGGCTAAGGCCCTGCACCAGCTCCCACCACCCCGCGTGCAATGGCGGCTAAGGCCCCAGCACCAGCTCCCACGACCCGGCGTGCAATGGTGGCTAAGGCCCCGCACCGGCTCCCACTGCCCGGCGTGCAATGGTGGGTAAAGCTCCGTCACCAGCTCCTACTGTCCGGTGTGCAATGCTAGCTATGGCCCTGCACCGGCTCCCACTGCCCAGCGTGCAATGGCGGGTAAGGCTCTGGCACCAGCTCCCATCGCCCGGCGTGCAATGCCGGCTAAGGCCCCAGCGCCATGTCACACCGCCCGGTGGAGGAGCACTGCGGAAAGGGATGTGGAAGAGGCCAGGACTCACCCAGTTCCTCTTGAGGTGCTGCACACAGGAAACTCACCATGCCAACCACTGAATGCAGCCACCTCTGGGGTGGAGTCTGGTAGCTGGTTAACAGCCATACAGGAAAGATGCACAATAATTTGGAATTCTAGAATATTGCATCCAGCTGAAAGGGCCAGGAGCCGCTTGTCTAATCTCATCTGTCCATCTCAGGCAGTGGTTCTCAGCCTTGTATGGATGACTCCTTTCACACAGGAAGACTCTGAGTGCGACCCCCCCCTTATAAATTAAAAACACTTGTTTATATATTTAACCCCATTCTAAATGCTGGAGGTGAAGCAGGGTTTGGAGTGGAGGCTGACAGCTCGCGACCCCCCCTGGTGATCCCCTGAGGGGTCCCGATCTCCAGTTTGAGACCCCCTGATCTAAGGTTGTGACATTATGAGTGTGATATAATATCTCATTGAAAGGTGACAGGGCCAGAAAGAGTTAATTAACTCATAGACTGACCTAACCCATGGGTGAACCTTAAGGACTTGTTAGGAAAATATGTAAATGAACACAGCTTTGAAATGCAGCCAGCATGGCATTGTTAGAGGTAGAAGGGGAGGTGTTTGCTCAGGTCTTGGGATATCGGCAAACAAGCCTTGTCTATTCCTACAGCTCTGATTCAAAGATCAAAAAAGGAATATTAACATTGAGGAAGACACTTGAGTGAAATCGTATCATTGTCTCTGTGTCTCTTTGAAGGTTGTGGTCACTTGAATCTGAACTGTTAATGGATAAATTCCCCTGTGCTAATTGCCAGGATATTTGGGAGAAGGAAAGTTAAGCCGATTGTTTTCTCAGGCCAAGAGGCTGCTGGAAATGTATAAAAACCCTGGGACACGATCCTGCTTCATCTCAGATCCGCTTTGGGTTTCAAGAGGGGGAAACCTTAAGCCACAAGGACTGAGATCCCCAGTCACTGACTGGCATCACCCTGAATATGGACATTGGACTGTAACCGCTGGACTATTTCTGAAAGGACTTTTGGCAACTACAAACTCACCTCTGCTGTGTACCTGAACCTCAGGAATTGAATTCAAGTCTGTCTGTAGACTGATCTTTTAACCAACTCTCTCTCTATCTCTCTTTTCTTTTTTAATGCATTTGAGTTTAGTTAACAAGAATTGGCTACAGTGTGTATTTTGGGTAAAATCTAAGTTATAATTGGACCTGGGTATGTGGCTGATCCTTTGGGATTGGAAGAACCTTTTCTTTTATATGATGAGATAAGATTTTCAGGAATCATCATCATAGCTGACATGTGTGTCTCGATGGAGGCCTGAGGCTGGGCATTTTAAGGGAACTGCGTTGTTTGGACTTCTGAGTAACCAGTGAGGTACCACAGAAGCTGTTTTGTGCTGGTTGGTAAATCTAAGGATTGGCAGATCCACCAGCGTTTGGGGTTTGTCTGCCCCGGTCTGTTTGCAGTTCGCCCTGATTGAGTGACCTCGGCTGGCTCCCATGGGCAGCACTGTCACAAAGGTGTGTCCATCTCTCAGCTGGTCTCCTGGGCCCATCGCCATGACATCCAAGCACTCGGACACAACGGGGACTCTAGCCTCTGGCATTTGCTTGGGGTGTGTGGCTGGTTCCCCTTAGCGCCAAGGGGTCATTAATGACCTCTGGAGGTGAATGATGACAAGGCAGAGAATGACATTGTCCAGCACTGTCCCCTCCTGCTCCGCTCTGGGGAACAAAGCGAGGGAGCTGGAGTGTATCATATGGTGCCCTGCTCACGCTAAGCCTGATCCCTCAAGGCAGGACACAGCGATTCCCCTGCTCGCCGAGGCTGGACTGGGTCTGAGCTGGGCCCTCAACCTGGCACCTTTCCCCAGGGCTGAATTCAGCCATTGGGCTTTTGTCATGGGGCCTCGTGCAGAAACACGCGGCGAAGGAGTGGGGTGGCGCCACCTGTGAACTGAACTGCCAAGCACCGAGTTGGCAGGTTCACTCCCAAGCCCTGTCCCAACATGACCCCCAAAATGTCCTGTTAGCCCAGAGCCCCAGGAACACTGAGGTGCCCAACTCCCTGTGGGTTGATTCCTAGAAAGGCCTAGGGCGGTGGGTGCTGAGCTCGTGGCACCTGATCCAACACCTAGTGCAGCCGGAGGGGTTCCCCAGAGGGGCTGGGCCGGGGCAGAACAAGGCCCCATGGCTCGCAGTTAAACCAGACAAACGCCAGCAGGAACGAAGGCCTGGCCTTTTCCCACCACGGGTGCTGACCCGCCTGAAGGGACGTGGATTCGCTGTGTCTCCATGGCTCCGGCTGCAGAGAGGAGGGTCTGGACGATGCATGAGCCAGACTCACCTCACTAGCCTGGCTGCAGCATGCTGGGGGCCTGGGGGCAAAGGCAGGAGGCCCCAGGAGCTGCTGTCATGGGGCCTGCCCACCGTCAGAGCTCTGTAGTTGCGCGGGACATGGGCGATGAGCCGGAGAAGCTGCTCATTGAGTGGGACAGTGGCAAACGCTGGGGGCATTTTCCAGAAATACCTTCTCGTGGCGCTAGCGGAAAAGTTGATGCTTAGAAAGAAGAAGAAAAAAAGATTGTCCCTTTTTCTTGCCAAGGTGAAAAACACTCCATGGTGTGGTAAAATCAAGAAATGCACAAGGAAAAAAAAAAAGACTGGAAAGAAACACATCCCGAAATAACCCTCCTGCAGCATCACCGTTGTCTGCTGGGAGCTATCGCTCTGCTAAATTCTGCCATGCACTGGGCATGAAAATAACCCTGTTTGCCTGCGGTGGCGAGTTAAGAATATAGATAATGACATTGTTATAAGTCACCTCTGTTACTCAGTTTTTCCAGGGCTTGCTGAGCCATATCACAGCTTCAGCAGCCAAAGCCCCCCTGAGATAGACTCACACACACACACAACTGGCTGCAGGGTGCAAATTATCTGGGCTTTTATAAATACACTGAGTGGCTTTAAATATAGCTCCCCGCCCCCTCCCCCTGCGCTGTTTTGGGCCTGAGCTGGGAAATGCACGCCCTGCCCCCCGCACCCCCCCGCCCAGTGGAAAGCCCATCACAGCTGGGCAGCTGGGAAACATCTGGAGCCCTTCGCCACTGGCTGTACTTTCGAGAAGGGGTTTTGGTGTGTGCGCAGGGGGGGTTGGTAGCTGAGCACTGAAGGAAACGCTCCAGCTTTTCAGTGCATTAAATCGTGTGTGCTAGTGTCACACGCACATTCACACTCACCCATGTCACACCTTCCCTGTGAACAACAACTGGGGTCCAGTGGTGGGGTCCGAGCACTGGAAAAGCTGGTCCAGAAGCGTCACCCAGGCCTCGCGCTGCCCATCTGCGGGGTGGGGTGGGGGGGCTCTCATCCAGCCTGCAGAGCAAGAGAGCTGGGGGGCAGGTTAGCTCGGGGGGGAGGATGGAGGCCACAGCCCACACAGGGCCTTGGGATGCCATTGCTGCAAGCAGACAGAGCCCAGTGGCCCTGCCCCGGGAAAGGCTTGAGGGAGATCGGTGAAGTGTACACGACATCAGGGCACAGGGGGGTAGGCCAAGGTGAGAAGAGGAGACGTCACCCTTAGCCTGCCAGCATCCTGCGCTGGCCTCAGGCTGGCTGGGCTGGGGGGGGAACACTTGCCTGTGTCAGTACAGTACCCTGCCACCGGAGGCTCAGCCTGTCACATGGGACCAGCCTGTGGCTTCCCCCACCCCTGGCTAAGTCCTCTGTGGGCAATTCCCCCCGGTCCCGCCCCATCCGAGTGGGCACCAGCCTTTCCGTCCCGTCCTGCCCCAGCCAGGCATGGCACCGCCCTGTAGCTAACAGCTGCCGCGTTCTGTCCCAGAGGTGGCTGCCTCTCAGCAGTGCGGGAAGCGACAGGAGTGGCTGGCACCAGCCCAGCCTCTCTCTCTGGGGGAGAACAGCGGGGTTCCCACCTCTGCAGCTACATTGGCGCAGACTTCCCCAAGCTCCATAACCAGATTGCGCCTGTTACCAACGGGGCTCAAGCCAGGGAGTCCCCCCTTCTGGACTCCAGCGGGTGCGCAGGAGACCATCAGGATCGGGGCCACTCATACCACGGCAGGGGAGAGGAGTCCAGATGTGGCGTTTAGTTCATGTGCCCCCAGCCACATCCTGGCGCAGGGGAGGGGGCTGTTGTGGGAACGCGGGAGCCGCTCCCCTGCGCCGATTACTCAACGTCAGCTTTAGCTCAGCCCGGTTCATATTAATCCTCGGAAGTAATTTAGCCGTCTCCGCTCGCAGCCCCGTCATTGTGGCCCGACCAGCCCCTTGCCTGGCTTCTAATTAACTCCTTGTGCCTCCGGTTTTGTGTCTCGCGAATACCCCACCTTGTCAGGCCCGCCTCTCTGCTTCCCCCCTCCCCAGGAGCATTCCTGTCCCGACGGGCTAAGGCACCCCAGCAACCGTGGCAAGGATCGCCCCTAATCCGCGGGCACGCCGGCATCTGCTGGAGAGGCAGCCCGTCACCTACTGGCTGGTAGGTGACCAAGGCCTGAGAGAAACAATTAGGGACAAAGCTGAGAACCCCAGGGGTCTAATACAAACCTTCATGGGACGGTTGTGTGGCATTTGGGGAGTTTAATGAATTGTCCATCATGCTTTTCAGGTCTGGTCGGCTGGGCTGGATTAATCTGAGAAACCACAGTGGGTAGGAGCCACTAAGCCTGTATTTATTACTCTTCCATTGTAACTAATTGAGGTAATTATCTGTGACTCCAGCCCCGCTTAACAATGCCGCATTCACGCCGCAAGGCTGTGCCCCCACCTCGCTGAGCCGAGGGGCCGCACCGCAGAGGACCATGGGTCTGCCCACAAGGCCCTGCGCCTGCCAAGGGGCAAACAGAGGGCCTGGTTCTGCCAGCTCAGTGCCGGGGCCTGGCCTGGCAGTAAAGCCCCAGGAGCACCTGGGGATGGAGGTGCAGGACTCACATGTCCACTCCTTCACCATGTGTGTTTTGCACTGGGTGCAGCTGGCTCTGGAGTACTGGGGGGCCGGGGGTCGGTTTGCCCAGGCGACAGAGCCAGGGCAGGGCCCATGTGTTCCCCGTGAGTCCCCCAGCTCCGCCAGTAGGGCATGGGGAACCCCACAGCTAAAGGGCGGGTGTGGGGGAGGGGCCAGCGGAGGGGTCAAAGCCAATCCTGCAGCAATCTGACCCCTTCGGGGCCAGAGGGCTGTTCTCCCCCTGGCTTCTGCCTCCTGCAAGCACCTTGCAAGGGGTGAGAATTCACCCCCACGAGGTTCCCATGCAGCCCCCCACACCCCTCCTTCCCCCCCCAGGCCAGGTCTGTTGGGGTTGGCCTACTGCACAGCGACATCGTGTGGCTGCCTTGGGAGCCGCACCGCAGGCCGGCTCCCGCCCTGGCCCCAGTACAGCTGCCATGCTGGTGGCAGTGGAAGTGTGGGGGCAGGGGAGCGTCAGGCCTCGCTCATCTAAATGCACCCTGAACCCTCCAGCCCCTGCTGCCCTCCCCATTCCAGCCAGCAACCCGCCTCCCTCCTGGGCTGGGCTGCATGGTGCTGAGCCTGGGGGGGGTCCCACTAGACAGCTCCCCCCCCAATTATCCCCACCCTGAGCTAGAGCCATCAGCTCTCCCCTGCCCCGCAAGCTGGGAGTTGCCAGCCTGGGTTCCACCCCCGTGGGGAGAGCCTGGGGCCCGGATCAGGCCACCTACCTTCCCCAGCCTCCCAGCTCTCCCTGCCAGCCCAGCGGGTGGGGAAGGGGCAGGGGAAAGATGCTAGGAACAGGTGAGCCAAGCCCCAGGCCCAGTCTGCCAACCCCACAGCTCACAAGTGAGAGAGAAGTTTCTGAGTGGGGCAGGGAGCTATGGGCACCCACCTGCCCCTCCCCCCTCCTTGTCCCCCATCCCCAGGCACCCCAGCTGCCCTGCCCCCAGCCCTGGCTGCCCTGTGTCTTGAGTGGCCTTTCTCCCAGGCCTGGCACAGCACAGGACAGGCAGGTGGGCAGACGGCTGGGCGCCCAGGGCCAGGTGCAGCGGGCTCGGCTCTGGAAGGGCCTGGCACATTCTCGTGGGCATGGCCAGGTGTGCACTTGCACACTCACCCCCCTCACACACACACTCATTCACCCTCACATGCACCCCCGAGGCTCACCAGGCTGGGGTCTCAACATGGCACTGCGCAGAGGAAGCTCACAGCAAACCCAGCGAGCGCTTCCAGATGTGCCAGCTGGCCCCCCTCGCTGCCCCGCCCCCGGCTGCCGCATTTCCATTGGATTGTCCTGGAGTCTCTCGGAATTAATCCTTTACTGAAGAATTATGTCATGTGCTGAAACCTCCAGGGGTATGAACCCTGTGTCACCATCGCCCCCAAGGGTCGGTCACCACCAGCCCCGGGGCCTCCCAGGGTCCCAGCTGGACCCTTGGGTGTGTGTGGCCGGGAGGGCAGGTAGTGAGTGGGGAGAGGAGGTCTGGGGCCAGATCCTGCTGTGAGCTACGGTATGTAAATCTGGGACACCACCCCCGCCCCCTGCCAGGGAAGCAGCAGCAGAAGCCAAACCAGCCCTGGTTACACAGCCGCCCAGCTGCAGTTAATCTGGGTCCCGTCCCGGAGGGGACAGGCCGTGAGTCAGGCATCCCTGCAGCTCACCTGCAGCCTGCATGCTGTCCAGCCCAGCCCCCACCTGCAGCCTGTCCAGCCCAGTCCCCGCCTGCAGCTCTGCACCCTCAGCCCAGCCCCGACCCCCACAGCTCTGCGCCCCCAC
>NC_133794.1:8782518-8795274 GCF_003597395.2 Chelonoidis abingdonii
CCCCCAGGGCCCCCCCCCCCCACAGCTCTGCGCCCCCCAACCTGCCTGGATAAATATCAGGCATATGGAGCCATCCCCCCTCCCAAGGCTTGTTAGACATGTGAGTTGCACAAGGGCTCTGTTGGTTGGTCTGCAATGTGCCCACAACCCTGGTATCTGGGCACCAGCCTGCCACCATGCACCACACTCCTGCTTGGCCCAGCAGGAGACAAGCTGGCTCCTCCCCCAGTCCCTTCGCCCAGGGGCCAGGCCCTGCTGGCGCTGGCCCCCACTGGCTCCACGCCGTATGCCCGAGGCCCCGTGGCCGGGAGCCAGGCCTGAGAGGGTGGCTGTGGTTGAGCGAGCAGCTGTTCCCGGCTGTGGTGAGTCGGGGCCCTGGGCGTGCCACTCGCTCGTGGGAGCCGTTCCCTGGCGCGGGGCAGTTCAGCAAGAGGCCAAACTCTGCCCGGCCCTGCCCCCAGCGTGTGTGGCCAGTGGGGAGGGAGGTCGGGGCAGGGGAGACACTGGCCGGGCCCGCTCCCCAGCCAGGCCCCTGGGACTCACTGCACACCAGAGACAGAGTGCGGGGTCTCCAGACACACAACGGGGTGCAAGGCCTGGGTGTGCGCCCGCACACACACACACACGTGAACACACAAACACCCACACGTGTGTACAGGGGTGCACGCGCACACTTGTTCACACACACGCAAATGCCTCTTGGCAAACAGCACGTGGGCTGCTCCCAGCTGGGGGGGTGCGTGGGACCTGCTGTGACCCCCACTGCGCCCCAGCTGGTGATCGGCAACCAGCCAGCTGATGCGGCAGCAGGGACATCGCGCCCTTCCTGCAATCAGGGCTAGATTGCGGCTCAGCCATGCCGGGAAGGAGCCATTTGGGACAGAAAATAGCTCACGCAGCTCCAGAGTAGGGGAGGCCCATGGATGGGAGGGGTGGGGAAAGGGGGTCATGATCATCCCCAGCCGCTGGAAGGCAGCTGAGACCTGGCCAAACTTGTCGCCTTTCTGAGTGTCCTCTGCCCCCCCCCCAAGCTGCCCATCAGGTGAAGTGGGGGGGTTCTCGCTGCCTGTCTGCCCTGCAGGGATGCGCCAGGCCAGGCAAATTGGGAGCAGATTGCCTGGCCAGCCTTGGGCGTTACAGGAACGGGGCGGGCTGGGGCCGGCCACTTGCTGTGACTCAGGCGCTCCCTCCGGCGCGTGGTGGATTTACATCTGGATCCCCCCAACTGTCTCACCACAGACACAACACCTCATGGCACCCCCCGGCCCCCCGCTCAGCACTGGCTGCGGCCACTCGCTGCGCTGGTGTCTCTCCTGCACAGAGGCCCAGAGTCACACTCAGCTGGGCCAGAGAGCAGCGGGCAAAGCATGGTGCCAGCAGGGGGTGCTGCGGGTGCAGGGCAGGAGCGCTGCCAGGGGGGCGCGGGGGCAGGTAGGGAAGAGGGCAGCAGGTCAGTTACCCGAGGGACTGTGTGGATTTCAGTGTGTTTGGAAAGTCAGCACGGGGCTAAGGGTGCAGGACCCACCCCCCCGGGGGGAGAAGCGCTGCCCCGTTCCGCTGCCCCCCCAAGTCCCATGTAACGTTCCTTTCCCCCTGCCCTGCCCTGCCCTGCCGGCCTGCTCCCGGCGTGCCAGACACCAGGTCCCTGGGTTGGGCCCAATGGCCTGGGGCCCTGACACTCAGGATACCCAAGCGCTCACTCTATGCCAGGCATGCAGGGGACTCCTCCCAGCACCCCCTGGGCATGGGGCGGGCCCAGTGCTTAGATCCAGTGTGGGGGGGTGATACCAGGCTGGACAGACCAACAGGGCAAAGGGGGACTGGGGGAGCCGGCCGCTCCCTCTTGCCCTGGCTGAGGTCTCCCAGCTGCCCCCCAGGGAAGGGGGAGTTTTCCCAGCTGCAGCGGGGGTTGCAGTGGAAACGCTCCAGTGACGTTGCGCTGCCCCGGGCATCCCAGACAAGAGGCCCCCGCTGGGAATTTGGGGCTTGTGGTCGAGCTGGGATCTGTCCTAATTGCAGATCTGCCGGCGGGAGCGGGCAGCTCCTGTGTCACCCGGCACAGTCAGAGGCTGTGTGGCCGGGGCCCTGGCCAGCTCGCCCAGCCCACCTGTGGGCACCGCCGCCCGCTCACCCCCACCGCCCTGGCCATGGCTGGGGTCAAAGGTCAGGGAGAGTCCGCGGGCCCACCCGACTGGCAGCGAAAGAAGAGCCGAGCCGGAGTCAGCCCCTCTCACAGCTGGTGTATTGTGTGTCCTCTGCCGCACCACACTGTGTGCATCACACACACACACCTACCACCTCTCATACACACACCCGAACTGACACACACACTCAGCACCATGTGCACACGTACACAGCCAGTGATTCACACCCACCCACAAATATGTGTGCACACACACACGATCCATACACACAGATTCTGCCAGCACCGAAATGCCACTGTATGTGTTCACAGGTCCCAAACGCACTTACGCCTGCGTGGCAGGCCCGTGCTCAGTGTGGGGACAGACATCCCCGTGCAGCTGCAGCACACACGCACAAGAGGGATGTGTGAGAACACACCCATGTGCACACACACACCCCTGGGACACGGGGCTTCTGGGGACAGTGCCGTGGGGCATAGGTGCCAACTTTCCTTCCTATCCAGGGGGTGCCCAACCCCCTGCCCCATCCCAGGCCCCACCCCATCCCACTCCACCTTTCCCAACCCAACCTGTCCCGCCCCCTCCCATCCCCTCCTCCTTCCTACATGCTGTGAAACAGCTGTTTGCATCCGGTGGGAAGTGCAGGGGTAGATTGGCAGGGCCACCGGCGGATGAGAGGTGCTAGGGGGGAGCTTGGCTGCCAGGGGGTGCTAAGCACCCACTCATTTTTCTCTGTGGGTGCTGCAGCCCTGGAGCACCCATGGAGCCATGGGGAGGGCTCAGACTCAGGGCCAGGGGCAGGGCCCCGGGAGAGCTAGCGAGTGATTTACAGGGGAGCAGGGTTTGCGGGGGACGCGGCCCATCCCCCCTGGAGTTCAGCCGGCTCGTGCTGGGTTTGGGGGCCGAGGGCAGCTGTGGTTCTGGCACCGGCCAGAACTGGATTTAGAAGGTCATTTTCTCAGCAGGGAGCTGGGAGGGATTTGGGCAGCGCTCAGCTCATGGAAACCATCATCCCGGCCTTCCCCTTCAGTCTGTGGCGCGCTCACTGCATCGGCTTTCACTACCATGGACCCAGGCAAGTGCCAGGGCAGGGGGCGCCCTCCCAGTGCCTGGGGGCCTGACACCCCCATTGCTCAGAGCGCCCAGGCCCAGCTGGCTTCACCTGGGCTCTGGGGGCATTTCCATCCCGCCGCTCGGGGGTGGAGCAGAACCGAGCCTAGCCCAGACCCCTGTGCTCCCGAACTGGGCTTTGCTCTGGCTGGCTCCTGGGGCTGCCTGGCTCAGTATGGGCACCCGGTGAGACAGTGGGAGAGGAGTCTGAGCTTCCTGGCCCCTGCCACTCCTGCCAGAGGAGAATCTCTGCTAGCCGTCAGCACTACAGGGCTCAGGACCCACAGGGTTTAGTCCAAGCAGCGGTGGGCAGGGCTGCACCAATCACCTGGGCTCTGTGGCCCATTTCCAAACCCACCCACCCCCAGCCTGGAGCCAGTGGGGGGGCAGGGCTGATGGGGAAACACCCTGCATGGGGCAAGCAGAGACCAGGGGGCAGCAGTGAAGAGTAGCCTAGCAGGCCAGGCTGGCTCGGGTGGGGTGGGCTGGTGGTGGGAGCCTCTCACCTGTGAGTGGCTGGATCCAGTCTGGGCCCCGGTTGGCAGCTCCGGCAGGTTGTTCCCGTCAGACGGTGCCGTGAGTCGAGTTTGGTGGGTCTCAGCTCCCTCCAGGTGTCATGGAAGCCACACACCGGATCCACCCTGTCCTAGCAGATGGGCCAAGGGACGAAGGAGCCGCAGCGCGAGCTCCCACCTGCCCCTGGGCTTCCATCAGTTGAGGCCAGTTGGACCAAGTGGCCCCTGGTTTTCAGGGAAGCTCGGCTGAGTGCCAGGTGGGGTCCATCGCTGTGCTGCACCCCTTGAAATCTGGCCCTGAAAGTACCACAGGCTGGGCCCCAAACCGCTCACCTCTGTGAGCAGACGCCCCCTTGGCCTGAGCCATGGGCCCCCTTTGTGCCCCTCCCTACCCCCCAAACTAGTGTCCCAGCCCACCTGCTCCTTGGGCAGTTCTTACCCCAGTGGGTGCAAACTACCACCTCTGGGGTTTGCATTTTGCCCTGTGGCAAGTGACCCCTGGGGAAGGAGGACGGGGTGTGTGATGCAGGAATCGGCTCCTGTCTCTGTCTACAGCTTCTTGCACGGTAGGGCCTGAGCCCTACTGGCCCCCCCCACAACACCCAGCGCGATCCACAACGACTCCACCTTTCCCGCTCCGCGTCCGGCCCGGCTGCGTGCCCAGGTGGGGCAGCCTAACTGGGCAGCCGAGAGGAGACGCTCTGGGACGCAGGTCACGTGACAAGCCAGGGGACCCAGAGCCTTTTCCATGGTCGAGCCAGGGGATGGGGCCAGGGGACGGTGGGCCTGCATGTGGGGCTGCCCCCCAGGGGCCATGGGCAGGACTCAGCCAGAGTGAACAGTAAGGGAGACCCACAGGTGCGCTCAGCCAAGTGGCTCATGCAGGATCTGGCTCAGCCAGCTGTGGTGCGCCAGAGGCCAGGGTGACCGGCTGAGCTCTTCAGCCCAGAGACAATGGGAACTGGGCCTTCTGGGCCAGAGCCCCCAGCTCTCTCCAGGGCAGCGCGGGATCCCAGCAGCCGAGGTTTAGCAGAACTTTGTACCTGGGGCCTCTGGCCGAGCCACCCGGACAGGAGCCCTCCAGCTGGGGGGCGAGGGGTGCGGGTTTTAACCTGCTGGGGTCCCTTTAAAAGGAAACAGGGCGAGAAAGTCATGGCAGTCCTGAAATAGGGCTCGGGCTGGCACTGCAGGGGGGGCGGGAGAGCGGGCCAGCGCCAGGCCCTTGTGTTTGTGGGCGGAGTCCACCTCGAAAAGGCTCCTTAAAAAAGGAAAGTGAGTGGCTGGCAGCAGGATCCCGCGCTGGGGGTTATATTTACCCGTGTGACTCAGAGCCGAGCTCACCCCTGCCCGGAATCTGGGACACCGCGTCGGCTGGGGGGGCGGCCGGAGTCAGGGGCGCCAGGAGAGACGGGGTTAGCGAAAGGACAGCAAGAGATGAGTCCCCTGAAGTGAGCCCGGGGTGGGGGCTGGAATCTTTGCCCCGAGGTCTGGGGGGTGTTGGCATGGGGACCCAGGGCCAGGCTGGGGCAGGGGGGGCTTGGCACAGGGACCGAGGACCAGGCTGGGTCTCCAGCCAACTGAGGAGAGGAGAGGGGGCCAGGCAGGAGCGGTGCCAGGGTTTTTGGCGCCCTAGGCGGGGGTCCTTCTGCGCTCCTGCTCTTCGGGGCACTTCAGTGGTGGGTCCTGGAGCGAGTAAAGGACCCGCCGCAGAATTGTTACCAAGGGCGGCAAAATGCCACCTCCTCAAATCCTGGCACCCGTCGCCTAAATGGAAGCACCGGCCCTGGGGCCAGGACCTGGCAACCCACGGGGACAAACAAGGAAAGGGAGGAGTTAGACCAGGAGAGGGGGATGACTAGAGCAGGCCTGGGACACCTGGGTTCCTTTTCCAATTACAGGAAGGGAGTAGGGTCTAGTGGGTTAAAGCAAGAGGTGGGAGGGCTGGGAGCCAGGACTCCGGGGTTCTCTCCCTGGCAGGTTGGAGCAGGGGGGCTGGGAGCCAGGACTCCTGGGTTCCATTCCCAGTACTTGGGGGGGGGGGATGTTTCCAGCTGGGCAGAGCTGGAATCAGCCAGGATTCCTGGGTTCCAAGCTCATTGCCCGGTGCATGGCACCTCCTGGCTCCCGGGCTGGAGCTCCCAGCCGGTCGGTCGGTGGCTGCAGACCTGTGTCAGGGAGATAATGACAGGGCCAGAGGGTGGGGGAGGAGCTGGTTTTAAATAAAGTGCAAATTGGACACATTAGTTGTGCGGTTTGTTTTCTTTCCAGCTGGGGGATCCTTCCCCCATGGGCAGAATGAGTAAGCGGTGGTGGCTGTCCCAGCATGGGGGGGGGGCTTTTGCCATCGTTCCCCCCGGTGACTCACTCGCTGGAGTCCCAGCAGCTCCCCAGGTGCCCCGTGAGGTCAGAGCCCTCTGCCCCTGCCCAAACCAAAAGGTGGCAAGGGTGGGGGTGTGTCACTCATTCATTGCCCCCCTTGCCAGCGGGGAGCCACGCCTCCCTTAGCACCGAAATACCACACCCAGGATTCATGCATCGCGGGGGGGCGGGGCAGGACTCCTGGTTTCTATTATGGGAGGGGAGTGGGGGCCACTGAGTGAAGGCGGGGGGGGGGGTCTAGGAAAGCCAGGACTCCTGGTATCTCTCCCAGCCACTGGCCTCCACAGACTCATATTATTTCTCAGTAGTCGTTGCTGGGGTGGGGAGCTGCGATGGGGGTGGGGTGAAAGCTCCCCCAAAAGACCCCCAGAATCGAGCCGACGGCCCGGCAACCCCCGCGGCCCGGCCCGCGGGCCCAGCTCCCAGCCCGAAGGAACCTGGCTAGGCGCCAGTGAGAGAAGGATTGAAAATTGGGTCGTCCGCCTCTCTAGTGTGGTTCTTGAAAAGGCCACCCTCAAGCACCTCTCAAATTATTTTGATAGTGCACCGGAGGCGGGACGGAGGCTCTTCTACCAGCTCTCCGCTGAGCATTTGGTTTCAGCCCTGGTGCCAGGAACAGGAACATGGGCACCAGGGATTCAAATTAAGTTCTTTCAACTCAAAAGGAGCCCAAAGCCTCTGTCCCACAATCGAATCACCCAGCAATGAAACGCACCTGCCTCTGGGGTGGGGCGCAGCAGCTGTTTGGAGGCACAGAGAATCCCTCACCCAGCAATGAAATGCAGCTGCCTCTGGGGTGGGGCGCAGCAGCTGTTTGGAGGCACAGAGAATCCCTCACCCAGCAATGAAATGCAGCTGTCTCTGGGATGGGGCGCAGCAGCTATTTGGAGGCACAGGGAATCCCTCACCCAGCAATGAAATGCAGCTGTCTCTGGGGTGGGGCACAGCAGCTGTTTGGAGGCACAGGGAATCCCTCACCCAGCATTGAAATGCAACCACCTCTGGGACAGAGCCCTGCAGCTGTTTGTCAGCAAAGCTGTACAGGAGTTTGGAGCTGGACAGTTAATGGAGTCCTGGGCCCGGGCAGCTGCAAGTAGCAAGGAGTTGGTCAGGATATAAACTCACAGACATGACAACAAGGTTGGGGCAGAAGCCCCCAGGGGGTTTATTTCTCTGTGGCCCATTTTACAGCAGGATCGATTCACACAGAAGAGGCTGGGGTAGAGACACAGACGCCTCCATTAACTGCCCCCAGGCAGGGTCGTATCCAGGGCAGGGTGAGCAGGGCAGCTGCCCAGGGTGCAAAGCCACGGGGGGGAAATGATGAAAAAACCCAATGGGCGTGTGTGCAAATACACCACTCACCACAGGCGCTAAAATACCTTGTTACGGCTCTGCCAGGAAGGGTGCTGGGGCTGGGATGCCATGCTGGCTCTGACGGGCCTGCCCTGACCCCCACTGGGGAGGGGCACCCGCCCTAGGCTACACAGGAGCGCGGCCTGGGGGTCCTAGCTGGGTCTAAGCTGGTTGTCCCCTTTCAGTCAGCTTTCTGCACTCCACTGGGCTCCCAGCCCCACCCTGGTGATGAGCTCTTCTGGGGGTCATTTTTGTCCTCCCAAATCTAAGGGGTATTTGAATTGCCAGCTTGGCCCTGCCCCACTAAGCCCCATCCCACTAGGCCCCACCCCGCCCCTCTTGGGCATGCCCTGCCAGGCTCGCCCCTCCTAAACATGTGAGAAGGAGAGAGGTGGGCAGGGGTGAGGGGAGGAAACTGCAGGGCGCACACGCAGGGCAGGCTCCCTCCATCGCCTTCACCCCCTTCTGGGCTGTGCTGCCCTGCTCATCTCCAACCCCTCCTGGCTCCCACCCCAGGCCTCCTGCCCTGGCTCCCCAGCCTCTGGCACTGGCCCTGGAGGTGCCCCCTTGCTGGCCAGGACCACGGTGGCGTCGGAGCCACTGCTCTCCAGGCTGCTGCTGCTGTAAGCAAGGGCCTCACGGTGAGGGCGCCCCCTCCAGACCACGTGGCTGCGCAGGGCCAGGCCCTCGGGCTCCTCGTCCGTGTCTGAGTCGGGTGCCGTGTGGCGGCGGATGCGGGACACGGCCTCACGCAGGTCACGGGTGCAGAGCGCCGGGCGCTTGGTGCAGGGCCGGGCTCGGGGGGGCAGGGCCTGCGGCTCACCACGACTGGCACCGTTCCCAGGAACCTCCCTGCCCCAACCTGGCCCCGGCTCCACAGAGGGATTGGTGCCATCCCCTGGGGTCTCCCTGGCCCCCGGGACCCCAGGTGGCTCTTTGGGGGAAGTGGCTGGGCTGGGCAGCCCATGCACTCCGGGGCCCACCAGCAGCCGCTCCGGGCTGCCAGGAAGAGCTGCTCCCGCCTGCTGGCTCCAGCGCCCAGGGTTCTCTTGCTGGGCACGGGCCCCCTGTGGCTCCCCCAGGCCCAGTTCAGCCGTAGGGAGCCCCAAGATCCAAGCCGCCCTCTCCCCCAGGGAGCCGTCACCAGGGGAAGGGGGTGGGGGCCATGCTGCCCGCTCGGAGGCTCCAAGGTGGGGTCGGCTGGCCAGGAGCAGCCTCTGGCATGGAGAGGCTGGGTCCCGGGGCGGTGGGGACCCCAGGAGCCGCACATGCGCCCGCCGCGGGGGCGGGATGTACTCGGCACGAATCACCACACAGGTGGCATCGATCACAAAGATGCCCCCATGACGGCTTCGGCCTCCGGCTGTGGGGGCCTGGCCAGGTGCCTGCCCCGCGGGACAGGGAGAGGGGGGTACCCTGCGTTCTGGCCGGCCTCTCTGCTCCCAGCCCTCCCGCTGCCCACTCCTGGCGCTGCCCGTGGAGCTGGCTGCGTAGCCAAAGCCCCAGCCAGAGGGGAGTCGCTGCCGGCCTGGGGCAGAGCCGGGCCCTGCTGCATCCCAGCCCCTGGAACCGCGGGCCCTGCTCGCCCCTCCGGCTGCCCGGGGCAGCGTGTGGCTGCCACTGTCTGAGCTGGAGAGTGGGCGGAAGAGGGACTCAGCTGAGCCACCCTGGGCCGTGGAGTGCACCATGCCCTCCAGCCCCGGGCACAAGAGCCCCAACCCAGCACGGCGCCCCAGGGAGCCTGACCCGGCATGGTAGCTCCAGCCACCCAAGACCTCATGGGGGAGCCTGGCCAGCCGCTGCCGGGGGCCACGTGAGCCGGAAGCAGGCTCTGGGCTGCCCCCAGCGGGTCCCTTCCCATGGGGTGCTGCCCGGCCCCGCTTGGCGGCTGGTGGCGCGGGGCCAGCGCGGGGCCGCTTGGTGGGGAGGGTGCGATGGGGCGCATCATAGGCAGGGGGTGAGATGTAGGGTGGGGGCTGTGGCTCGTTCGGCTTGCGGTTGCCCTGCCCCACCCGGAGCCGCCTCAGCATGTGGGTCTCGTAGCTGGGGGGGCCAGCTGGGAGCACCTCCATGGCACTCCCTGCCAGCCACCTCCTGCCCAGGATGCTGGCTGCTGCGCCCTGCCCCCTCCTCTCCAGGGGGGCCGCCCAGCCCAGGCCCCTCCTGCCCTCCGAGCCGCCCCTCGGCTTCCTCTCACCGGGGGCATCCCGGTCTCCTCGCGCCCCCTTCCCCAGCAGCCGCAGGTCCCGGGGGTTGCCGCTGGAGGGCGACTGGGGCAGAGGAATCGACTTGCTCCACATGGAGTCCTGGTGCACACGGGGCCCTGGCCGCAGGGCTGGCCACAGCTCAGCTGCAAAGTGCTTCTCCCGACACCTGCGAGGCAGAGAGAGACCCACCCGCTCAGGGACCGGCCTGGAGGGAGGGGACCCGGCCACCCCACCCACTGCTAGCCTGCTTGCAAGGGGAGCCCAGAGGTCCCGGGTAGCTCACTGTGGGGTGGGGGGGGGTCCCGCTAACTGGAGGGGCACACTGGGGTGGAGCATGGGGTGACCCTGCTCCTAGCACTACCCCTCCCACCCTGGCAGACACCCCCTGGCTTTCCTGGCCAAGGCGGCAGGGAGCAGTGCCCTGGGTGCCCACCCATGGGGTAAGGGATAGGCAGAGGGTTTGCCATGGGTGACTGATGGGACTCTCTGAGCCTTGGGCAGCAGTGCAGGGGGGCGCCCTGTTGGGTTGATGCCAGGGAAAGGGGAGACGCATCCCAGTGCTGACCCACAGCCCCCTTCTAGCCCAGTCCTGGGCTCCCCCGACCCAGCTCTGCCAATGCCCCTCACTCCCGACCCGCAGCCCCTGCTCTCCCAGCCCTGGGCTCCCCACTTCCCCAGCTCTGCCGATGTCCCTCACTCCTGACCTGCAGCCCCCTGCTCATGCACGTGGGCCTAGGGAAAGCTTTGCGAAGGGGTGCCCTCCGCCCCCGCTGGGAGGAATGATCTAGTGAGACAGGCCCTGACTCACGCGTACTCCCCCGAGATGCTCCGGTAGATCCAGGGGGTGCCGGGGCCCCGCGCAGGCCAGTGCCCTGGATCCATGGCACTGCTGTGGCTGCAACAAGAGACCGTGTTAATCTCAACCACCAGCAGGTCCGTCCGCTTGCAGATCTGCAGGTGCCCAGTGCCTGGTGCCCCCCGCTGCCCATGGCCCCCCAGCACCGGGCAGCCCAGCATGGTCCCAGGGGACTTGCTTGTCCGGCCGCCGTGAGCTGGGCGAGCCCCCGAGGGAGCGCTGCGCAGAGAGGGAGGGATGGGGGCTGCCTGTGCCCACGGGCTGCTTGCGAGCCTGGGAGCTCCGTGCCAGGGCTGTGTCGGCAACATGTACCGGGAGCAGTGCTTTGTGCGGGCGGGTGAGTGCCAGCCTGCCAGCAGCCAGAACAAAGCGTGCACACAGGGAGACAGGCATGCAGCTTGCGCACGCACACACACACACAAACACAGGCACATGCACAAACACAGGCACATGCACAAACACATGCATGCACACATACAGACGCACACACGCATGTGCGTGCACACACAAGCACATGCACACTTGCACAGAACACTTAGCGTGGACACACTCTGAAACACATGCAGCGTGTGTGCGCGCATGCGCACACACACACACACGCACACACACGCACACATACATGCATGCCCTGAAACACACGCAGCCCTCCCTAGCAGGTTCTGCAACATGGCCCCTCTCCTGATGCCCTGCAGATGCCCCGGTCCCCCCGGCACCCACTGGGCGCCTGGCTGGGCCCTGGGCAATGGCAGCACCTGCAGGTGAACCCCATGAATACTGCCTGCTCCCCAACTGCTCTGCGAGCCACTATGTGATCCAGGGGCAAGAGCTTGTTGGTAGGGGACACCCCCTTCCCAATGGATGCCCCAGATCCTGGGCTGCCCCCATGTGGCTGCTGACTGGCACCTCCCACAAGCCCAGCTGGGCAGAGTTCAGCTCAGCCTGAGGCCCGTGCAAGGTCATTGCTGGGTTAATGGGGCTCTCGCCCCGCACAGCAGCGCAGGCTGCTGCAAGGTGATGGGAGTGTGGTATCTGTCCCCACACCTGAAAGGGCCTCCCAGCTGCTTCTCCCCTCCGTGTCACATCACCCCCCAGCCCTGCCAGGGGAGGGGGCAGCTCTGTCTAGTGGTTAGAGCCAGGACGCCTGGGTTCGATCCCCAGCTCTGAGAGGGGCCTGGGAGCTGGGAGCCAGGATGTCTTGCCTGGTCAGGGCTCAGGCCTCCCCAGGCTTTACTCAGGGACACCCCCCCCCCCATCGCCCCGAGAGATGCAGTAAGCGCACAAATTACAAGGTTTGGCACAACGTGCTGCAGCCCACGCCGGCTCTGAGCAAAACCTAGCAACCAGGCGCCGGCATGGCAACGGGCCCCAGCCGGGCTCCAGCTCTGCCCAGAGGTGCTGGGGGGGCTCTGCCGAGCGGACATGGGGGGGAGCCCTGATGAGTTGGGCTGGGGCTTGTCCCTCTGGGTAGAGCAGCTGGGGGGTGGCTCTGATCTGCCCTGGCCAGGGTGTACATTGGTGACAAGGGTCCCTGCCCGAGAACCCAGGCAACCGGGCCGGGGTCAGGGCTCTCCGCTGGGCCAGCGGGAGCCAGTCCCCAAGGCGGGAAGGTCCCAGGCTGCGCCCAGTGCTGGAGACAAGACCGGGCCCAGTTCAGCTGCACCCTGTGCCCACCCCTCAGCCCTGCCCCAGCAGTGCCCCCTCATGACCTGGCTGCCTGTTTCCGTCGCTTGCTGGGCTCCGGCCTGGCCGGGGAACTCCCTGTGCCTTCACACTCGCCGAGCTGCGGCCCCACCTGCCCGCACAGCTCTCGGACCCCGACCCCAGCAGGACGGCAGGGCCCTGGCGCCGGGACGGAAGAACTGACAGGAGCAGGCGGCTCCGGGTGTCACTACTCACCCCCCCCATGTCCCTCACAGCCTCCCACCCGGCAGGGAATGTGCCTGGCTCAGCACTGCCCGGGGAGGCGCCAGGGCTGTGGCAGCCTCATCAATGGCAGGGGAGCCGAGGCACGAGATGAGCGAGGACTGGGGGTGGATAAAAGCCCCCCCAATGTTCCTTGTCTCGAGACCCCCCCTCCCAAGAGGGCTCTAGATGACACTGCTGAGCTTGGTCATCCCGTCCCCCTCCTCCCTCCCCCCTGCTCCCCCCACGCACAGGGGGTTCCTGAAGTGGGCCACGGTCAGGCA
Source organism: Chelonoidis abingdonii (assembly GCF_003597395.2). NCBI lineage: Eukaryota > Metazoa > Chordata > Testudines > Testudinidae > Chelonoidis > Chelonoidis abingdonii. The sequence continues at coordinate 8,795,272 of NC_133794.1, forward strand.
GGG
>NC_133794.1:8796570-8801293 GCF_003597395.2 Chelonoidis abingdonii
GCTAGGAATGTGGTTTTAGTGTTTAACCACCCTGCACCTGGCACCCCCCACCCCCCTCCCATCTTGCACCTGGCACCCTCTGTCCCCTACCCTGCAGCCTGCCCCCCCCTTGCAGCCAGCAGCTTGTACCCTCCCCACCCTGCACCCATCACCCTCTCCCAGCCCCCCTGCAGCCTGCATCTGGCACCCCCAGGCCTCTCATCCTGCCCCTGGCACCCCCTGCCCCTCTACCCTGCAGCCTGCACTTCGCAGCCCGCTCCCACCCTGAAGCCTGCACCTGGTACCCCCCTGCCCCTGTTACCCCCTCCCTGTCCTGTCTGCACCTGGCACACACACACACCCCCGCTCTCTGCGCCTGGCAGCCCGTCCTGAGCCCCCCTCAAGACAAGTGGCTGCTAGTTAAGTTCATGCTGCTCCCAGCCTTGCCCATGTCCCCATTCTTCCTGCCCCCCGCCCTAGGTCAGAGGTGGCTCCAGCCCAAGCCATGGTGGGACTGTAGTGGCTGCTGCTGGAGGCGGGGCAGGGGGGGCAAGGCCCAGGTAGCGAGAGGCTGATGCCTTCAGGAGGGGGGGAGAAGGTGTTAGACAGCAGCTGGGCTCCCCAGCCTATGCCAGCAGGGCCCTGGGGCCAGGCCGGCATCCCTGGGCTCTGAGGAGGCTCCTGTGAGCAGAGGAACCCAGGAGTCCTGACTCCCAACCATGTACCTACCTCTCCCTCGGGCTCAGAACCCAGGTGTCCTGGCGCCCAGCTCTGACCACTACCCCACGCTCCCTTCCTCCTTACCCCTCCCTGCAGACGCCCCCAGACCCGCTGCTGTCCTGGGCTGCCTGGTCACCCCTCCCGGCCCAGCGGCTCCCCTGCTGGTCTGAGCCAGGGATACCAGAGAGCTGCCAGAAGCTGGTGTCTGGAGGAGGGGTCCTCCAGCCCCCCCTCACCCCCAGCACTTTCCACCCTTTTAGAAATCCCACCCGTGGAACAAACAGGGATTTACGGGCTGGACAACGGCGCAGGCTCAGCGGATTCCCTGCCCCAGGGAGGGTCACACAGTGGGGCAGACAAGGCAGCAAGCCCCACGGGGAGCCAAAAGCCCCCAGTCACCCACTGGCTTGGGAGCAGGGGACAGCAGGCCCTGCACTGTGCTCCAGCTGGGGCAGGTCCCAGGGGTCCCTCTGTAGATAAATCTCTGCATTAAGCTTCCATGTGACTCTGTGTTACTGCCTCCATGTTCCTACAACTTCGTATCAGCTCCGTGTGTAGAACGTGGCACTGAGCCTTGGGCTAATGTTCAAAAAACGTCTTTTTGCTCAGAGTAGAGTAAGATCCCCCGACCCCCCCTTTTAATCAATGGCCCTGTTGAATGAACGAGGTGTGAATGAGCCAGGGTGGAGGGCAGCACCTCCTGGCAGCTGCTAAGGGGATGAGAGCCAGACCCGGGGGGCTCACTGAGGCAGCACGGACCTATTGCCAGCCATGGGGGTTAGAAGAAAGCACCTGCTTGGGGAACACCCTCTGTGCAGCATTGGGACAACACCCAGAAAGCAGCAGGACAAAGGACCAACAGACACATTTTTGAAGCTGGTCCAGCTGTGCGGCAGAGGGAAGCTGCTATAGATGTGAGGGGTCTTGCACAGGACCCTGGGTCTCACCTTGTCAACATGGAGCCTCGATCTGGAGCAGCAGAAGCCCGGCTCCCCGCTCCCCCATCTGGCCAGTGAAGTTAAGGGGAGCAACTCACTGGTAACAAGGTGGAGCGTGTGCACAATATCTCGTGTGTGTATGATACAGGGTATCACCAAGACACGTGGCGCTGCCTTATTCCCCCTGAAGATCCTGGGCTGCACTTCAAGTACAACACCTCAATGGACCGGGGGCCGAGCAGCGACTTGGGTTCAAGTCCCCATGCTGGGATGAGGGAGACGCCCCAGCACTGAGCGTCTCCCCCAGGGCAGTGGTTTCAAGCTCTTACAGGGCCCAGCTCAGGAGCTGGTAGAGCCCAGGCCGGGTGACCACAGGGCTGGGCTACCAGGTGTCAGGATTTGTTCTGTTCCACACACGTTCTCATCCTGGTATCGAGGCACCTTTCAGTGGGGCACTGGGAAACTTGGCCAACACTGGGGCTCTCGCCCTGCCTGGGGGGGGGGGGCATTCTGCAGGGCGGGGGCTGTTTATACAATCACAGAAAGTGGGGCTGGAAGGGCCCAGCCCCAACGGATCTGCAGAGTTCGCAGGTCCCCCTCTCACTCCAGACGCCCCGTGCTGGGTGTGAATCATTCCTCCCAGGCCAGGGCCTCGAACCCTTGGCTTGTTCCTGGTGCTCTGCTCCGGCCTGTCCCGCACTAACCCCCCCCCCAGCACAGTGCCAGGACTGAACCCAGCGCCGAGCAGCGTGGGACAACGCCCAGCGTGTCCGACGCACGACACTCCCTTTAACACATCCCAGGACGACATTCACCTTGTTGGCTCATTCGGTTTGTGGTTAACTCGGACCCTCGGCTCCTTTCCGGCCATGCTACCACCGAGCCACTTCTCCCCCCGCCGCAGCTGCGCACTAGAGCGTCCCTTCCTAAGGGAAGTACTTTGCACTTGTCTTTGTGGAATTTCATCACGTGGAAGGTCATTTTGAATTCAAATCCTGCCCTCCAAAGTGCTCGCAAGCCCACCCAGCTTGGTGTTAGCGACAGATTTTCTAAGCATTCTCTGCACCATCAGCCACGTCATTAATGAAAACATGGCCGAGCAGCAGCCCCAGGACCGAGCCCCGTGGGCCCCTGCTAGAGACGCCCTGCAAGTTTCATAGCAGCCCCTTGCTAATGACTCAGACTGGTCCATCGGCCACTTGCGCAGCCGCCCAAGAGTAACTTCATCCAGACCCACGGCCTGCTTTTTATTAGACTTACAGTAACCGAGCAGCAATGGGTGCAGATGCCGCAGGCAGTGGGGCCCAGGCACAAGCACCTGGGAAACTCCTCCCCCAACGGCTGCCGGCCCAGACTCCAACTCAAGCCGGGCATGCCAGGTTCCAACCCTGTGGCAGTGAGAGGAAGAGTGAGGCAGGCCCCCGCCCCGGGCTGGGGCTCCGGTGCCAGGCTGCGAAGACGGTGCTCAGTAAAAACAAGGTTTGGACTTTTAGGGAAGGGGGGAATCACTGGCGAACGGGGGGGTGGAGTTCCAGATGCCCAGGGGCAGGGCTGTGGGGCACTGCAGGGCAGGAGCTGGTTGAGTTCTGACCCCTGGGGGGCGGGGGTTGAAATAAGGAAACTGTTCCAGCCCCCAGGGGGTGGCCAAAGGGCCCCAGGGCGCAGAAATGGGAACAGGTCCAGCATCGTGGGGCAGCTGATCACACAGGGCTTCCCTAGCCGTTTCGGAGGGGCTGGCAGCACCAGTGCAGGATGCCAGCAAGCATCCCCCCAGCCAACTGACATGCTGGTGGGGCCTGGGGCCCAGCCTGCCCAGGAGAACTGGGGGGTTTATTGCTGACTTTTGGCCGGTGTGCAGCTGGCTCGGGAGGCGTGATGCTGGTGGAGCAGTGGCAGGGCCAACGCGTGATGGGTGCTGGGGGGGGGGGTCTAGCATCCTTGGTCCCTGTCATTCAGAGCCCCACCTCGGCGACAGTCTCAGACAGGCAGCGGGACCCCTCCTCAGGGCCAGGGCCCGCCCGGGAGCACTAGCGCCTGCAGGATGTCAGAGAGGGAGACGATGCCCTTCACCACTTCGCTCTCGTCCACCACCACCAGCCTGTGGACCTGCGCAGACAGAGTGACCGACCGACCCGTGGTCAGGCAGGGGCCCTGCACCCCACGGGAGCTCGGTCCCCCCACTACTGACAATGCGGTTTGGGACAGGAAGTGGGGGAGGCGGAGCCGTGGGCAGGGTGGGGTGGGATTGGCCAGGCCAGTGCCCAGGGAGGGCCAGGCTGACTGGGAGGGAAGAATCGTCCCTCCCCCTGGTCTCCCACTCTAGGGGCTGGGTTGGGTTGTGTCCCTCCCCAGGGGTTCACAGGAAGAGCCCCACAGGGCATGGGGGGGCCATGGGGGGCTCCGGAGGAGCATCGGGGGGATAGGAGGGCCCCATGGGTGATAGGGGGGCCATGGGGGGGTAGGAAGGGCCCCATGGGGTATGGCGGGGTCATAGGGAGCTCCGCAGGGCATGAGGGGATAGGAGGAGCCCTGCGGGGAATGGGGGGGCCACGGGAGGCTCTGGGGACCATGAGGGGATAGGAAGGGCCCCGTGGGGTATGGGGGGGCCATGGGGGAATAGAGGGGCCCCACAGGGACCATGGGGGGACAGTAAGGGCCCTGCAGGGTATGGGGAGCTCCAGGGGGGCAGAGGGAAGGAAGGCCTCATGGGGGGAGATTACCTCGGCCTCCACCAGGCGGTTGATGATGGTCTCCAGGGTCTCGTGTCTGTAGCACTTGAGCACCCCCTCGAAGTACTGCGAGCGATGCTGCAGCGCCTGCGTCACCGTCACGTCCAGGTTGTTGTACGTCTTCTCGGCCGCCAGGTTCTGGGCACGGGGGGGGAATGGGGGGAGCTGCACTCGCTGGCCCCAGAGCAAACCCCACCTGCTGCTCACTCTGCCCCACAGCAACCTGCCCCCGGCGGGGGCTGAACTCGGCCACACCCAGCAGTGACAGCCACCCCGGGCAACGCCTCGGGGCTCTGTGTGGGGCACCCATGTGCCAAGTGGGGAGAGCACCCACTCCACCAGCCGGCGCAGGTACCC
>NC_133794.1:8802388-8804499 GCF_003597395.2 Chelonoidis abingdonii
GGCGCTAACCACCTTCTCGGCCCGACGGCAGGGGCTGGGCAGCACCGCCCCGGGCTGAGCGGGGCAGATGCAGCTGTTCCTTGGCGCCGCGTGGCAGCCTGTGTGGGGTGTGCTCCCGCTGTGGGTCGGCTGGACGGGCCGAGCGCCTGAGCCAGGGCAGCAAGGGGGCAGATTACACGAGCCCCCACGTGGCGAGGACCCCGGCGGGCAGGACTTACGAAGAGCTTGAGAAACTTGAGGATGCGTTTGTGTGTGAGGATGTAGAGGGTGTTCCCTGAGTCCGGGTCGATGACGGGCAGCCGGTGGATCTTGTTCTGGATCAGTGAGGAGACGGCGTCGAAGAGGCTGTGAGACAGAGGGGGCGGGGTAGACAGGCGCCTCAAGCATGGGCAGAGCCCCCCGGACTCCTGGGTTCACTCCCAGCGAGGGTGGGGAAAGTCAGTGGCCTGTGCAGGGATCCTGGGCTCTCTCAGCCAGCACTGGATGGCAGCCTGTGACCATCATATGGAGAACAGAGCGGCCCAGCCCCCACCAAACATGGGGTCCCCCCCACGGGGTCTTGGGCCAGGCCTGGTCCCCCACCACCCCCTTTCGCAGAGGGCATGGGGAGCCCCCAGCGAGCCGGGCGGCCTGCAACCAAGTCTTACCTGGCATTGGGGGAGATGCAGACCAGCGGTTTGAAGGAGTCTTGCAGATACACCTCTGGGGGGAGAGGAGACGCACTCAGCGAGGCACTGACGGGGCCCACAGTGCAGGCTGGGTCCCAGCCAAGGGAAGTGGGCACTGTGGGGCAGGCACGTGGGCCTGGGGCAGCTTTCGGGTCTGGTCGAAGACAGTCCAGCTCTGCCCTTGGCACAGGGGGTGCTGCAGAGCCCAGGGGATCCCAGCCCCCCACCTTTGGCACGGTGCCCCATAGCTCCCCCCACCTGGCACCACTAAACTTCCCCAACCAGTGCTCCCCACTTCTCCTTCATCCTCACCCCCTAAACACCCCTGCTCCTAACAGCCTGACTCCCCCGCCCCCTCACACCCTCCCCGTGCTCCCTAAACACCCCCCCTGCGCCCCCTTACCTCGCCACGTTTCAATTTTATGCTCCTCCAGCTCGTAGATTTGAACCTAGACGCCGGAGGGAGGGGAGTCAGCCTCAGTCATCTCAGCAGTCGGCCCAAGTGCGGTTTGGGGGCTGCGTCGGGGGCGCGAGGGGCAGAGTCCTCAGCACTAACACGCCAGTGGGGCAAGACACCCAGGAACGAGGGGCATGACCCTGGTGACCATTGCTAGGGGCTCGTCTATAACTTCCAGCCCCACTGGAACGAAGCTGGCAGGGTCTGTGGCCCATGGAGCCGGGGCGGGTACCCATCCCTAGCACCGGGGGTGTGGGGGGGGTGCGCCCGTCCTTACCATGGCCGACTTGTAGTAGCGATGGAGGATGTTGATGAAATCGGTGATGGTCAGCATCCCTAGAGGGGAGAGAGCAAGTGAGAGGGGCAAGGAGCCTCCGGCCAGCCCACTCCCCAGGGCCCTTCTGGCCCCCCGCCCTGACTTACCCACAAAGCTCTGCTTCTTGCTGTCCCACAGCGGGGCGGCCCGCACGCCGTTGGTGACCAGCGCGAAGAAGGCTTTTTTCACCTGCAGCCCAACACGGACACACGTCAGAGCGGAGTGGGGGGGCAGAGCCTGTCAGAGCTCCCGGGAGGTGGGGGGCCTGGCAGAGGTCATGGGAGTGGGGCACCCTGTGCAGCCGGGGGGCTGGAGCAGTCAGCACTACGGGCTGTGCCCAGGGAAGCCAGTCTCTGGGCCTCCTGCCCCCTGGGATAAGCCCATCTGTACCATGGGGGACCACCCTGGGGTGTGGGCACACACGTAGCCAGTGCCAGTCTCCTCATGCCCCGCCCAGCCCCCCTTGCTGCCAGGGCGGAGCACTCACCTGCAGAGAGGTGTCGAAGACGACTAGCTTGGAGCTGGTGGGGATCAGGTCGTAGCAGCGATGGGACTTCATGAAGCAGGAGTACACTCCGCTGCTGGGCTCCACGTCTGGGGGGAGAAGGCGCTGTCAGGGGGCTGGAGGAGGGGCATGCAGGGGCCTGCGCTGGCAGTGAGACTGGGCAGG
>NC_133794.1:8805757-8838676 GCF_003597395.2 Chelonoidis abingdonii
CGAGAGTGTTATCCTCGCGCTACTCCACACGGAACAGCCACCCCCGCGACGGACACCCCCCCCAGCCCTGCTCCTGCGGGCAACTCCCCCCACCCACATACAGCTGGCACCCCCCCGCCCCTGCGGGTAGCCCCCTTCCAACTCTGCAGGCCACCACTCCCCCCTCCAGCAGCTCTGCTCCTGCAGCACCTTAAAACACCTCTTTAAGAAATCATTTTAAAGTGTTCCTGCCCCACATGCAGCTGCGCTGTGCCCGGGGCTACCGGCCCCGCTCAGGGCATGGAGCATAAGAGGCAGGGCAGCAGGCTTCCTTCCCCTGCCCATTGCCAGGGGAACTCCTACCCCACCCAGCGCTCCTCTAACCTCTCACCGGCCCCAGCAGCAATGCCTGGGCCCAGCTGAGTAGGGAAGTGACTTGCCCACACAGTGTGGCAGAGCTGGGTGAGAAAGAACCCAGGAGTCCTGGCTCCCAGCCCCTGCTCGAACCCACTCCTTCCCTAGTGCAAAGGGAGCCTGAGCAGCGCTGGGTTTCTAGGTGGGCCAGCTGGGGCCCTAACGCCCCTCAGGCTGCAAGGCTGCCTCAGCCAGGGAGCTGCGAGAGGAAGCGAAAGCCAAGCCGCACTTTTCACTTTCCTTTTCAGAGAGGGAACCTGGCTCCGTCCCAGGCTGGCCTGGCTCTCGAGGAAGCTCCAGCTGCTACAAGGGTGTGACCACTTCTCAACTTATCTCAGGGCACTTTGCAAACCGCACCCAGGAACTGCTTCTCATCCCTCCGACAGGCAGCCACCTCTGCGGCAGAGCCCGGCAGCTGGTTACCCGCGCGCAGCAACATGGCCCCAGTGCTCGGGACAGGGACGGAGAATCCTGCCCCCAATTCAGAAAGAGAAGGGGCGATGGAGGGGGCAGGAGGCCCAGCCGGCGTGCGCCCAGGACACAGATCCTGGTGGCCATGCCCTGGCAGTGGTGCGCCGTCGGATGAACCATCAGGGGGCAGAGGGAGCCTGAGGGCTGGCCAAGGTGTGGGGCCAGTCCCAGATCCAGCCGCATCTCTGCATGGAGACCATGGGGACATTTCTCCGGCAGGAACCAGACTGAGTCCCCCCAGCTCATCCCACCACAGCCACTGCCACCAGACAGGACTTAGACCAGGCCTGGCACCCCAACCACAATCCCACTAAACCCCCAGCAACGGTCGCCTGGCTAGGGCTCAGCCATCGGCCCAAGCTGACCGCAGACTCCCCAACAGTTCTAATCTGGGGGCTCTGTCCCTTTAGGCTGGACATCCTCCAGCCTGCCTGAAACACTGACAGCACCGGCCCCCGGGCACTGCCCCAGCACCCAGATTCAGCACCCCCCTCCCCCCCCCGGGCCTCCCTGCTGCAGAGAATCATGGCCACATGGCGCTTGGGGGGGCCCTGCCTGGTTAGTTACAAGGTGCTCCCCCAGCACGTTCCCGGGCACAGGACTGCCCCATGCACCCAGGTCTGTGCCTAAAGCCAAGCAGCGGGGCTGGGAGCAAATCCCATCCTGCTCTCTGGCCTCCAACTTCCACTGGCTGCCCTGGGTGGGGATTTTAACCCCTATGGCGCTCACAGGGCAGGTGGGCAGGGACTGCAGCTGGCCCAGCCCTGAACGTTATTCCCAGGCCAAGAGCCCCCAGAGCCTAGCAGGCCCCCTCCCCGGCAGTGTCTCGGCTTGGGCAGCGAGGGAACTGGCCAGAGACACGCCAGAGTCCCCAGCCCGGGGCTCAGCACAGCAAAGGCCCAGGAGGAGGAAATGAGGGATGTGGGCACAGGCTGGGCTGGACACGGAGCTCACGCCACCGAGCTGGGAGGTGCGGGGTGCCCCCCAGAGGAGCAGCCCCCTGCCTGTGCACAGCCCAGGGGAATCCATGCCCAGGCCGTGGGTCTGGGCTGCTGGCCCAGAGACAGGCTCCCCAGCTCGCTGGCAGGCTCCGCGGGCACGGGACAGACAGAGCTCCCAGGATATGAATAATCAGAAACGGGCTTTGGGCAGGAAAGGTCACGGCTCACGCGCCAGGGAGAGGAGGCCCCAGGCGAGGTGCCGGGGGCACCCAGCTGGTCCGGGCGCCATTGGGCCACAGGGAAAGCCCTGGCCCCGGGCCGCCGGCTGCGATGAGGGACGTGCCGTGGCCCAAGGCTGCCGCTCACCTGGGCGAGGCGCCGCAGCCGCTGTCCAGGGCACCGGGTGCCCGGCTCACCCCAGGGTCTGGGCCCGGAGCAGGCGGGAGACGGGGGGGGGCTGCCCCCCGAGGAGCAGCCTCGGCTGACGCTGGGCACGTGCTGGGGGTCTCTGCTCCAGGGCCCCTCCCGTCACACGGGCCCCCACAGACCCCCTGCGGCGAGCGGAGTTAACGGGCGATGCACCCCGGGGGCACCAGCCCGAGGGCAGACGGGGGGCCCGATCCGGGGGCCGGCCCCCCACCCCCCGGGCCCCGGCCGGGCTCTTACCGCCTCCATGGCCGCGGCTGGTCTCGCTGCCGCCGAGCACCCGGGGGCAGCAGCGGCCGGGGGCGGGGCCGATTCACTTCCGCCCGGATCCACGTCAGCCGCTTCCGCCAGCAGAGGCCATGTGACCGGAAGTAGTCCCTGGATGCTAAAATGACCCCTGACCCCGGTGCCGTTTGACCTCCCGCGGAGCCCGAACGTCCCTTCCGTTAATTACGGGGGGGCCGGGGGCCGGCGCAGGGCCCCACACGCGGTCTCTGCTCCCAGCGGGGCGGGGCCCGCGGAACTCCCCACCACCAGACCCCCCCGCCGGGGCCTGTCCGCCCCCCCGCACGGATCCGAGCCCCTGCGGGGGGGCTCAGCAGCCTGACGTCACTGGCGGGTGGGGGCAGGGCGCCCCTCCAGCCCCGCCCCGGCGCCCACAGACCGTCTCCTGCCCCCGCGGGCGCGGGGAGCGCGGAACTTGAGCTGCGCTTAAAGTGGGGGGCGACCCGGGCCAAGAAGAAACGCGCAGGCGGAAGTGCAAGATCAGCCAGTATTTAAAATGCACTTTTATTCTTTTCCTTTAAAAACAAACTCAGAGAAGCAAAATGCGAACCGACTCTTTGCCTCTTTAACATAAGTTATATACATTTCAAAATTATATCCAATACAAAACATGCCACGTACAAGTTCAGTTTTGTTTTTCTTAAAAAAGGAATAATTTTATTTTTTTCCATTCTTTTCTTTGTTACGAAGGACAACCTCGCTGTACAGGATACACACAAAAAATAAAACCCCAAACACAAAGGAAGATTCCTCATAGAGTCCACCTTGCCATAGTTTTATTTTAAACTTTATTTTTTTTAAAAAAACCCAACAAAATAATAAATGGTTATTTCAGGATCATAAAAGGTAAAACTTAAAATATAATATCTGCAACTGTAAACAAACAGAAGTATTGGACAAGGCTTTGAATGCAAATTTACAAGCAGAGAACTTTTAAAAAAAAAATCAAAGGTCAGCTCTGGGACTGGATTATAGTTTATATAAAAATTAAAAACTGTATAGGTTTTCCCCCCTCCCCAGCTAAAATCTACAGGACTATTTTATACTCTAACCATAGTCTAAAAAGTCATACAACCTGCTATAGTCTGTTATTTTCTTTACTCTTGCCCAGTTTTAATCATTTTTTGTAGTAATTTTTTAAATTTTTATTTTATACACTTTACAGCCTTCCAAGTTATTGGAAAAAACAAAAGTTATAGTGGCTTTTTCTCTCACACATCTGTATTTTAAAATAACATCCAGTGGTTTTATTATTGGTAAAAACATTTTTTCTCTACACAGCTCCTGTTTTATTTACAGTTTTAAATTGTGTATATTTTTTTATTTTATTATTCCCTGCCCTCACCCCGAGTTTTAACATTTCATTTTAAACCTTTTGCAGCTTTGAATAGTTGCAGAAGCAGCTTTTTAAAAACACGACAGTTCTTCTCTCTCACTTGAAATCTTTTGATTTAAAAACATAAAATGCCCTGGGGCCCCCTCCCCCAGATTTCACTCCCCCCAAAATAATCTCACTTCATTTAGTTCCCTCTCCCACCCCAGGAGAGGAAGGAAGTTTAATACAAAAGAGAACCCTCCTCAGCTGAACCAGGCAGCTGTGGCATGGGAGAGCAGGTCAGGAGTTCATTTCTGCTTCTTTCCTCACAACTGTGCTATTCCCTGTGCCATCCCGGAGGGGGTGGGGGGTCATGCCTTTGTGCGTTAAGAGATGTCAAATGATACAGTTTAATGGAAAGGGGCGACGAGCACAGGACCTCCAGCCCCATCTGGTTTACAGCAGTCTTAGAAGGTCCCTCCTGGATGAGCATTCAACCGTCAGCAATAGGGTGCTGTGGCAGGGGAGGTTGGAGGGGGAGAAGTGGTGCCTGCTTTGTAATGCCACCAATCCCCTCCCCTCCCCGGGGAGCCCATGCATGGCAGGAGGCTCCTGGACCCTGTCACATACAGGGTTTCTATTTAACAATGGAGACAAGAGCAGGGAGGATGTTTGCTCCCCTCAGCTGAGTTATGGAACCCTTCCCCCTGCCCTCCCCCCCGAGATCTACCCTCCTCCACAGTCCGAAATCTCAGCCAAGCAGAGCACAGAAGAGAGCCCCCCAAGGTTCTAATATATACAAGCTAAGGTATAAATAGATAAATACCCCCCATACCATGCCGACTTTACAGACACAGACAGCCTCCTCAGGCCAGCCTAGAGCAGCAGTTCTGGTAGTGAAAGAGGAGCGGGTTAGTGGGGGAGTGGAGTGGCTCAGGCAGGGCCCCCTACCCCACCCCCAGACTCAGGAGTATGGCAGCAGCAGCAAACTCAGCCTGAAACAAGGCTCCCATGGAGCTTGGCTCCTCCAAACCAAATGGCTTGAACAAACGCCTGGTCTCCCCACCAGGCTGTGCTCAGTGCTGGCGGGGGCGGGCGTCCAGCAGCGGCGCTTGGGGGCTGCTTGCGCTGTGCTGGGAAGGTGGGTGGAAGCTAGGCCAGGGTCTTGGCACATTCTAATTAAAGCCCCGAACCCCCACCTCTCGGGCCCTGCCCCTCGGCTGGCAGCAGAGTGCCCAGCTTTGTGCACGGTCGGGGGGGGGGGGGGGGTCGCCAGGAACACACCTGTACACCCAACCAGAGAGGGCCCACAGGTGGGGGGAGGGGATCCTGGGATATTTTATGGTCGGTCTCTCTCCTTCTAGGCAGAACCAGGTCAGAGCTCAAGGCTATAATCTCCCTCGCCCTAGGCTCCGCCCACTGTCACTCCTTGGGATTCCCCAGGCTCCGCCCACTGCCACTAGTTCTCATTCAGAACTAGAAAGGTTGCGTGTGGTCAGTCTCGGAGGGAGGGTCACATTGAAAACAGCAGAATCTAACACTTAAAATGAGGTAGGTTTGGGTGCAGAGGCTCCTTGCGTCCATCGGGGGTGGGGAGCCCTTGTCTGCACACGGCTCTCCCCAGCTCTGCTCCGGCAGCCGCCGCCTCCTTCACATGCTCATGGTACTTTCGTTGACAGAACAAGAAATAAACCGAAGCCCAAGCGAGCTCTGTCTGTCTCCACAGAGCCGGGCTGGGAGGTTTGGGATTGTCAAACTCAAGGAGTCTCTTTGTTACCTTGGTAAGTTAGCGAGCAAATATTATTAGCTTTTTTTTTTTTTTTTTTTAAACAAACAGACTGGATCTGAGCTCCCCGTGCGTCCGCTCCCTCGGCCGCCCCACCCCAGACTCCGAGCTGGAGCACCCCGCTCGCCCCGCATCCATCCAGTTATTTACAGTGAGCAAGGTGGACAGAGCAGGTTTTGTTGGTGCCACAGGCCCTGCCCTCCTTGCAAAACAAAACAAAGAAAACCCTGAGTTGCCAGTTCATCAGTTCCACTCATGGCGCTGCGGCCACCCACTCGGGGAGAGCAGCGCCCTGCCAGCAGAGGCCCAGGGCCGAGGCGCGCAGGGCTGGTGCGGCCAGGGAGAGAACGGAGGTCCCTGGTCTTTTCGATACGCCCTCCCTGTGGAAGTTACGTGGACAGCATCTGATGGGTGTGAGCAAGGACCGGCGCCCCCTGGAGCCACCTTGCCTTTGGAACCAAAAGCCGCCCCGGCTGACCCACCTGCACCAACCTCGCTTCCTGGGTTCCAGCTGGGGCCGTTTCCCCTACGCCATCTCTGCCTCCCCCGCCCCCAGCATGGCAAGGGGGGAGGAGAACCCACAGCAGAGGCCTCCTTGAAGCTGCGCACCAGGGGCTGCCTGCGACTGGTGGCCCTATGGCGGCTAGTTCATCCACTTCCTGCAGTTCCAGGCTCCGCAGTGGCAGGGGATCTTATGCTGATCGTCTTCAAAGTCAAACTGATAGTCGTAGGTCAGCTGGGGGCGAGAGGGGCAGAGTCACACAGCCACCAATGCCCTGGCAGATCAGCGGCAGTCATGCCACCAGCTGCCGAGCCACATCACCCCTGCCACCAGCTGCTGAGCCACATCACATGCAGCCGCAGCCCCCTTCCTAGCACATCTGGGGGAGGGAGGGGGGGATCTGGTGTAGCCCTGCCCCGACTCCGCTTTGATTGGTTCCTCTTGCGGGGCCGGAGCTCCCCACAATGCTCAGGGCAGCTCGGGGGTGAGCCTGTGGCAGGGCTGGTGCATGGTGGGGGAGCGCAGATCCTAGGTCTGTTCAGAGGAACAGCTGAAGGGTGCTGCTGGTGGCCGGGCAGGGCCTGAGCCAGGAGGCAGCACTAAGCACACGCCAGGAGTCCCTAGGCCAGGCCAGGACCACCCCCAGTCCCCTACCTCCTCCCCTTTGGGAATCCGGCGGCTGGAGATGATAATGATCTTATCTTCCTTGTCGAAGGTCACGACCTCAGCCACACAGTTTGGGGCGCACGAGTGGTTAATGTACCTGGCAGGAGGGCAGAGAGGAGGGCGTCAGAGTGGGGAGGTGGGGACAAGGGGCGAGCCTGTGTTCCCCTCCCGCCGCAGCAGGAACGCTCAGGCACAGCTTGGGGGGTGAAATACAAGACTTGATACGTTGAATCAATGCCAGAGACCCATTGTGCAGCTTGGGAGGGGAGAACAGGTGCCTGACAAAGTGGGGTGGGGGCTGGAGCCAGAACTCCTGGGTTCTCTTCCCAGCTCTGCCACTGCCAAATCCCTTCCTCACTCTGCCTGGGTTTCCAAGTTCCCCATAGCCCCCGGCTCACGGGGCTGACATGGATTCACAGAGAGGGATGTGACTGCGCTCACCCAACGGCGCAGGTACCCCTGTGCAGCTGGCCTTTCAACCGGAGATCAGGCCACACTCAAACCCAGCACCTTGTGGATTGTAGACGAGTCCCGTAAGCCCACAGCACCCCACACCCTCACCTGGCTGGGCCCCCCGTCAGCGTGGCGTCGATGACGTGTTCATTGTTGATGCGGAACATGTAGATTCCCCGGTTCTGGTGCGGGAAGAGCAGAGACAGCCAGTTATGCAGCCGCAGGAGCCAGGGTGTCCCTGGGAGCAGCCCGGGCTCTGAGCCTGTGGGGTGCTCTAAACCCGCAGGGTGCTCCAGGCCCCACCCACTCCAGCCTCGCCCCACGCACCTGCTCCTCGTAGATCTTCTCGCGCCGGTTGGCCACCTCGTTGCGGATGATGGTGCCGATGTACTCGATGACCATGGTGTGCTTCTCCAGGTCCTTGGCGGCATAGAGTCCCAGCCCCTGGATGCGGGAGCGTGCCAGGTACACGTTGTTCTTCCACTCGGTCTTGAGGCGGCGGTACTGTGAGGACTTGGAGTGCACGAACTGCTTGCTGTAGGGCGTGTTGGTCTCACCCGTGAACGTGCTCTGGTAGGCCTTGGACATGCTGGTGCTGTTCAGGGTGTGGGGCCTGCAGCAGGCGGAGAGCATGGGCACGGCGGCAGTGGGGCCAGCACTGACCCTCCCCCCCCAGCACATGGGGCCCCAAGGGAGTGGCTGGGAGAGCCCAGCCCATTGGGGCCCAGTTTGCAATTCCTTCCTCTCGGCCCAGCCCCAGGCCTGGGGAGTCCCAGCTCTAACCCAGGCCAGGGCCCCTCCCCCACAGTGGCCCCCCAAGGGGCCCTCCTCCCCCTCCCCCACTAACCGTTTGTAGTGGGTGAGGATCTTGGGCTCGGAGCGGGCACAGCCGGTGGGGTTGATCATGAGCGGCAGTTCCATCAGCGGGTGGCGCCCATAGCGGAACAGGTAGTTTTGGCAGCTCTCCACACCAGGCAGCTGGGAGGGACCAAGCAGAACCCACCGTGGGTCAGCAGACAGCACCACAGTCCTGGTGCCCGGAGGGGACCCA
Organism: Chelonoidis abingdonii; assembly: GCF_003597395.2. Taxonomy (NCBI): domain Eukaryota; kingdom Metazoa; phylum Chordata; order Testudines; family Testudinidae; genus Chelonoidis; species Chelonoidis abingdonii. The sequence continues at coordinate 8,814,047 of NC_133794.1, forward strand.
CTGAAAAGGACAAGCCCTGTTCTGCCGCCCTGTGGTGCTTCCCTGAACTTGCCCAGCTGGCACCGGCCCATGTGCTGGGCCAAGGTCCCTGGCTGATGTGGTTCTGAGCATATCGCCGGATGCTACGTCCCCCCCACCTCCAACCCGCCCCTCCCATTGGGTGAGGGGTTCAGGGCTCCCCCCGGTACATACGGACTCGGCGATGCGCAGCACCGCATGCACTGTGAGGCCAAAGAGCTCCTCGCCCTTCAGATACTCGGGGAAGAGCCGCAGCATGTCCGCCTCCTTCCTCATGGCCGCCACCGGCTCAATGATGCGGTTCCAGACAGCTAGGGGTGGGGAGGGAGGGGAAAACATGAGACTTGGCTTCCTGACCTGCCCCCCATGCCCTCAGCAGTGGTTCCCTGGGGCCTGGCAAACAAGCCGAAGGCATCAGCTCCCCCACCACTGTGAAATGCAGCCACCTCTGGGGCGGGCTGCAACAGCAGGTTAACAGCCCCAGAATTATGCTGCCAGAGACGGGTCACCCAGTGCTCCAATGCAGCCACCTCAAGGGTGGGACACAGCAACTGTTTATACAGGGATCCCCTACCCAAGGCCGAGGCGGGCCCAGCCTCACCCTGTGGTGAGGAGTCGGTGAAGACCAGGTCCTCCAGGCCCTGTTCGATGACCTGCACCACAAACTCGGGGCGCCCGTTGTTCTCGCAGATGGTGCAGCGGTAGCAGCAGCGGCGGTTGTTGGTTCGCAGGCTCCAGTAGATGCGGGTGGCCTCGAAGCCCACAGGGTAGAGGGCCGTGACGCTGTGGAAGTCGCCCATCTGGTGGGGCAGCAGCTGGCCGATGGCGTGGAAGAGCAGGCCGCCCACGCGGAACATGTGGAGGCGCTCGCCGCGTTGGATGATGCTGGCGATCTGCTTGACCTCGTCACGCTCGATGTAGACGCGCCGGAAGACGGTGAAGGTGCTGAGCTCCTGGTCGCAGGGGCCCTTGAGCTTGTGCAGTGGGCACAGCATGGTCTTGTCCTTGAAGAACATGCACTTGGCCCGGATGGCGCAGGCGAAGTGGTAGACGCTGGGGCAGCGGATGCGGTTGCAGCTGTTGGTGGCACCCGTTTTCTGGCATAGGGAGCACTTGGTGAGCAGCCCTCGGTGCAGCGCCCCCTCCACGTTGATCAGTGCCCCGCCCTGTGTCTCGTACACCTCAGTGGACCACAGGGCACAGTTCAGGTGCACCCAGAGATCCAGATCAAGGTTGAGGAGGCGGGCGGGCCCGTCGGTGGCACCGTCCCCCTCCTCGTGGCAGAAGCAGCACTTGCGCAGGTCCCGGGGCACCTTCTCGGGCCGCAGGGTGGTACCCAGCTTCTCTATGAACTCGGAGATCTCCTTCTCACCGTCCTGCTTGGCTCCGCCCTTCTGGATGGTGATGAGGAAGCGCAGCCGCTTCCACCGCACCCCCTTCCACTTCTTGAGCCGGGGCCGGGGCTCCTCTCCCTCTTCTGGGGGCCGCAAGCGCTGCTTGAGCTTGGGCGGCGAGCGCGCCGCCGCCTCCTCCTTGGAGGGTGGGGAGAGGGGCGCAGGGGCCACCTCAGGGGGTGCCTCTGGGATCCTGTCCCCATCAGCAGGGCTGGCAGGGGAGGGGGCAAGGGGCGACAGGGGCGGGGACGGCTCCTGGGGCAGGGTGGAGAGTTGACGCACGTCCAGGTTGGAGACGTTGTTCACATAGCAGTGCTGCACGGCCTTCTCCAGCCCCGGGCTGTCCTGGGGGCACAGAGCAGGGCTGATCAGAGCGCGGCCCCAGAGGCTGGGCCCAGGGCTTCTCAGCACCTCCCTCCACCCCCCAGAGCCAGCCAGCCTCGCTGGGGGGCTCGGCCAGGAGATCAGCCCAGCCAGACACTGCCAAGCCAGAGCACAGCTGGCCCTGTGCTTTGACCTTCAGAGCTGCCCCCTCGAGGAGCCCCCTGCCGCGCTTCACTGACCTGTTTGAGCAGCGTCAGGATGTCCAGTTCATTCTTGAGGCTGTACCCCGGCAGCATGGCATCAAACTGCTTCAGCCACTCAGTGCCAGCGTCGGGGGCTTTCCCTGCCAGCGCCGCCTTGGCCTTGCCTCCAAGCCCACCTATGAGAGAGACAGATCCCCATGGCTGCACCGCAGGCTCCCAGCACCTGGGCTAGGGGGATGGAGAAACCCTCTACCCACAGGGCTCCTCCCCCAGGGAGGGGGTCCCAGGGCTGGCTCCTCCCCCTGTGGCTGCCCGATACTCACCAGCCCCATCCGTCTCCACCTTCTTGGCCTCAGGCCCGGAGCCCCGCACCGGGCTCTCGGGGAACAGCACCTCGTAGGAGCTGGGGATCTTCATGCGGAGCAGCTCGGCCACGGCCACCATGACGCCATTCAGGTTCTGGGGGAGCGAGAGGCTGGGTCAGAGACACTGCTGCGCCCCAGCCAGGGCAGGACCCTGCTCCCGAGCTCCCCAGGGGCAGGGTCTGGCAAGAAGATGCCAGGGGGCTCCCCCACACATGGCAGCTCCCCCACCTTAGCAGCTGCAGCTGAGACGGTCAGCATGACGGAGACTTCGCTGCCTTTCCCTTTCTCCCATGCGACGCCCTGCGCCAGGGCCACCTTCCCGCCGTGCTCCCTGAAGGGCTCCCGCACCTCGGGGGGCCTCGGGTCTGGGAACACTGAGAGCAGGAGGAAAGACAGGTTAGGTGTGTGCAGCACCCACCCCCAGCTTCCAGGGACCCCCATGCACCCCCCAGACCATCTCAGCCACCCCAAGAGGACATGCTGCCTGGTCCCTCCCTGGGAATCCAGCCCACTTCCTAGGGTCCCCCCATACACACTGCACCCAGGCCAACCCAGCCCTTAAAGGGGCACTCGCCCGTGGGGATATCCAGCCCACCTCCTCCCCCAGCTACCCAGTGCACCTTACTAAGACCCCCGCCAACCCCTGCCTCTGCCCACCTGGGATGCTGGCCCTGGGGATGATGGGGATGACGGGCGATAGCACCCGTTCCTGCAGCTCCAGCTTCGCGTCGGCCAGCAGGGGGAAGCGAGGTGGCTCCTCGCCCAGGACGCTCTCTGGGGACGAGGCGGGGATGATGCTGTCGGGGGAGTCGCTCTCCTCGTCACTCTCCATCCTAAGGGTGGGGGATGCTGGTGAGACCCTGCAAACCAGGGACTCCCGCCCCCACCATCACTCATGAGAGCCCAGGGGGCTGTCACCCCTCGCCCACTGCACTCAGGAGACTCCCCACAACCCCAGTACAGTGCTTAGCATGGCCAGGGGCACCCCACCCTCCCGAGGGAACTGGGGAGGGGCAAAGCAACGGCACAGCCCAGGACGGGAGCCCACCCCCAGCCCCTCACCTCACGTCCTCGGTCTGGTTGTGCGGGGGCGTGGGCAGGGCCGCCAGCAGGTCTAGGCTCTTCACTTCCACGGCTGGCGCGTCTGGGCGAGGGAAGGAGGGAGAGGGTGAGGGAGCACCAAGTGTTGGCACGTGGAGCCAGACACTGTCCTGCCATGGGCATGCCGCCCAGCCCCTCAGCCCCGCCCCTGGCCCTACAGCCCCACGACTCTGCCCTGGCCCTACAAGCCTGCCCCCGGCCCATCAGCTCCACTTGCCCCCAGCAGAAGCTCCTCCCACATCCCATCAGTGCTGCTCCTGGGTTGGCTAGCAGGGGGCACCGGGAACCCGCACAACCCCCCCACCAGAGCTCACCGCCCCCCTCAGACACTGCTCCCCTGGGGGGGGGGCCGATTGGCAGCTCCAGTCTGGTGTGTGTGCCCGTCGCTCGCCTTACCTTTTGGCCTTCGGCTTTCCCGGCCTGTGGCTCTTGCGCTGCTCGGCCGCTCCTCCGAGGAGGTGCCGCCGTTCACCATCTTCTGCTGGCACGGTAGGGGGCGTTGGTGGGGCGTGAGAAGGGCGGGGTAGAGCGGTTGCTCAGGTTGTTCTGCCGGGCGGAGAATCCTTCATGGTGGTCAACTGTCAGGCCGATCCCGCCCTCACCCCTGTCTCCCCGCCCTCCTGCCCGCTATCCCCACCCAACCCCTGCTCTCCCGCCCTCCTCCCGCTCCCCCAACCCTGCTTCTCCCGCCCCTCCTGGCCACCACTCCGGCCCACGGGCCCATATCCCTGCTCTCATCCCGCCCCTCCTAAGACCCGCTCCCCCACCCACATCCCCTGCTCTCCCGCCCCTCTTGCCCGCTCCCCCACCCCAATCCCTGCTCTCCCCGCCCCACAAAAGCGGGTGGTTCAGCCCTGTTAGTTCACCCATAGCTGGGGGGCCTGAGGCCTTGCCCACGCTGGGGCGGGCGGTACCTTGGTGAGCAGCTGGGTGTAGTAGTCAGGAACACTGTCCAGCACGGCACTGCCGAACGCCCCCTTCAGCTGGCTCTTGCCATTGATGGGGCTGCTGCCGAAGGGCGCGAAGAGGCTGAAGTTGGCTGTGATGGTGGGTTCCACCAGGGGCAGCAGGGAGAGCTCCTGCAGGGGGAGGGGGGAGAGATGCAGTCAGGAGGGGATGCCCCCGAAACTGCCCAAGCCATGAGTGTGTGGGCAGCTTCTCCCCTCTGGGCTGCTACAGACAATGGGGCACCCCCCATGTTCCCTCTCGGTTTGTACGTCCAGGTGCGGAATTCATTTTGTTATGTGCACCAATATGGAGGTGACGCACACATCAAAAAGCATGTGGGAGGGGCTCAGGACTGGGGTGGGGCCGGGGATGAGGGTTGCTGGAGGGGGCTCGGGGCTGGTGCAGGGGGTGATGGTTCCGGCTAAGGGTGAAGGCCCTGGGATGGGGATGAGAAGTTCAGAGTGTGGGATGGGTGTCAGGGCTGGCGCAGAGGGTTGGGGTGGGGCCGGGGATGAGGGGTTTGGGGTGCAGTGTGCCCAGGGGCTGTGGTGGGGAGAGAAAACTCTCTCCAGCCCCCTCTCGCTGCAGCAGCTCGGGGCTGGGGGAGAAGTGCCTCTTCCCGGCGGTGGCAAGTCCAGGGCAGGTCCATGCTGGGGCCGGTGGGGAGAGGTGCCCCCCTGCAGCCCTGAGCCCCTAGGGTTTAATAGGCAGCTACACGGCCAAGCAGCTTGGAGGGAACCTAGCCCCCCACCCTTGGATTGGGGCCCCCCAGCGTGCAACCCAACCAGACCAGACCAAGAGGCCTTGGGAGACCTGCCAGTCCCAGCCGTGGGAAATGGCAGGGCCAGGTCAGGCGACGCGAGGTGCTGGGACTCGCAATGGTGGGATGGGGCGATGGCCGCTACCTGCTTCAGCTGCTTCATTAGGGCCTCGCTGGATTTGAGCCCATCCTCCTTGCGCAGCTTCTTGCGGGAGGCGGCCACCCGCTCCCCGCTCTTCTGGGCCCGCTTGGGCTTTGGGGCCAGAGGCTTCTTGCTGGCAGAGGGATCCTGTGGGGAGAGGGTGAGTCATGGGGCTGCCTGGTGCCCCACCCCAGCCACACTTCAGGGCAGGGGCTGGGTGTGTGCTCTAAACACCGCTGCATTTACCTCCCATCCGCTGTACACCCCCCATCACACCCTGCCCATGCCCCTGCTCACCTCTCTGCCAGGTGGAGCCGCCTGCAGCCTCTGCTCCAGCCCCGAGAGCTTGCCGTCGCTGTGCCCGTTGACCTTGGAGCGCAGCCCCTCTGCGGAGCGCTGCGACGCCAGCTGCACGTTCTTGGCCCGCAACAGCTTCTGCAGCAGCAGGTGCCCAGCCTCAGACCGGGCACCCACCAGCAGCTGGCTGCCCAGCAGCAGACTGTTGGCCGGGGCGGGCGCCGGCTCGCCATTGGCCTCGCGTTTCACAGCCTGGCCCCCGCCCAGCACGCAGTGCGCTGTCTCCTCCTTGGGCTCCTGCTTGATGCAGACCCCGGGGGCCTCAGCTGACAGGGCCCCCCCTTCCAGAGGAGAGGCCTGTGGGCCTGGCCTTTCTCCCAGCTGCCCGTTGACTTGACTCCTGGCCAGGCTCCGGTCTGGTGGCTTTCTCGATCCATCTGTGGGCTCCCTGCTGGGAGAGGAGCTGGGACCCTGTGCTGCCAGGTCCCAGTGGCCAGGGGTCTTAGCAAAGGACTCCTCCTCTGTTTGGCTGGGAGGTGGCTTTGGGATGGCAGGCAGCGGCTCCGCTAGGAGGCTGTTCTGGGTGGGCGTCAGTCTGTGCTCGGGCAGTACCCCAGGGCTCTGTGCCACACTGGGCGGGCTGGCCAGGGTGGGCGGGGAGGCTTCCTTTGGCTCTTGGGGGCTCTGTTCCCAGCTGGGTAGGGGGTGCTGATGCACAGAGCCCAGGCTGACCATGCTCATGGGCGGTTGGACTGGGGCAGCTGCTGGTGGGGCAGAGAGTCTGAGCACCGCCTGCTGGGGACTATGCCCTGCCAGTGCCGTGGGCATCAGCTCTGCCAGCGGCTGCTGGGGGGCGCTCAGTGACACTCTCTGCTGGCCGGCGGACGCCTGCTCCATGACAAACCCTGGCTGCATCTGCTCGGCAGCAGCGGAGGGGCCGGCTGTCCGGACCTGGAATGCTGCCCCCAGCTGCCTCAGTGGCTGGCGCACCATGGAGGCCTGCAGGGCCGAGGGGGGCTGCGGCCCCTGCTCAACGGATGCCTGGGCCTGCCTGAGTGCCTGGCTCTGCTGCAGCAGGCTCTGCTGGTGGCGCTGCACCAGGATGGCCTGCAGCTGCTGCGGGGTGAGGTGTCGCAGCTGCGGGTTTTTGGAGATGACGCCTTGCAGCTGAGCTCGGATTTGGCCCATCATAGGAGCAGACACCTGGCTCAGGATGCTCTGTGCATGGGACACCTGCGGGACCAGCATGCTCTGCTGCGGCTGCCCCATCAGCCCAGCCTTGTGCTGTGCCGCCGGGCTCGGCAGCCGCTGGCCCATCAGCCCTTTCGGTTGCTGTTCTAGGCTCTGTGCTGGTGGTTGGCCCACAATCCTCTGCAGCGGCTGCTGGCCCATGAGGCTTTGCCCCTGGCTCATCATGCTCCCGGGCTGCTGTTGCTGTTCTGCCACTGAGCTCTGTGGGCCCAGCATGTGAGGCCCCTGGGCAGGGTCCGAGTGTGGCTGCTCTGGCCTCATGGTGCCCCCCAGCTGCGCCAGCCCCCCGCTGTTCTGCAGTGGCGGATGAAGCAGGTTGCTTTGCTGCGGGCCCCCCTGCATTCGCTGCGGCTGCTGCAGCTGCAGGGAGCTCGCCATGGTCTGCTGCGGGGAGGGCAGCGGGCAGGGCTGTTGCTGTCCTGGCTCGGGCTGGTGTTTCTGCGGCTGCTGCTCTCCGCCCAGGGGCGCCAGCTGCTCCTGGCTGGCTAGTGCCAGGGGATTGAGGTTCTGAATGCCCTGCTGCTCCTGAGTGCCCATGTGCGGCTGCCCCCCGAGGTCCTGGCTGCCCGGCCCACCCCCAGCAGCTGCCAGCTGAACCTGATGCTGCCCCCTGCCCTCGGCACCCTCTGCAGGCAGCACAGTGTTCTCTGTCCCTCCCTGCTGCTCCTTGGTGGCCGTGCCCTGTGGGGCTGGCTGAACTCCCTGACTCAAGTGTAGCATGGAGGAGGACTGGCCCAGGGCCCCATGCTGTGAAAAGTGCTGTATCTGCTGCTTGGCAGCCTGCCCCTGCAGGCCCAGCTGGGCGGCCTGCCCCTGCCCCTGCCCCAGCAGGGCTGGATGCTGTGCTAGAGAGCTCTGCTGCTGCTGCGTCAGCAAAGTCCGTGACTGGCCCAGAAGTCCCGCCTGCTGCTGCTGTGCTGGTGATAAAATCAGCCGGTGGCCCAGGAGGCCGTGAGTTTGCTGCACCAGCTGAGGCGAGCCCAGCACCCTCTGCTGGTGGGGCGCTAACAGCACCTGCCTCGGGGCATTCTGGTGGCCTGCGACGCCCTGATGCTGCAGCATGGACACCTGGGAGTGCCCCATCATCCCTGCCTGCGGCTGAGGCGAGAGCTGCTGGACCAGGATCCCCTGCTGCTTTGGAACCATGGGCTGCCCCCCACTACCCTGCTGGGGAGCAGGGGGCTGCTGCAATGACGACACCTGTCCCAGCATGCCTTGTTGCTGCTGCTGCTGCTGCTGCTGCTGCAATGACGACACCTGTCCCAGCATGCCTTGCTGCTGCTGCTGCTGCTGCAATGACGACACCTGTCCCAGCATGCCTTGTTGTTGCTGCTGCTGCTGCAATGAGGACACCTGTCCCAGCATGCTCTGCTGCTGCTGCTGCTGCAATGACGACACCTGTCCCAGCATGCTCTGCTGCTGCTGCTGCTGCAATGAGGACACCTGTCCCAGCATGCTCTGCTGCTGCTGCTGCAATGACGACACCTGTCCCAGCATGCTCTGCTGCTGCTGCTGCAATGACGACACCTGTCCCAGCATGCTTTGCTGCTGCTGCAGTTTCTGAGCCAGCTGCATCCTCTGCAACTGCCTTTCCTGCATCAGCCGGGTGTCAGCGGCCAGCCCCCGGAGCGCGGGATTCCCAGGGAAGAAGCTGTTGGACGTGCCCGGGACGGCTGCATTCCCCAGCTGCTGCTGGCCCATGAAGGACAGGCCCTGCTGGACTGCCATGGAGACTCCACCCTGGGGCAAGCGCACGTTGCCTGCTTGCCCTGCCAGCTGGTTGGGCTGCTGGGCCAGGCCTTGCACCCCCACCATAGCCCCGGGTTGCTGGGGGAGCTGTTGCTGGACACCATGGGCGGAGAGCAGCTGGCCCGGGAGCTTGGCCATGAGCCGGGGGCTCTGCGAGGGGCTCAGGGCCATAACGGCAGAGCTCTGCTGATGCTGCTGCTGCTTGTTGCGGTACTCGGCCATCAGGTTGGTGTGCTCCTTCTGCTGCTTCCGAACCTGCCAGGGAAAGGGCTGTCAGCCCCAGACGGGTAGAGGGCACCCAGCGACGTACCAGCCCAGCCCCCCGGCCTGCCACAGCTGCACCCAGTGCCACCTCCCCCTCCTGTCACACGCCAGCCCAGCCCCCCCGCCTGACATAGCTGCACCCAGTGCCACCCCCGTGCATGTCACACGCCAGCCCGGCCCCTTCCCCCGCCTACCACACGCCGTACCCAGTGCCGCCTCCCCGCCTGTCACATGCCCGCCCGACTCCCCCTGCATGCCATTGCTGCACCCAGTGTCCGCCCGGCCCCCCTGCCTTGTCCAGTGCCCCCAATCTGCCCCATCACACGCCAGCCTGGCCAGCCTCTAAGCACAGACTCACGCCACCCACAGGTGAAGGCTGCCCCCCACCCCACCCTAGTCTCCTCCAGCACTCCCCATCCCCCCCAATCCCGCACCTGGTCCAGCTGCTTCTGGATCTTGCTCTGCTGCTCCGTCACCAGCTTGAGCTTCTCCGCATCAGCCTCGGGGAACTCGCGGCCGGCCTTCTTGGCCGTGCGCTGCTTGGCGCACAGGGCCTTGCGCGACTTGCGGTGCACGCCGATCTGCTCCTCCAGCACCTTCAGCTGCATCTGCAGAAGCTGCTGGGTGTGGAAGAGCCACTCCTCGTACTGCCGCTGGTCAGCCTCGTCTGCAGAGAGGGGCACCAGGGTGGGACGGAGCTGGGGAGACACCCTTCCCCCACTGCCCCCAGCAAAGATGGTCCCTCCCGCTCCCCTCAGCTGGGTCACGGGCTCACAGAAAAACCAGCATCTCCATTCACTGCCCAGCCCTACAGCAGCACCAAGAGGCCCATACAACCCTCCAAGTGAACCCCGCCCTGGCAGGGGGCCCCCGACGCTGGAGCCTCAACACCAGCTACTTACTGATGACACCCTGAGCAAAGGTGGGTGGATTGGGGCGGGCCTGAGATGGGTCGCTGCCACTTCGCTCCTAGGAGAGATGAGGGGTTTATGATCATATGCACCCCCACACATACACCCTACGCGGATTATTCTCCCCACCCCCAGTGCCACATGCTGCCCCCTGCCCTCCCCAGCCGCACGTGCTGCCCCTCACACTGACACCCTCCCCCTTGCAGCCTCCATGGCCATCCAGCAATCAGCCCTTCTGCTGCAGCTGCTGAGGGCCCGTGAATCTTGGCTGCAAGAGCGATTCCCAGTGCAGATGCCTGTGACTCATCTCACACATGAGCTCTGGCACGCCCCGGTGCTGGGCATTAGCTGGGCAAGGCAGTGCGGGGGCTCCCCGGGGCAGACAGCCACGTGCTCACCTGTCCGCTCCCAGCTGGGACGTGGTTCTGCAGTTCAGCCGTGGCCGGGGCCCCTGAGAGCCGCTGAGCCAGCAGGGACACCTGTTGCCTTTGGAACCAAACCGAGAGAGAATGAGCCAGGAACCACCCCTGCCTTGCCCCCAGCTGCCTGCCCACCCCCTCCCATGTGTGTCCCCCCCTTACCTGTTCATCCCAGGCGCCACCCCAATGCTTCCCTGAGCCATCACCTTCTTGATGCCCTTCAGTGCCACCATCTTCGCCTTGGTGATGGTGTCCGTGATGTCCTCTGCCGCAAACTTATCCAGGTCTGCGAGGAGAGTGTGTGTCAGCCAGACCCCACTGCAGGGCTTCCCAGGCCAGGCCAGCTGCTTCCCCCGGCTAATGCCCACCGGACTTCTAGCCCACAGGGGGAATGGCCACCCCACTGCGTGGGAGTCTCAGTGTCCCCAACCCAGAGGGGAGGTGCAGCTGACAACAGATGTGGCTAGAGGGTGCCAGCTCCCAGAATCCATGCTTGGCGGGCCCAGGCGGGGATGGAGCTGCTCCCCACAGCCCGAGTGGGCAGTTGGCACAGGCCCCATCCTTGCTCATGTGGGGGGCAGGGCACAGGACGATTCCCCTGCAGTGTGGCACTTATCCCGCTGCAAGCTGTGGAGAGGCGAGTCGCCCACACCAAGCACACCCCACCCAGGTTGGACAGGATCACCCCTCAGCTTCCCACTCTCATTCAGTGCTTGGCCAGTCAGCTGTGGTCACTCAGTGCCAAGGAGATGTTCCTTCTCCAAGACACGCCCCCACAAGCTCCCCTCAAATGGCTTTCCCTAGCTGCGGGGCCAGATCCGAACCCGGGACCACAAGGTATGCCATCCTCTCGACCCCGCTGGTGCCTACCTGTGTCAGGGAAGAAGCTGTTGGCCACCTGCTGCTGCTGCTGCATGACAAGCTGCTGGGGTTTTGTGCCCATGGGGTTCGGCTGCACTCCAGGTATCTTCTTCTGCACCAGCACCTGCTGCTGGTTCGGCTGCGGGGTCAGTGCCAGCTGGACGCCGTGCTGGGCCGTGGGGACATGGGGCTGGGGCTGCACCATTGCCATGTGTGGGGCCAGCACTTGGCCCTGCTGGGGTCCCCCCACCCGCTGCTGCTGCGTCATTAGCTGTTGGGTGGGCACCAGGTTCTGCTGCCTGGCGATGAGGCCCAGCTGCAGCTGTTGCTGGGGCCCCAGCAGGCGGGGAGCCTGCCCGTCCGGGGGCTGGGCCGGTCCTGCAGGCTGAGCCAGTATGGAGTGCTGCTGCTGCTGCTGCTGCTGCACAGTCTGGAGGTGCTGGGCACCCCCCGGCAGGTGGGCTGACATCTGCTGCTTCTTCTGCAGCTCCTTCTTCTCATGCTCCAGCAGGTCCTCAATGAGCAGAGGCAGCTCGCTGGCCACCAGGGAGCTTTCCATCTTCTGCAGGTCATCAGCCGGCGAGTGCTGGGCATTAGCCAGGCCCAAGGCCCCTCCATCCATCTCCAGTAGGGCAGTGCTCTGGCCGGGGGCCAGCCCGCGGCCCGGGGCAGCATAGGGGCCCTTGTCTGAGCCAGAGGTGGCAACTTGGCTGTTGGTAGGGAAGGGGGTGGTGCCGAGCCGCACGGGCCCCGCTCCGGGACTCAGCAGGTTCTGGCCAGGCTTGAGGGTCAGGCCTAGGGAGGCAGCCATTTTCTCAGCCCCCTGGAGGGCCTCTGACTTGATGGGGACCGGGAGGCGGTCAGAGGCGCCAGTGTTGAACTGGCAGGGGGATGTCTTCAGGCAGCCTTCCTCCAGCTTGGGTTGGACACTGGCCGGCAGGGAGGCCGGCTTGGCTTCTAGGATGCTGGCCTGGGCCTTGAAGATCAGGTGGGGAGCTGGTGCCGTGCTGGAGGGGCAAGGGGTGGGCGGCAGCCCCTCCCTGGGGGGTGCCAGCTCCTTGAGCTCCCCAGGGCCCTTGGGGCAGGGCCCAGCCGGCTCCCTCTTGAGCAGAGCCTCGCGCTCGGCCTTCTCGTTGGCCGACTCCACCAGGCGCAGGTGCTCGTTGAAGATGTCCTTCTTGTCTCCTGTGTCCAGCTCGGGGTCAGTGTAGGCCAGCAGGTCGAACTCATCACCGTTCAGCAGGTCATCCAGGTGGGGGTCGTTGGTCTCCAGGTTGTCCAGGTTGCCCAGGTCGTCATCTCCCTTGGCCACGTCCGGGTCCAGGCTCAGGTTGGCCAGGTCATCATCCTCCAGGTCCTTGTGGGAGTCGAAGTCGTCGTCCAGGTCAGGCTCCACTGGCACCTCACATGGGAGTCGCCCACCCTCCAGCGCCAGATGGCTCTTGCTGGGAGCTGGAGCCGGGACCGGAGCCAGCGGGGGCTCCATGGCGGGGCCGTCCTTGGGGCCGTCGGGACGCAGGCCAGAGCCGGAGGATGACGACAGAGGCCGGGGAGGGCCATGCTGAAGCTCCAGGCTGCTGGGAGGCGGGGGGCCGCTTTTCGGGGGAGGCTGGTGGCTCCGCTCAGCCCCCTGCGGGGAAGTAGTGGAGGGTGGCAGAGGGGCTGGCAGCTTCTGGGGCTGCAGAACCGGGGCTGGCAGAGGCATGACGGAGGCACGCAGGGCCTGGCTGGAGCTCTCGTCGCTGGGCAGGAAGAAGCGTGGTCTGGCCGGAGGGCCCTGCTGGGCGAAGGGGGAACCCATGCCCCCAGCTGCCCCCTTCTGGGCATTGTGCCGCAGCTCAATGAACTGGGCCCCCACAGCTCCGGGCGAGGATGGGATCTGCTCGGCAGGGCCCGCCATGCGCCCAGCCAGGCCCCCCAGCGCCGGCCGGCTGAGCTCATGGCCAGGCAGCTGCTGGAATCGGGCAGGGGCAGGGCTGGGGAGCCGCACAGCCGCCTGCTGCTGCTGCCACATCTGCTGCTGCTGTGGTGAGGGCCCCTGGAAGATGCCGCGTGGGAAGAAGGTCTGGGGCACTCCCACCGATGGCCTGCAACACAGACAGGGAGGGTCAGGGAGTGGCCCCTGCCTCGGGCGTCCCAGGAATCTGCCCAAGGGCAGAGCCATAGCCAGGGAGTTCCCTCGCTCACCCACCCCAGCGGTAGGTCAGCAGCAGCTGCGGGTTCTGGAAGGGGACACGGGCTGGCCATGCCCCAGCATGGCATCACCCCGCTGAGGGGCTCCTGTCAGACAGGCTGAACCGCCCCCGGATCTGCCCCCACCTGATGTCAGGGGATGGGGGCTCAGCGATGGCACCCTGCCAACTGGGGCCTCCCAGCCCCCAACCTCCACAGTGCAAGAGCAAGCAGTGAGTGAGGCTCTGTGACTAGCTGGGGTGGGAGTGAGGACTCCTGGGTTCTATTCCCAGCAGGGTCACAAACTTGCTGAGTAACAGTGGGCCTCAGTTTCCCCATGTGTAGATGAAGGTGGGGTCTGACGGGTGAGTGAAGTGCCCTGTGAGTGCAGCAAGCCCGGAGCACCACTGGCTCCAGCAGCCGGTAGGACACGCACCTGCCGTTGAGATCCATGGAGGAGGGCGTGGCGGCAGGAGGCGGGCGGGAAAGCCGCTCGTCCGGTGCGAAGGCTGCGGGCACCATGAGTGGCCCGGAGAGTCTGCTGCTGCCAGGGGCCGCAGGCAGATTCCCGAGGGCGCTCTTGTCCTGGGAAGGAAGGAAAGAAGGAAGAAAGGAGAGTGACTCCACCTGTGCCTCGACTCCTGCAGACCACACCCTCCTCTGCGCCCTTCCCCTCCAGCTCCAGGGGATCCGGACTCTCCTCCTGACCCCAGCCTGGGCTCAAGCTCCTCTGCAGCAGGCAACAGGGAACTAACTATTGCACCTCGCTGCCCTCGTTCGGAACTAGCCCCAGCCCCATCCGAATTGCCCCATGCGCTTTATCTGGCAACACCCTGCAGCAGGAGTTCCCCAGGTGACAGGCAAGGGCTTGTCTAAGCGCTATGTTCGTCAAGGTGACCAACATGCAGAGCCAGCTCCACCTGCCCTTGGGGGCTGGGCCAGGCCAGCAGCCCTGGGGCCAGTACCATGTGGCCCGTGCGGCTTCAGAGGTGTTTGTGTGGCCCTAGCCCCACCTGTGCTGGCTGGTAGGGTGCCAGGCCCCTGAGCTGCTCGAAGGCCTGGCTGCTGGCTTCGGCGCTCCACGCTGCCTGGGAGGAGCTGGTGGCGGCGGCAGCGCTCTCCTTCTCCTGCCGCAGGTTGTTCCTCTGAATTTGCTGGCGGATGAGGAGCTCACGGAGTCTCTGGCGCTGGGAGATGAGGGATGCACCATTACAGCAGGGCCCAGATTGCACCCTGGGAACTCTCTGCCCTACCCTGAGCATCTGGGGGACAGGGCAGGGACAGGGCACCCATGGCAGTTTGGAGACTCTCTGCCCAAGTTGACTAGACTGACCCAGGTGGGAGGGGAAACTGAGGCACAGAGAGGTCGAGGGCCTTGCCCAAGTCATCCAGCAGGATAACGGCAGAGCTGGGAACAGAACCCAGGTATCCCAAGCCCCAGGCCATGCAAGTAAAGGAGACTAGAGAGCAGAGAGCTATTTCCCTGGCTCCAGCTCTCCTTGTATCCTCTAGGCGATGTCACAGTGTCCCTTGGATCAGCCCCCACCAGCACTCCCGCGTTCTGCGCCTGGCCCTGGGAGGGCAGTGGGGTGCAGTGGTTAGAGCAGGGGGACTGGGAGCCAGCAGTCCCAGCTCTACCTCTGATTCACCATGCCCAAGCCAGCGCCCCCAAAGCCCAGTCACTCCCAAGGGCTGAGGAGAAAGCGGAGCACTCACCTGCCTCTGCTTCTCCAGCTCCGACTGGCTGATACTGCTGACGACACCCTCCTGGCTGACTGGCAGTTCGGGCAGCTCCCGGCTGGGGAGAGCAGAGATCCCCGACGCCACCTCGTCCCGCTTGTCGGCTGGCGGCGCCATCCCAGCTCGGGGCAAGTAGGTCAGGGAGCCTTCCTGCTGCTGCTGGGGATGGGGGGGCTGCTGTGGCAGCACTAAGGGGGGCCGCAGGGGAGAGAGGTTGTAGGTCTCAGCAGGGCAGCTGCCAGGCCCCAGGGGGCTACCGGCCTGGTGGAAGCCAGGCGAGGAGGCATAGTTGGCGCTTTGAGACTTGCCCATGGGCTGGCTAGAGGCGAAATGGCTGTTCATCCCGTGGGGTTGGTGGGAGGGGGAACTCTTGAGGGGCTCTGAGCCAGATGGGGGGAAGGTGAATCGCATCTGGGCCTGGGCGCCAGGGAAGACGCTGGCTCCTGGGGAGCGAGCGAAGGGGGGCTGCTGGCTCCCCGGCCCCTTGGAGTGAGGGTCACTGGGCTGGGCTGGGGGGAAGCCCCCGCCAGCTGGGGGATTGTGGGAGACTGGGATCGATTTGAAGCCGGAGTCGGGCATTTGGGGCCGGGGGGGCTTGTGCAAGGGGGCAAAGGGGTCCCGGGACTGGGGGCGCGATGGGGGTCTGGAGTAGGGGTCAGGTGACTGGAAGCGAGGGGTGACGGGTGACTGGCAGCAAGCCTCATTGGAGAGCGGCCGAGGGGTCAGAGGGGACTGGGAGCTGGACTGGGACTGCGGGCTGGCGGGGACGCGGGAGAAGGGGTCGGAAGGCAAGGACCTGGGGGGCAGGGCACAGCAGCTGTCGGGGAGCTGTGGCCGGGGCGTCAGAGGGGGCTGGGCATAGGGGTCCGAGTAGCAGGACACGGAGGGCGACTGCCTATAAAGATCGGGGTGGCTGGGAGGTGAGGGGGCCAGAGCCTGGGGGTGGGGTTGCACCAGCCCTGGGCTCTGTGGCTCTACCTGAGAGACCCGTGGGGTCAGGGGGGCTTTGAACACGTCGGCTGCCTTCAGCTCTGTGGAGGAGAGGTGGGACGGGGAGTCGGCGTAGCCCATGGCGGCCATGTAGCCAGGAGAACACACTCCTGGGCCCCCTTCCTCCTTCTTCACCTGCAGCCCCCCAGCCTCCAGGCCCCTCTTCTGCTCCCCGAAGGGAGGGGGCGAGAGCAAGGGTTCAGGGGGCCTGGCCCCAGGGCTCCCCGGCACCGACAGGTTGTCCAGAGAGCCACTGAGGCAGCGAGGTTTCAGGAAGGGGTCTGGAGTGGAGGGCTGGTGCCGGGGGGTCCCGGGGGAGGTGGGGTGGAACTCTGGAGGCTGGGGGCCCAGGGCCTGCCGGGGAGTGGGCAGGAGCTGCTGCTGCTGTTGTGTGGGGAAGGGCTGGAAGGCAGCTCCGGCTGTGGGGCTCTGGCCCAGGGGCGAGGGGAAGCGGGGCTCCAGCAGGTAGGTGGGGGCCATGCCGTAGGGGTCGTGTGAAGGCACTTGGGCTGGCGACTGGGAAGGAAGCTTGAGGAAGAGCTCGCTGGACTCAGTCGCCGCTTCGGCGCCAGCAGGGGACTTCAGGAACCCGTCTGCAGAGCCGGGAAGGGCCACTGGGCTGTTGATGTAGACAGGCTGCCCCGCAGCACCAGGCAGTGCCCCCTGCTGGGGCGGGATCCTCAGGTGCAGTGAGGGTCTCTCAGGCTTGCGCAGCACCTCTCCTTTGGTCTGCTTGTTGATTTGGCTCTCGGCCTGCTGCAGAGACAGCATGGGATGGGGGTCAGCTCGCCAGGGGATCCTCTCTGCACTGCAGAGAGCCGAAGATGGCATCGGGTCGGACCCCCCCACAAACACCCCCCACCTTCGGCTGTGGATGAGGGCTAGGGGCAGGGAAGGGAGGATCTGGCAGAGTCAGTGGAGGGGCCAGTTGCTCCAGTCTGGGTCCTCGAGAGGCCCAGCCGACGGGGCACCCGCTCTGCCAGGCAGGCCTCGGGAAGGAAGGCCAGAGAGGGGGCCCCACAAGGCTACTGCCCGTGTCCTGAGCATGCTCCCCCAGCACATACCTTCTGCACCTTGTTGATGCGATGAGCTGCCCGGTTATCTTTGGCCTTTTGCTGCACAAAATACAAATCAATTCTCAGAGCGAGGCTGAGAGATCCTCCGCGAGCAAGTCGCGCTCACCGGCCACAGCTCCCAGCGGGGAACGGGCCCGCCCAGGAGACTCACCAAGTAGGGGGCTTTGTCCGGGGCTGGGACCTTTCTCCAGAGCTTCATGATCTGTTTGCAGCGGCTGGACCAGTCTGGGAGGGGGACAGAGATTGATGTTACCATCGGCCCCGAATCACCAGCCATGGCAGCCTCCAGCTAGAATCTCTGGAGCATCCAGGGTTTACGTCCCAAGCCCCAGCTGGATCAGGGCAGTTGCGGGACATCCCCCCAGCCTGGGCTCCCCAAGATGCATGACCAGGGGCTTCATGCAGCCAATGGAGGCTCATGCCACAGATCTCTATGGGTAAAGAACTTCTTAGCCAACACAGAAATGTCATGCTAAGAGAACTATGAGCAAGGGACTTCTCCACCAATAGAAGAAAGTGCTCAGTGCCCTCATACCAGAGAGGACTATGGGTAAGAGCCAAGACAAGCTAGTTACTGAGCACCGCTCCCTTCCCCAGGGGGCAGCCAGAGGGGCAAGAGCAGCTGCCTACCTGGGTAATCCTGCTTGAGACTGGGGAAGTTCATGTTGGCATAGAGTACGGGCGAGATGGTGGACAGCTCGCCCAGCTCCTCGTCCTTCTCCCAGCGCTGTAGGCTCCGCTGGTTGTAGGAGAGCCCATCCCCCTCACCCTCCGTGGTTGGGGTGGTGGGCGTGGAAGGGGTGGTGGCAGCCGAGCTGCTGGCCCAAGGGCTCTCGGGCTCGCAGTGGTCTGGGCTGAAGAAGCCGCTTCTCTCTCTGCACCGGGGAAAAAGCCCATTGCTTGAGTCATCAGGGTTGTGGACAAAGCCCAGGGCACATGCCAGCTGGAACAGATTCCAGCCCCTGGATTGAAGTAGCAGCAGCCCGCAGCTCCTTAGGGACCCAAATTCACCCCATCTCTTCAAGGACCTTGTGCTCTGCCCCTCCCATCCCTCCTAAGGGCACCAGCACTGCCCACCTGGCACACACCAACATACCTGTTATCGAGGAACGGGGACTGGCAGACTCCCGAGTAGGACTCCATGGGGACAGTGGAGGAGAGAGAGCCCAGAGAAACACTCCCTGTGAGGGAAGGCAAACCATGTGGCAGAGAGCTGGCAGTGAGAGTCAGAGCCGGCCCCCGCAAGTCCCAACACCCTCTCCCACCCGGCCTCCTAAAGCCAAGCCAGGTGAAGGCCTAGCTCCTAAAAAGAGTCCTAACACCACTCTCCTCCCCCCTGCCCCCAGGAATCACCCTATTTATTGCACATAGGAAAACTAAGGCATGAGAGGCATGACCTGCCCACAAATCACACGGTCTATGCAGGAATCAGAACCCAGGAGTCCGGTGACCCAATGCTGCCCTCCAGCCCCTAGATGGTGCTGCTTCTGCTCAAACCAGGCTGCACAGCAAGGGGCTGGAGATGGGACCATTTGCTCTCCTGTGTCCTGCCAGGAGTAACAGACAGCGCCCCCTGCTGGCCCTCCCTCTCGCAACCGGCCCCAGAGGGCAGCCCTTTCACACCCGGAGTTTTTGGAGGGAGGTTGTAATTTATCAGCCACCCTCGCCACACAGGGGACAGACAGGTCACCTTGCAGGAAGGGCCTCTGGGAGAGCTGCGCCCGGTTGGGGTCTCGCCCTCCCATGCCGGCCTCCATCCCTGCCGCCACACAGTTCAGCTGCTGTTCCCTCTCGGCAGAGCCCAGCACATCCTTGAAGAGCTGCTGGATGTCCTTGCTCTCCATCTTGGGCAATTCTGGGGAAGGAGGAAGATCACAGTGAGCACAGAGCTGGGGAGCTGCATGGCCTTACGCCCCGTGTGCAGAGCCACCCCGTCCCATTCTCACCACCTGCTGGGGCAGAACTGAGGTATAAGACTTCCCCCACACTGTACGTCAGTTGCACAGGTGGAAAAGGAACCCAGGAGTCCTGACTCTCAGTCCCCCCTACTCTAACTACTAGGCACCACCTCCTCCCAGAGCCCTTTTGAAGCAGATCAAAAGGCACCTGGTGCAAGCTGAGAACGGTCTCACCACCATCTCCTGCTTGGTCAGTAGCTGTTCTATGCGACAAGCTGTGGGGACTGATCTCCCCGGACCACCAGGGGCTTCGGCAGAGGGGTGCAAAGGGATCTGACTTGCCCTCCAATCCCTAGCGATCCCTCACAGGACTGAACCACTAGCCTGGGAAGCTGCCCTGGGCAAGCCCCTTGCCTTGGGAATAGCCTGTGACACCCTCTGGGGGAGCTGACACTAGGATGGCAAGACCCATTTTGGGCTCCAGTACATGTTTGCTGGGGCCCCACTCCCTCCCATTTCACCCCAGTGACAGACCCTTGGGAGGCCCCCTCAGCTTGGGGCCGTGGTTCAACTGTCCCCCTTCCACCCTTCTCGCCAGCCCTGGCTGGCACCAGCACAGAACCGAGGGAGGTGTGAGGGGGCGTCCGGTGGCCTGACCTTCTGTGGGGATCTTGTCAAGGTCGGAGCTGAGAGCACCCTCACCGGGCGTCGCCGGTTTCTCACTGTCCCCAGGATCCGGAGAACCTTTCGGCTCCTCTGGCCCTGGGAGACAAACACACACGCCACCCACATCACCCCAGCTCAGCACCTGCAGCCGGGGTGGATATCTCCCTGCCCCCCCGCACACAGCCCCCATACAGTGGGGTAGACATGCATGGGGATGACTGCCATGACCCCACCCCGTGAGGGGCGGGCGTGCCAGGGCCGTGGATGACCCCCCGTAACTGGGAGCCCCCCTGAAAGGAGTAAGAGCTGAGGGTGATATTCTGGGGTACATCTCTATGGCTCCAAAGGTGGGGGCACCACTCTAGGACTCCCAAGCCATAGAGACTCCAGAGTCCTCCAAGACTGACCATAGACGCACCCTGCCTAGATAATAGCCCACAGCCATAGAGCCGTAGCTAGAGTGTATGGCCGTGATGGCTAGAGTGGCACAGCTCTATGGCCACAGACGGGTTGGAGAGTACACTCTAGGCAGGATCTCTATTGTCAGGGGAGTTGGTCAACAAGATGGGGAGCTCCAGGCTGGTTGAGGTTATACAAATAACATCATGCATATTCAGATATTCAAATAAGAGGGTCACTATTTGCATAACCTTTCCAGCTCTCTGTACCAGCCTGCCATAGTGCTGCGTCCTGCCCCACAGGGAACAGCCCCCAGCCCCCTCCCCGCCTCGGGCCACCCCGGTGGCAGGTGCTCACCTGGGTCCTCAGCCTTCGCTTCCGCCCCTTTCGGGTCCTCCTCTTGGGCGGCCAGGGTGCTGCTGTCCATGCTGTCATCCCCTGGGGGGGTCACAGGAGGGGGACGCTGAGCCAGCACATGGCCCCTCCCTCCCGTGACAGCAGCCCCTTAGCAAGGGTGATCCCCGGCTCCTGGCACTACCCGCCCCAAGGGCTGGCGCTTCCTACACAGTCCAGGTGACCATTCCCAGCCCCTCAGATCCCTCACCAGCCAGCCCTGCACCCTGCCAACCTCCACCCAGAAGCCAAGGACGTCTCTGCAGCCCCCTTACCTTTCAGATGGGCAGGGGTCTCCTTCCCATCTCCAGGCACCCTCTGGAGTGTTCCAGGCACCCCAGGGTCCACCCTGGGTCTGGGAGCACCCTGGCCAAAGGGGGGGCAGGCAGCTCCATCCCCCACACCCCCCGCAGCCAGCAAGGCCTTTCGGCTCAGGTCCATGAGCGCCTTCCCGAAGAACGCTTCCTGCCGAAGGAGTGGGGAAGGGGACGGGAGGGAGCCAGGGGACACATAACAGAGTTAACAGAGGAGATAGACCCCTTCCCCACCTCCCTGCCCAATGAAGCTCCCCCACTCTCCCCTCCCGCTCCGCCCCCAGCAGCAGAAGCTGACACATCCCTGTCTCGCCACAGCCTGGCTTACCTGGAGGTAGGCAGGGAACATATCCTCCAACTTGCTCTTCTTCCTGCCTCGGCGTTTCTTCTTCTCGTCCCCCTCTGTGGCACCCTGCTCCACAGCGCCCTCCACAGGGATCTCCGCCGGCGCCCCTGTGAACAGCAGCTGCCGTTACTTCCACTCTCCTCTGGAACCTGGAGACATGGGGCCCTCCTGGAACAAGCCAAGCCTTGGGCGGGGGTTTCCCCATTGCCACCCTGCCAAGCTATAGCTCCACCTCCCTCCATGAGAACCCCAGAACTAAGGGGGGCGGGGGGCAGTGTGTTGTCCCAGCTGCACCCTGCGACACAGAGGTTAATGCCAGAAGGCCAGGTGCTGCTTGGGCGCATGCGACTCCTACCGTCCTCCGGATGCCCCTCGGCGCTCAGCACCTCGCGACATGCCTCCACCAGCGCCGCTGAGCCCTTCTTCAGCCGGGTATGGGACTTCCGCTGCCGCACCATGAACCCACCGATCCCTGTGTGGGGCAGAGGAGTGGTGGGCGGTTACAGGGGGAGGCCTCAGCCCTGCTTGGCCAGGGTGGCTTCACTCCACAGAGCCTAGGGCACCCTCCGGCTCCCACCCTGATGGGCTATATCCGGCGGGACGGCTCCGTCAGCCACCATGGACAAGGCTCGGAAGAGTCCAGCCAATTCGCTGTCCCGCCTTCATGGATCGCCGCAGGAGCACTCACCGGGGCGGTAGGGCTTCCGCTTCCTCTTCTTGCACTCCTCCGAATCCTCCAGCCCCTTCCCTGAGTCCATGTCGGCCCCCCCGTCCCGCTCGGGGCTGGCAGCAGCTTCCAGTTTGATCTCACACTCCATGTGCTCCACACCCACTGCGCATGGGAGGGGATGAGACGTTAGAGCAGGACTCCCCCCAGCCCCACTGCGGCGGAGGGAAAGTCAACTGACAATCCAGACCCCCTCCCAAACCTACAGCCAGCCCCACACATTGCTAGCCGAGCTGCACCCCTTCTCCGCACGACACTACCCCTGGAGGAGCTGGTTCAGCCCATCAGTGACAGGGGGCCCCCTGGGTACCCCTCTCTCTGGTGCATCCTTCCCCCCTCACCAGCCGTGGTCCTGAAAGCCAGCAGCCACCCAGCTGGGCCCAGCAACAGCTTCCCCCCACCCCACCCCACGCAGTTCTCCCCTCCCCGGGCGAGTCCCTCCCTCTCACATCTGCACCCCCCACCCCCCCGCGCACATGCTCCTCCTGCCCCACAGCGCTAGAGGCTCCCAGCTGCAGCCACTTCCTCTGGACACAGCATAGGGCCCACCTCTCACAACGCCCTGAGCAGAGACCTGCCCTCCCATGCACTGCAAGAGCTCTCGGGTCGGTGGGTTCCTGAGTGCTGACCAGGCCTGGCAATGAACCCAGGCATCCTGGCTCCTCTCCAAGCACATTCAGGGGGCAGTGCAAGCAGCAGTGGGGAGCGGGGGCCACGTGAGGGGAGCGCACCTTCACCCTTCAGCAGGTCGTCCCCGTCCAAATCCCCGTCCTTTTTCTCATCCGTGCCCAGGGGGTCGCCTCCCTCCAGGCCCCCCTCCCCATTCAGGATGCCCAGCCGGGTCTTGCGCTGCCTGCGCTTGTGCAGGGGGGACATGGACAGGTTGCGCAGCACGGCCATGCCCGTCTCCGTCAGCCAGACGCCTTCTAAGCGGAAATACTGGGGCTCTGCGGGGGGAAGGAGGCAGGGCCAGACGACAGAGTTAGGAGCACACACTCTCCAGGCTGGCCTAGTCAGGATGCCTGGGATCTATTCCCGGCTCTGCACTTACCCACTGGGAGACCTCAGGCCAGTCCCTGAGCCTCTCTGTGCTCTTGGTCTCGACCGTTCAGACTGCGAGAGACTCCCTGCCCCCCTGCTCCATCTACTGGATTCCACAACACTCTGAGCCAGGAACGGAACCCAGGAGTCCTGGCTCTCAGCCCTAACCACTAGACCCCACTCTTCCCTCGACCCAGGAGCAGAACCCAGGAGTCCTGGCTCCCAGCCCTAATCGCTAGACCCCACTCTTCCCTCGAGCCAGGAGTCCTGGCCTCTGCAGCACACCCCACCCTGGGAAGAAGGTCACAGCCCCAGCGAGCCTGACTCGTCCCAAGCACTGACAGGGCTCAGCCCCCCCAATGGCAGCTTCTTCCTTCCAGCTAGGAGAGGGATGGGCCCTCCTGTGCCCCCCGGGCTGAGGGCCCAGTTCAGCCAGAGGCCCTTCGAGGGGACAGGGCACAGGGCATGTGCTGGAACCCCCAGTGGGGCAGCAAGTGCAGCTCGGTCACAAGGGATGGAGAGCGGGTCCCTTTCTCCACATGCTTACCTGGCTCCTTGATCTTCACTGGGATAATCTCTGGGGGGGTGACTGGAACTGGGGAGGGAAACACACAGCGGTGAGTCCCCACGGCTCCCTGGCTCACTCCTCCTGCTCAGCGCCCCCCTCCGTGGCCCCAAGCACCTGCCTCCTGGCGCAGGGGAGGCATGGACCTACCGACTGGCTTGACCACATAGGGCTGGCAGGAGCTGCAGTCGAAGCCCTCGTCTGCCGCCTGTTCCACCTTCTCCTCCGTGAAGAGATTGTTGCACACGGCATGGAGCCACCTGGAGGGGACAGGGATGGGTAAGGGACAGGGCGCAGTGTGAGGACAGGCATTGGCTCAGGAACTCCCTTCGATCCAGGTCAGATCCGCTGGACCGGGCCGGGCGTCAGAGCTCTGCTGCTCCCGGAGGCACCCCCACATTAACACCGAGCGCCCCAGAGAACCCTCTCAGTGCCCTGTGCTTGCGACGTCACTCTGCAGGGGGGGCCCAGCCCCAAACAGGGAGCTCTTCAGGGACTAGCAACTCTGGTCTCTCAGCTGGGCCCCCCTACGGCAGGATCAGGTCCCAAGCACAGCCCCACGAATCCCCCCCAAGACAGAGCCCTGCTCTGGATCTGTTACACCTTTCTGGCCCTAACATTTTCAGAGACCTTTGAAAAAAAATGACCCACCCAAGAGTCTGCAGAGAGCCTGAAACAATAGCCCCTGGAGGCATGAACTGACCTGACTCCTCGCAAAGGCTGTTGACTCTGAAACCTAATGGTGCCACAGGGGGCATATCTAGCAGTGAAGATGGGTGCCAGTGTGGATTAGGTCTAACCCAACAGCCCAAGGAGCAGGGATTAGGAGGGCATATTTCACAGGAAGCTGTCCCAGAATTCCCAGATCCAGGGGCCAGCCACAGAGTTTAGGCCCAGATTGCATGAAGCAAGGGGGCTTGGCACGGGCTCCAGGAGGCAAACACTGACAGGGGTGTCAGGCCCCTAGGAGACCGTGTGCAGCCCCATGACTAGCTCCCTCACTCCCCTGGAGAGACTGGGGCTGGGCCTTACCGGTCGCAGTGCCTGCACTGGATGAGCAGGTCGTCTTCCACGTACTTCACCCGGCAGACGGGGCAGGTGACAAGGCTGGCGCAGGGGGCGCAGTGCGTGTAGTTGTTCTGCCACTCACAGTGGAATCCAGGGGAGCCCGCCCCACACTGCACACAGCACACGCACCTACCAGAGAGACGGGTCAGCAGCAGCAACCCACTTCATCCCCTCCATGCCCCCAGCCCACATCTGAGAGCCCCCCACGCACTGCCCCCCCCACGAAAG
>NC_133794.1:8840366-8902382 GCF_003597395.2 Chelonoidis abingdonii
CCCGGCCGAGCCTGGAACCCAGCTCCTCTCCACCCCCCAGCCCGAGCCTGGAACCCAGCTCTCTGCCCCCAGACCAAGGACAGAACCCGACTCTTCTCCCCTTACCCCCCTCCTGAGCCCGGAACCCAGCTCCTCCTCTCCCTAGAACCCCCTTCTTCTCCCCCACCTGCATGAGGACGAATTTATCCGTGTTGGAGAAAAGCACCACAGTGTTCTGCATGGTGTCGTCCTCCTCCTCGTCATCCTCCTTGCTGGGGGAGCTGTCGATATCCGCTAGCTGGGGGAGCAGGCAAGACAGGGTGAATACATCACCAACAGAGCAGGCGCAGATCCCCCACACCGAGCCGGGCATCCCAGGGGCAATGCTCAGTGCCAATCCGGCCAGCTGAGCCAGAGATGGAAGCTCCACGTTGGGGAGGGGCCTGGCTTAGACACTGGGGGAGAAGGCTGTGCTGCAGCACCCCCAGCCCATAAGGGGAAAGGCCCTGCCCCCCTCTCTCCCCAGCCAATCCCCCCACTCACCCGGGAGCTCATCATACCCAGAGCCCCGTGGAGGCATGTCCCCCCACAAGCCAGTCAGTCTTCCCAGCCTGGGATCTGAGCCAGCACCCCGCAGAGGGGAGAGGGCTCCCCCACCGACTGCCCAACGGAGTGACGCTACCAGTTCTGGTTTGAGCCACTGGGGGGTCAGAGCCCATCAGCACAAGGCTCCTGGGGGTCACTCACCAACCCCAACGCCCCAGCTACCGGGAGTGGCCTGGGCCCCCCACAGATCCCACCCTGGGGAGCGAAGGGACCCACAGCAGCCGCTTCCAAGGGCTGGCGGGGGGGGGGGGGGGGGCAATGCAGGATGCAGAACCCTCCCCCGCAGCCCAGCCTTACCGCGAGGGTCTCAATGGATGAGGTGGTTGACTTCAGCCGAGCTCGGCCCCGGCCCCGGCCCCCCTGGGTCCCGCCTCGGGGGCGCCTCCTCCCTGGGAAGCTGCTGCTGCGACCCTAGGGCCAAGGGGAGGGGAGGTTACAGCAACAACCAGGCTTCCCAGAGCCAGGGGACCTGCTCCAGCTGGCACGGCCCCCTGCCCACTCCAGAGGGCACCAGGAGATGGCATTGCCCCCGGGACTCGCAGGCGGGGCGGGACCCACAGGGCTACCCCTATTCCCTCTTGTCCCCACCTAGCACTCCAGCAGAACAGCCAGCAGGAGATGGCAGGGGCCAACCTGACTCAACTGGACAGGGGGTGTCAGATCGGGCTGGGGTGGCACAAGCATGTGGTGAAGGGGTGCCCAGAGCCAGGCCCGATCCTGGTACTCCCCCCACTTGCCTGTCCGTGCCCTGGTCTCCCCCTTACCTGCTTGAGGCGGGAGCGCCCCGGGGAGCTGCGCCGACGCCCCTTCTCCCCCTCGCCCTTGGCCCCGGCGCCCGGCTCGAAGAGCAGCGAGTCGTCCGTCTCGGCCAGCGAGTCGGTGCAGTGGGGCAGGGAGCTGGCATCGTCCTTCTGCAGGCTGTCGGTGGAGGTCATGCCGAGCTCCATGGAGAGCGAGCCACCGCCCTCGGGGTCGGGAGAGCCCAGCAGGGGCTCCGACCCAGGGAAGCTGCTTCGGGTGTCGCTCTGGCTCAGGTTGGAGATCTCGTTGACGATGTCCGACTTGATGAGCGTGGGGCGAGGCCGCAGGACGGGGGGCTCGGGGCCCACCTCCTCCCCACGCTCCAGCAGCTTCCCACCTGTCCTGTACACCTCCATCGGGGTAGCCGGGCCCAGCTCCTCGGGCTCCAGCAGCATGGGGGACCCCTTGGGCTCGCTGTTGAAGCTGACTGGGGTCTGGCTGGACTCAGGGTCCCCCCCGCCCCGGCTCTCCTCCAACCCATCCTCGCTCAGCTGGGGAGAGCACCGTCCCGCAGCCCCTGCCTGCTCCAGCCCAGCAGCTGCCTCCTCCTCTTCTTCCCCCGTCAAGCCAGGGAACGGCCCCAGGGCCACAGCTGGGGTGGACTGGGTGCCATCCCTCGCGGGGCTGGCCAGGGACCCTGCCTCGCCTCCTGCCGTGTCCATCCCCTCCTCCTCCCCACACTCCATCGCTTCCCTGGGCTGCAGGGGGCACAGCTGGGGGGCTGCAGGGGGCGTCTCTGTCCAAGATGGGGAGGCGGCAGCAGGCTCCTTCTCCATGGGGGCCTGGGGGCTGCCTGCAGGCTCCAGCGGGGCTGCGGTGATGGCAGGGGGTCCCGCTGGCTGCGTGCAGGCCACATCCTCTTTGGCATCCGGTGGTGGCTCTTCAGGGCGGGTGGGTGACGTGGGAACAGGGGGGTCTGGGGAGAGAATCAAGGGGGACGGTCACTCTCATGGTGGTGCAGAACCCCCAGCCCCCGGAGGGTTAATAGGGCCCCACATCATTGGGGGGCTCGGACCCTCCCAAGCAGAGGGCCCAACTCCCAGAATGCTCTGGGGCAGCCTTGGCCAGCTGCTCCCTCCCCCCAGACAACGGCAGAGCTCGCAGATCCACCCCCAGGGGTGTTCATGGGGCACCCCCTCACCTGGGGGGGCTGGTGGTGGGGGTGGTGGTTCAGGGGCTGTCTCGGGGGGTGTCGGCTCCGTCGTCTCGTCCTTAGCAGGTGCTGCCAGGCCTGGCATCTCCTCTGGCTCCTCTGCCTCTGGAGCAGGACCTGGGGGACAGGACGGCTGGTTGGGGGGGGGCAGAAGGGGGAGACCCCTGCCTCACCCACCCCCCTGGATCTGCAGACCCAACTGCAGCACCCAGCAACCGAAGGCCAAGCAGCGCCACCTAGTGCCCTTTGGCAGGCAGCGCAGGCCACTGGGCTCTGCCAGGGCTCCCACCTCCATCGTCGGGGATGGGGGCGCAGCCTGGGGGACACTCAAACACGCCACCAGCCCACGTTGCCTGGGCTCTCCCAAGCTCCAGCCTCTCTGCAGGGCCACCCAGACAGAGGCAAGTATGACCGCTGGCTTAAAGAAGGCGAGAAACTGAGGCACAGGGGGAGGGACTGGCCATGGTCACGCAGCAGCTCAGTGCTGGAGCTGGGAACAGACCCCAGGACCCCTGGCTCTCACCACAGGGATCCTTCCTCCCAGCCGGTGGTGAAGAGGCAGATGGACACTCCTGGCACCAAGGAGTAATTCTGACAGCCCACACTGGGGTCAGGGCCCCCCCCATGCTGGGGGCCCAGCGTGGGGTGGGGCATGTGCTCACCTAGTGGTTTGGCATCACACTCCAAGGGCATCTCTTCCTGGGGTCCGGCCCCGTCCGGCTGCGGGTGCTTCTGCTGCCTTTGACATGCCTGGCAGGTGGAACCCCCTGCCGCGTTGCTGTCCGGGGGCAAGGGCCTGGGGGGATGAGCCACGTGAGGAGTGTCAGAGCCCCTGACCCACCTAGCCAGCCAGAGATGCTGTGAGGATTGAGGGGCTGGAGAGGAGGGATCCTCCCCTCTACCCCACACTGGGGCTGCAGCTAGAACACACCCTGGACCCCCGAGAACCCACCCAGTGGTGCCCACGGCCCCTCTCCTGGCACCTGCTGCACTGGGCTCAGCAGCTTATAACGGGGGGGGGGGGGGAAATCCGGCATGGCCAGGCCCAGACCCTCCTGCCCCCCGGCAGGACCCCCATGCAGTTCCCAGGGGGTCCCCTTTGCAACTCACTTCTGGCAGCTCTGACAGCACCGCGCAGCATCGGTGCCTCCCGCCGCGCTCCGCTGACGCTGGCACCCTTCACACACCGAGTAGTTCTCATACCAGTGGCACCCGGGGTCGAGCGCCGCTGGCCGTGACCCACAGTCGGAGCACACCCGGCAGTTCTGCAGGGAGACAGACAGACAGGGGGATTGGCTGGTTCAGAGGGCAGAGAATGTGGCATGGGGCCTTCCCCTTCTAGGGGGCAGTGGATCTGATCTGACCCCAAAGCAAGGGGACTGGCTGGCTCAGTGGGGTGGGGAATGGGGCATTTCCCCTCTGGGTGGCACCAGCTCTGACCTGGCCCCAGGGCAGGAGTGGGGGACTGGATGGCTCAGAGTCGGTGTCGTGCAGGGATTTCTTCCCCTTGGATTATGGGGGAAGTGGGCCTGGGAAAGCCTGGGGGTCCCGGTCCCTCCCCCTGGGATCAGGTGAAGCAAAGCAGGGTCGGCTCTGTGGGACACGCTGCCAGGGACCCAGAGCAGAGGCCACCCCGGCAGTCGGCCAGGCCCGGCCTCCCGCTGCAGGCGTGGAGCCCACCTTGCACTTCCAGGAGTCCGTGGGAAGGCTCTCGATGGCCGGCTTCAAGCAGAATGTGTGGTAGCCCTTATCACAGGCCTCGCACACTAGCATCATGGAGTCCGCGCCAGGCTGTCTGCAGGGAAGACGCTGCTGTCAGACAAGCCGCAGGCCCCTCGCAGACCGAGCGCTGCCCCGGCCTCCCCACAGCTCTCTGGAGAGAGCAACGCTGAGGATAAAATCCAGGAGTCCAGACTCCCAGCCCCCACCTCTGACCCACTAGACTCCCCCCCAGAGCTGGGGACAGAACCCAGGAGTCCTGGCTCCCAGGCCCTGTCCCTGCTGTAACCCACTACACTCCACTCCTCTCGAAGAGCCGGGGATAGAACCCAGGAGTTCTGGGTCCCAGCCCCCACTCCCCAGACCAGGAAGGCTGGTGCAGGTCACACAGGGCCTGTGCCCAGGGTTTTGCCACCTACCTGCATGTTTGGCAGACTTTGCACTCGGGGCACTGCCAGCCAGAGCGCTTGCGCGGCGTGACGGGGACGTCCAGGCAGGTGCCGTGGTAGTGCAGCCCACAGCTGGTGCAGAAGAGCAGGTCGCGCAGTTCCCCCAGCCCGTCACAAACCATGCATCGCGAGTCCTCTGGGTGTGGGGGGCAGGGAGTCAGGGAAACAAGCCCTCTTGCACCCACACTGCCCGGGATGCCCAGCCTCTTCCTCCCCACCCAAAGCCTTGGGCCATAGACCCTGACCACCACCTAGGGCTTCCCCCTGGCTAGCAGCATCCTCAGCCCCCTCACAACCCATCCTCCCCCTCAAGGATCTCACAGCACCTCACCGACATCCACTCGGATCCCCAACTCCACCATCACAGCAGTGACAGATCCAGGAAGAGAACCCAGGAGTCCTGGCTCCCAGCCCCTTCCCACCCACTCTAACCACTAGACCCCATTCCCCTATCTGAGTCCTGGCTCCCAGCCCCCTGCTCTTACCACTCGACCCAATTCCCATCACAGAGCTGGGATAGAACCCAGGAGTCCTGGCTCCCAGCCCCTGCTCTAACCACTAGACCCCACTCCTGTCACAGAGCTGGGATAGAACCCAGAAGTCCTGGCTCCCAGCCCCTTCCCACCCACTCTAACCACTAGACCCCATTCCCCTATCTGAGTCCTGGCTCCCAGCCCCCCGCTCTTACCACTCGACCCCATTCCCATCACAGAGCTGGGATAGAACCCAGGAGTCCTGGCTCCCAGCCTCCTGCTCTAACCCACCAGCCCCCACTCCCATCACAGAGCTGGGATAGAACCCAGGAGTCCTGGCTCCCAGCCTCCCCGGCTCTACCCCACCAGACTTCACTGCCCTCCCAGAGCTGGGATAGAACCCAGGAGTCCTGGCACCCAGCCTCCCCGGCTCTACCCCACCAGACCCCACTGCCCTCCCAGTGCTGGGATAGAACCCAGGAGTCCTGGCACCCAGCCTCCCCGGCTCTACCCCACCAGACCCACTCCCCTCCCAGAGCTGGGATAGAACCCAGGAGTCCTGGCTCCCAGCCTCCCTGGCTCTAACCCACCAGCCCCCACTCCCATCACAGAGCTGGGATAGAACCCAGAAATCCTGGCTCCCAGCCCCCTGCTCTTACCACTAGACCCCACTCCCGTCACAGAGCTGGGATAGCACCCAGGAGTCCTGGCTCCCAGCCTCCTGCTCTAACCACTAGACCCCACTGCTGTCACAGAGCTGGGATAGAACCCAGGAGTCCTGGCTCCCAGCCCCTTCCCACCCACTCTAACCACTAGACCCCACTCCCCAGCTCCTTATCCCCTCCAGAACTCCGCCAACCCAGTGGCAGAGGTGCCCTCAAGCAGCCCATGTCCCTGCCCTTCTTCACAGGACGGCACCTACCCATCTGCACCGCCTCAGCCACGTGCTCTGGGCACAGGAGCCGGAGGGTTTTCATGGACTGGAAGGAGCCGCTGGCTGCCGCGCATGGGAAGTGGTAGTGCCGCGGACACCCCTCCGAGTGGCACTGAATGGTAGCACCCATCCTCTGACAATGTTCACATTTCTGAAAGCAGTAGGGACCCCAGCTCGGGTTAGAGACACGGATGGATGGAGGCTGCCACAGCTTGGCTCTGCCGGGGCGATCCCCAAGAGCCCACCAGCCCCCATATGCGGCCACCTCTGGGGTGACGTGTGGCAGCTGCTGAGAGCTATGAAGCAACATGGGGCAAGGATCCCTCATCTGGGGCTGAGATGCAGCCACCTCTGGGGTGGGACATAGCAGCTGCTTGCACAGCGATCACTCGTTCAGCACAAATACGCAGACACCTCTGAGGGGAGTGGAGCAGCTGATTAACGGGACAGGAAGTGAAGGAGAAGCCCTTAGCCGGGGTGGGAAATCAGGGAGGTAAATGCAAACACCCCTTTGGTATTTGTCCAGGAGGCCAGGGTTCATGCCAAGAGCTTCAGAAGCAGGGCCTCACTTTTACACCTCTTATGGGGGACAGAGCCTGTGGCAGCACCGGGACCTGTCCCTTCCTCAGAGGTGTCCCCTCCCGGGGGGACACTGGGTCAACTCTGCTTAGCCAGACACCCCACCTCAGCGAAGGCCAAGGGGTCACCTACCTCACCACGGCCATCCCAATGCCAGGGGGCCCACAGGCCCTCCCTCCCCTTCCATTTGCTCACCCACCCCACCCCCTCACCTGCAAGATCCCTGAGAAAACAGCTTTGTCCACGTCGCTCAGCCCAGCTCCAGCCTGTGGCTGCACCCCCGCCGACCAGGCAGCGCACCAGTGGTGGGCCCAGCAGTGCCCTGCGAGAGGAGGCAAGGCATTAATGGGGGGGGCTGGGTAGGTGCCCCCCGCTCTCCTTCTCCAAACTCTGCCAGCAGGCAGGGAGCCCATCCACTGAGGGGCACAAAGCGCTTGAAAAGGAAGGAGACGCCCAAGCTCCACAGCAGCCTTTGCGCTTGGGTCCCTGGGGGGGGGCATTGGCAGAACAACGGGGTGAGAGAGGCTAAGGCTGAGGCGGCGGGGGCACCAGGAGCACCAGTACAGCTGGGGCGGGGGGGGCGGGGCTAGGGCTGAAGAGGCAAGGGCACCAGTACAGCTTGGGGGGGAGCCTAGGGCAGGGGTGGCAGGGGCACCAGTACAGTGGGGGCGGCAGGGGCACCAGCAGGCCCCGCAGAAGGAAGACGCTCGCCCTGTGCTCCTTACCCGCTGGCCCAAAGAGCTCTTCTGGTGACACCCCCTCCGCGAAGCCGATCAGGGACAGGTCGTCCCCAGGGGCCCAAGTCTCGCCAGGGCCCCTCCCATCCGGCAGCCCAGAGAGACGCTCAGTCCAGTCAGGCGCCGGCTCAAAGCGCTGCAGCATCCCCTGCCCATGCAGGCTCCGCTCGCCACAGTTGCAGAGGGCACAACGCCTGGGCAGGGTGCTGGGGGCAGAGACAAGAGCAGAGTCAGTGGGGGCAGAGTGGGGAGCCTGCAGAAACACACTATGCTCCCCTCCCCGCCGTCACCCCAGTCACCTCCCCTCCTGATCCCTCCAACGTCCTCCTGCCCCCCTGCCCCCTTCCTGTCCCTTGGGGGCAAAGGGCATCCCGACATCCCCCTGGGCTTTTGGGTCCCAGCACCAACCAGGCAACTCCATTTGGCTTCCCTACAAGACAAAGGATCTGGGGCCTGAGCTCCAGGCTGGGCCCCTCTGGGGCATCACTCAAGTGGGACGGACCCACTCCCCTCATCTGCTCCCTGCCCTAAATCACAGCACCCAACTCCAGGCTCTGCCCCCCCAGCGTCACAGGTGTCCCACCCCCCAACGCTCACCTGCAGGTCTGGGGCGGCTCCTTGGCTTCTGGCTCCTGGGCAGTGGGAGCCCCTTCCGGCGGCTTCAGGGGGCCTCCTTCTGCGCCGCCCCGCTCTTCCGAAGACGCACCCCCGTCGGCTGCAATAGGGGGGCTGCCCCATTAGGATCCCAGCAGCGGAGGTGCCCCCTCACCGTTACACCAATCTCCCCCCTCTCCCCGCGCTGCCACCCGACGCCCCCACAGGCCCAGCCCCAGCCCAGCCCCTACTTTCAGGGCACCGAGTGCATCCCCCTCACCCAGCAGAGGCTGTCCCACTGGGGGATCCCTCTGCACCAGGTGGCTGCATGTCGGCCCCACCTCAGCCAGCGCAGCTCCCCGGGACGCACCACGGGTCCCCAACAGGACAGTGTAACGCCTAGTGAGCCACTTGCTTCCCCAGCCACGTCCCCAACATGGCATGGATCACTCATCCACTGGCCCTTCCAGGCCCTTCACCCACGGCTCACCGTTGCTCCCTGGTTACTGAGCAGGGCCACTCTCAGACCCATTGCTCTGATAGGGAAACTGAGGCACCAGCCCATGATCAAACAATACA
This sequence comes from Chelonoidis abingdonii, assembly GCF_003597395.2. NCBI lineage: Eukaryota > Metazoa > Chordata > Testudines > Testudinidae > Chelonoidis > Chelonoidis abingdonii. The sequence continues at coordinate 8,848,970 of NC_133794.1, forward strand.
GCTGGGGATACAACCCAGGAGTCCTGGCTCCCAGCCCCCCAGCTCTAACCTCTCAACCCCACTCTTTAGGGGAAGACGTTTCAGGTAAGCCGGGGACACACAGGAGTTGACAATTCCCAGGTAAATGTGGCCAACGTGGCCGTTTCTGTGGGAGGGAAGATGGAGACATGTGGCCCCGAAACCCAACACCCCAGAGTGGTACGACTCCACCTCGCCAGGCATGGGCTGTACCCCTGTGCCGTGCTGCACTGGAGCCCTTGACAATGGCTCGGGCGGCCACCAGCCTCCAGGCCAGGTGGCTCCGGCAGAACTGCAATGGGTGCTCCCAGCAATGCCCTTTCTGGCTTCGCCCCCCTGCCCCGGACTCACCTGGCACCTCACAGTCTTTGGCCTGGCTGGGCGGTTTCCGATCATCCATCCCGTCTCCTGCCGTCCCTCCCAGAGAGACCTGCGGTGGGGAGGAGGGGACATGTCAGCTCATGAACATTGGTCATGCCCTCGCCCACTGTGCCCTCCGTCTGCCCCCAGCTCCAGCCTAACCCCAGCCCTGCTCCCATTGGCACACCAGGCTCTCGGCCACTGGCGCAGACCCCACACGGCGAGACCAAGACGCTCGCCTCTGGGTCACCTGTCCCTGGCGTTGCTCCCACCAGACAGCCGCTCGAGTGGGGTAGGTCTCAGCCAACTCCCTGCAGGCCAGGGCCCATGTCACAGAAACCATCCCCACAGCCCCAGCAGGCCAGGAATCCTGCACCCACCTCACAGGGGTCAGCTCACAACCACCTGCAACCCCAAGGCCTGTCTGGGGCGGTGTCAGCCCCACAGGCCTGGAGTCTGGAGTTCTCTGCTTAGCTAGAGCGGTTGCAGCCAGGGCAGAGACATGACAGGCTTCCCTGCCACAAAACACAGCCCCGACCCCTTCACTTGCCTGCCGAGAGCCACCGGGGCCTGTCCCCTGCCCGGGCATTGTCAGCGCCAGACAATGCCCAGAGAGACCCCCACATGTGCACTGAGTCCTGGCAAACTGGTGGTGCCCACTGGGCTCATCACATAATACCCCCTGCCCAATTGGAACCGGCCCTGTGCATCAGCAGCCAGGACAAGGAGGGGGCGGCTCTGCAGGGCCAGGCTGGCGGGGCAGCTGGGGGCAGGACTCTGTCACCAGGGTGTCAGACAGGCACCTGCCGGCACCACAAGAATGACCAGCGTGCGCCCCACAGCGGGTCTGCTCTGGGGAGGTCTGGCCAAATCCCAGGCTTGTGCTAAAGTAAGCAGGACCAGAAAAACTCTGTGTCTGGGGGGGAGGGTCCCAGCATGCTTTGCTCCGAGCACACATTTCACAGGACCCTTGTGCCAACTGGACAGCCTCCCACACTCCGAACCCCTGCCTGGTCTCACAACCCCAGCTGTCCGCTTCTCCTACAACACTGCCCTGGTGCAACATGGGAGATGTAGTTCTACCAGCTTGCCACGGCCTTGGGCCAGGAACAGGAAGGGGTCAGCGCAGCATATCCGAGGCAGGGTGTTTGCAGGCGAGGCCTGTGGCATCTACATGAACTGACCTCAATTAGAGCCACCGCAGGTAGTAGCAGCCAGCTTCCTTCCAGGCACAGCCCGCAGGAGCGGGCACCCCCAGACGCCATCTGGCTCATGGGTTTGGGGGCCCAGGCAGCACTGAGAAGCAGCTGGCCCAGTGGGGGCACCAGGCAATGCCACCTTACCCACCACGCTGCCATCCATGTAACCACTGGGCGAAGCCTAAAGCTAGAGTGAAAACAAGGGTGTGCGGACACGCACAAGGCTTCTGGGTTCCATCCTTTACCACTGTGTGATCTTGGACAAGCTGCCGCCTCTCCGTGACTCAGTTTTCCCATCAGCGTCACAGGCTGATGCTGCCCTCCCCAGCACAGTCCCTAACGAGCTCGTCAGGTCAGAGGGCAGTGTTTGTTTGACCTTCCCCTGGGCGCACAGGCTCTCCTAAGTGCAATGAGATTGTTCCCTGCAAGCAGCCAGGGTTTGAAGTGTCGCCTGAAGACACAGCTTCCTGGGGCAAAGTCCCCCAGGGACAATGGCGGAAGGGGAAGAGCACGCCCCCAAAAACATCCCAAGGTGCTCTGCACCAGTCTCCCATTCAGGCAGTGATCAGCCCTGACCCTGCTTAGCTTCAGAGAACCACTGAGCCCTCAGCTGGAGCTGGCTGCATGGACAGTTCACCTGGGATTTCTGGGGGACGGGGGGAGACATCACCTCCCCCATGCCCCAGAGCAGCTGGCCCCAGGCACTGTCAGAGATGGGGCACTGGGCTAGACGGCTCCAATCTGCTGGAGCCTGAGGGATGCTCTGTGCCACTTCCCCAGCCGAGCTCCCTTGGGAGGCAGGGCACCTGCTGGTGGAGTGGGCCACAGGGCCAGGAGCCCTCTGACCCCTTCACCCAGGCATTTGCCCCCAGAGTCCTGGAAAGCCAAGTGCAGCCTTACCCAAGCCATGCCAGGCATCACCGGCAACGATGGCACGAGAGGATGAGAACTAGGTCGAAGTGTGGGGCTGGAGGGCCAGCGACAGCAGCTCCCGTGTTAGCACATTCCAGCCGCCATGTCTGTGTCTGGTGGAAGGCAGCACGGCCTAGTGTTCAGAGTAGGAGATCTATCTGGGTTCCATCCCCAGCTCTGGGAGGGGAGTGGGGGCTAGTGGTTAGAGCAGGGGGCCGAGAGCCAAGACTCCTGGGTTCTCTCCCCGGCTCTGGCAGGGAAGTGGGGTCTGGTGGGTTAGAACAGGCGGCTGGGAACCAGGACTCCTGTGTTCTCTCCCCGGATCTGGGACAGGTCTTGTGGCTGGAGCAGTGGGGCTGGGAGCTGGAACACCTGGATTCCGTTTTGACTCCCATTGTGACCTTGGGCCAGTCACTTCTCAGCACCTTAGTGTCCTCCTACTGCAGAAAGTGGGTAAATGGGGCAGGACCTGGCAAGCTGCCAAGACACTCCACTCCTCACTGATCCCAGCAGGACCCAAGGGGCACTCAGCCCCCCAGAGCCAAGCCAGGAATTCACAAGTTGCTTTGAGGTCCCCTAAAAGAAAGTCACTGGAGAAACGGCCAGGTGGGACAGAACTGATGGCACCAGAGGCGCGACAAGGATGATGGAGCCTCAGTCCAGACTGGCAAGGCCCGGATACGCCCCTGCCAGCATCACCAATCTCTCGCTGGTGCCACCAGGGTCAGCAATGGACCTTCCCGGAAAACCGGGGCTGAGAACGAGACCTCCCAGCCTCACAGGGGGACAGGGAGAAAATGGACCAAACCATCGCCGGCCATTTCTCTGTCGGATGCAAAAGACCCCGAGGCCTCAGTAAGCAAAATCAGTGCACACAAGCACCTTGGGCCCCAATCCTACAAGCGGATCCCTGTGGGCAGATCCCTGCATCCACAGAGGCTCGGCAAGGAGGCAAAGGCTCAGCCCTCAGAGAGCCAATTGCAGAAGCAGGGCCACAGAGACAAATCCCCACTGAATCCTGGACTGAAGGGCCTACTAGCCAAAAACCCAAACCCACCCTCAAGATTCCCAGAGACCGTTTTCCTTCCCAAGCGGCAGGATTTGCCACAACAATGAAGTTCTGGATTAAGAAGCAATTTGGGCAGCTTCAAGCTGGCGCCAAAACTGAAATGTTTTCAAGGGATTGTGCCGCGGGCGGATTTCCTGTGATCCCCTCAGAGCTTCATGCCCCCCATTCTAGTGCATGCTCCAAAGGCCAGGGCAGGGGGCCGTAATTTCATTGCTCCACCGAGCCTCCCCCCAAGGGTTTTGTTTTGTTTTGTTTTTAATTAGGTCCTGCAATACCTCAGACCCCATCGCAACACAGAAAAATGGCTCATGGGAGATGCATAGCCACACAACCAACAGGGAGTGGAGTTCAGAGAGCGGTGAAGGCCCTGGATGAAGCCAGGATACCTGTATTCTAGTGGCAGCTCTGGGGGAGTGTTGTCAAGTGGTTGGAATGAGGGCATGGGCATCTGGCCAGCAAAACAGAGACAGGAGGAGCCTGCCCAAAAGAACTGGGTTCAGGTAAACACTGACCCAATCACAGGGTTTAGGTGGATTGTGACAGCAGGGACACAACACACTGCAGCCTGCCCAGACCCAACACCGGATCCCTTCCCTCTGACCCCGCTATGCCAGCGTAAACGTGGAACAACAATGCCACCAGAGCTGTTCCTGTTTTACACCAGCGAGATGCAGATTAGAACCTGGCCTGCTGCAGTTTTAACCTGGCATTAATTTAAGCAGCACGTGGTGTCTTTTTATATTGATTGATGGGGGGAGTCCGGGGGGGAGGGGGGGTTGCCTTTGCGCCCGGACTCGGGAGATGAAATATGCAGTGAATTCCTCTCATTAAATGTAACCAAGCCCGGTCTTCCTAAGCAGAGTGCATGGCCCAGCTCCAGCCCTGACTCTGCAGCCCTTGGGACACCTGACCATTGTGTCTGTTCATGGGGGGCCGAGCCAGCATTACCCCCACTGCATGCCCTACCCACCCAACCCCTGCCCCAGGACCCTCTCCTCCCCATGTGACAGGAGAGGCAGCAGGAGGTGGCACCCACGAGGAACAGCTAGACCAGGGAGAGCAACAGGTGCAGCCCAGCCTGTCCCGAGAGCAGAGACAGAGAAAGTGTTTGTGGATTTGCCGGGGAAGAGGGTCCCCCCCACCACACACACACTCTCTCTCTCACCCACCACACCGGGGAAGCTCCAGGGGCCGGATTTAACTGGGGGGCCAGGCAAAGAATCTGGGCCCCACGTCTTTGGGGACTGACGCCAGTGATGGGGGAGGGGTGGGAACGGCCTACCCAGGGCTGTGGGTTCTGTCCCCCTGAAGCTCAGGGATCGGAGAGAGAAGCTGCCGGGGAACAAAAGCCTGGGAAGCCACATTTCTGCCTGGGAAGGGGGAAGAAATAAGCAAGAGCTCTGCCCCCCCTTCCCCCATCCCACCACTTTCTGTTTGAGCAAAGCTCTTAGGGCTCCCTGCTAATCCTCTGGCGATTACACTCAGCCCAGGATAGCCAGGGCCGCCTAGGCCGCACGAGGGTCGCTCTGTTTCTGGGGCAGCCACCCCCCAGTGTGCACTTGCCAGTAAAGGGCAGGGAGAGGAATTTAGGGGGGAGCAGCCAAAGGAGGGGGAGCCCCGGTCCCTCACCCCCGGTTTGTTTACAGGAAGCAGGGGGGAGAACACAGCCAACAGCCTCGAAAGGGCAGAGGGGAAGGGGAAGGGAGTGAGCAGAGTCCCCCCCCCATAATACCCCCCTGCACCCCCACTTCAGGACAGGGGTCAGCCCCTCTTCACAGGCTCCAAATGCAGCAGAACGCGGGGGGGGGGGAGGCGCGATACAGAGAGACCCTGCCCCACGGAGAGAAAGCTCAACCTAGGCCCAGGATCAGGATTTATACATAACAAAAGCTCCCCCCCAGGTCCCCCTGCAAAAAACAGACTCACCCCCCAGTGCCCCCTCGTCCCCCTTCTTCCCTCGCCACACCCCACTCTCGCTCCTCCGCCGAGATCCATGGCTGTGCAAAGAAACCCCAGCTCAGCCTGGGCCCTGGGCGGGGGATGAACAACAGAACCACACATCGCCCCCCCCCGCAGAAGCCACAAGGCGGGCTGGGGGGCTGCACCCCACCGCGGGCGGCCCTCGAACCGCTCCGGGGGAGCCGCCGCGCAAGGCAGAGGCCTAGGAGCTGAAGCTCCTGCTAGTTTACTCCGCTCGCTTCCTCTCAGCCCCCCCACAGCCGGGCACGGCCGGGACCCGCCGCGGTGCCCCGGGAAAGGGGGGGCAGATCCAGGGAACCCCACTCACCGCTTTACAAAGCCGTCCAGAAACCCGCACCCGCTACGATCCAGCGGCGGGCGGCCGCGGAGAACATTGTCCACGAAATAATTAAAAAAACGAGACGGGGGGGTCCGGTCCCCCCCCGCCGGACACAAATCTTCACCACACGCAGAACCGGGTGGGCTGGAAACGCTGCTAGACCCGAATCCGGGGATCACACCGCGGGGGGCAGTGCCCGGCCCTCCTCCGGGGGGGGCTCACTTCCGTGGGGCGCCCCCCAGCCGCGCGAGCGGGGCCGGATCCCGGGGCGGACACAAAGGGGGCCGCTCCCTCCGGTGGGGGCCGGCCCGGCCCGGCCCCTGGTGGGGCTGGGAAGTTCCTGCCCGGGGGAAGCGAGAGCCCGCGCAGGCCTGGCTACATTGTAACCTCCCCGCCGCGCGGGGACGGAAACAGACACGCAACAGCCGGGGCCCCCCGCGCCGGGCCCGGCCCCCTGTCCGGCCCGGGGCGGCGGCGGCGGCAGAAGTGGGGCAGGACTGGGGGGGTGAAGTCCCCGCCCCTCTCGCGCCGGCCCCCGCCCCCCCGCGGCTGCGGTGGGGGGTTCAAAGGGGGCACCGCGGCGGCCCCCGGCCCCGCCGCCCGGGCTCAGCGAGCGCAGCGGAAGTGTCCGCCGAGGCGGCCATTTCGGAGAGGAAGTAGTCCTGCTGCGCCCCCCCGCGAGGGGCGGTGGGGTCCCGCCGTGGGACCGGCCCTGCCCTGCCGCCGGCCCGGGAGCGGCCCCGCGCAGGCGGGCGGGCTCGGCGGCGGCGTGCGGGGCGCTCCGCAGCGGCCCCTTCCCGGGGCGTGGGGGGCGGAGGGAGGGGGCTCAGGCGCTATTTTGTGTGGGGCCCGGGCGGAGGAACACGCTCACGCAGCCGCAGCTTTTCGCAAGGCACGGAGCCGCAGCGCACGCTGTCCGGGATCCCTCCGCGCGCGTTAACCCTGCCCTGGCCGGGCCGGGTGGTGGTGAGCACGTGGGCTGAGCTCTGAGCCCTGCTCCCCCGCCACCCCTTCCCCGGAGCTGGGGGGCTTGGGGCCTGCGGCCCCTCTCTGCAGGGATCATGGGGGCCAGGAGCGCCTCTCCCCTGCAGCAGGCATCGCCTCGTCCCCCGGGGCCCTGCAGTGTGCAGAGATGGGGCCCGGGGGGCTGGTTAGCGCCCCCCACCCAGCCGTGCCGGGCTGGAGGGCAAAGGTCCGGGTGCAATACCCCTGCAAACCCCAGGGGGGCGCCCTGCCCCAGGCACATGGCTCCGGACACTGCAGACCCAGCCTGCGCGGGGGGACCCAGGTCCCACAGCGCCCCCAGCGGTGGGAACCCGCCCCCGTGTCAGCTCTGCCCCCTCGGTGTAATCCCCTGCCCTTCTGCCCGCCCTGGGGCTGGTCAGTGTCCGGCCTCGCGCCCCACGCACAGGTTGGCACGGGAGCCTTTGGAACAAGTGTGCGCCATAGGACGGAGACTGGGGTAAAGCCCAGGTTGGGGGGCGGGCGGAGATTTGTCCATCCCGGCAGGTCTCACTGTCTGTCTGAGCTGGGTTCTGTACCCAGCTTGCTGTGTGAGCTCAGGAAAGCCGCTGTGCCTCAGTTTTCCCAGCTGTAAAACAGAGGGCAGGGCCTATGCAGAACAGTGACACGGCTTCTTCGATGAATATACTGCACAGACAAGGTGGGCCAGGTAATATCTTTTATTGGACCAGCTTCTGTGGGTGAAAGAGAGAAACTTTCCTGCAGCACAGAGCTCTCCTTCAGATCTGGAGCAGGGAGAGAATACAGTTTCTGCTATGCCAAAAGACCCAGCACCCCCCACCCTCCTCAGCTGAAGGAGAATCCCCATCAAGGATTAGCAGCATAGACCCTAGGATGCATGGTTGGGCAGTTCTGATTCCATCCAGTAGAGGGCAGGAACCAGCATGTTCCAGAGTCGCAGGGAAATACCTGACCCTGCAACACATGAGTGAGCTTATGGCAGGGAACAAACCCTTTAGGACTGCAGCAAGCTCCAGGTGCTGAGCATATTACCCCATCCCCTCCCACCACCCCACGGGGGGCAGTGACACTGCTGAAAGGCATGAGGTGCTGCTCAGTTAGTCACTATGTATGAAGTGTAAAGCTCTGGAGAGGTGTATATTGGGGGTGTGCACAGGCATATTCACACAGGAGGGGCTGGCCGTGCTGTTCCACCTCAGATTGTTATGCACTGAAAGCCAGGAGTTATCCCCCTGGAGAACAGGGTGCTTCTGCAGCTCTTCCTCTTTGCATGCAGGATGAATGAGGCTATCAATGTAGGTACTGTGGCCAGGAGTGTGCTGGCTCCCCAGTCGGGTTACTGACCCAGCACCGTTTGGACGAAGGAGCAGCGCAGCTGGAGAATGGACAGAAGGACACTCGCGGGCAGAGAATTTCAAAGCCACCCTGTGGGATTTAAATGCACAACACCCATTGAAATGGATGGGAACAGTGTGTCTAAATCCCTTAGATGGCTTGGAAATCTCGGCCTTAGGCCCTGATCCTGCACTGGGCCCAGCCTAACCAGGCTGCATGGCGCGCATGCAAGATTGGAGCCTGGCTTTCTAAAAGAACCCAACATGCAGCCTGTGGAGGTATGACGACGCCATGGCAGGTTTCGGTTGGTTTGGGATTTTTTGTTGGCAAACCTAGAAGCTCCAGAGAAAACTTCCCTGCAATGCAAATCCCTGGGAAAATGGATCCGTAGCTAGGGCTGTGTCGGATACGAAAGGATCTGGGTTTATTCACTTTGCTCTCACAGGAGTCTGGAAAAACCAGATCCAGCTTCATCACCATCACTAGGATTGGACGCTTCAGAATCTCCCGGCAAGAGTGGAATCTCCCAGGCCCCACCCTCACTTGCTGTTACCTGTATAGGGCAAGTATCAGAGGCGTAGCCGTGTTAGTCTGGATCTGTAAAAAGCAACAAAGATCCTGTGGCACCTTATAGACTAACAGACGTTTTGGAGCGTGAGCTTTTGTAGGTGAATACCCACTTCGTCAGATGCATGTGTGTGTCGGTATTCACCCGCGAAAGCCTATGCTCCAGGACGTCTGTTAGTCTGTAAGGCGCCACAGGATCTCTGTCGCTTTTGACGATATAGGGCAGTGCATGCACTTGGCCAGTTCTGATTCCCTCCAGGAGAGGGCGGTGGTGCCCAGTCGATTAGTGAGCTCTACGCTCCCACGTGTTGGGGGTCTCTCCAAGCTCACAGCTGCCTAGAATAGCATGGGGGGTGGGGTGAAGAGATGATTCCTTCCCCAGCTTCCCAGGGCAGAGCAAACCCAATGCAATGGCTAGGAGACCCTGCCTCCACTTTGCAGAGAAGCAGGCAAGCCTCAGTCCTGTTCCAGAGGGGAGAGGGGCCTCGGGTCTCAGCCGAGGGGGCCGATTGGGGCCAAGATATTGGTGCTTGTGGGAGGCTGCGAGCGCGTTTCACTGAACAGCATTTAGAAGCTGCTGTGGCCCCAGGCAGACCCCGCTCTGACTGCAGAGGTGCAGAGCCCCAAGCCCCTGTGAAGCCTTTGGCTGGATCCCCCACTCCCAGCCAAGCCTTCACCTGGTCACTTTGGCTCTCTCCTGCTGCTGGGTGGATGCAGCCCCCTGGCCTGCTCAATTCCCCCCCCCCCCTCCTCCTCCAGCCAACAGCCCCCTGGACAATCGGGTCCCAGCTCAGAGCTCAGCTGAAGAGTCACGGAGAACAGGCAGGAGGCTGGAGAATGCAGCCCTATTAGGGGTGGAGCAGGTGCTGGGTTGACGCTGATCCACCTCCCCCAGCCCAGGGGAATAACCACGATCAAAGCTACCCCGTGAAGGGACATTTCACAGGGTGCCGAGGCTGGAGCCTGAGCCTTGAACCCGACACTAATCTGGGAGAAGGGGGAAGAGGGCCATGCCTGGGACTGGAAGGGAGAAGGCAGCCCCAGCACACTCGCACTAGGCTAATGGCCCTTCTAGCCAGGCACCCCTTGGAGACCTGCAACAGGGGGAAATGAAACTCCAATCCTCCCGGCCAAGAGAGATATACAATAACATGTAATAGTCCTGCTGGTTCTGTGCCCTCCTCCAGCAGCTTCTCCGTCACGGAGCTCAGAGCATGTCAGAAGGAAAGTAAACACTATAACCCCCATTTCACAGAGGGGGAAACTGAGGCATGGAGCAGCGCTTCACCTACACTCCCTGGACAAGTTGGGAATAGAACCCAGAGTCCTGGCACCCAGTCCCCTCCTCTAACCACTAGACCACACTCCCTCCTAGGGACAGGAATACAGCCCAGGAGTCCTGACTCCAAATACTGGGGCACTAATCACTGCTGCAGGCTGCTGCCCTGCATTACAATGTGTTCTGCAAACTTTCTCTTGCAACCAATTTCCACAACAGTTGGACTTGTAACCTCAGGCCCTGGGGCTTTGCTTGATGCTGGGTCAGGGCGCCACTAGCTGCATCTGTTCTTAGAGAGTGGGGAGAAAAGGAAAAGCCAATAGGAAGGAAATTCGTAAACCCAGTCCTGTGCTTGCTATGGGAATTGCTCCACCAACCACTGAAATGCGGCCACCTCTGGGGTGGAATGGGCAGTTGTTTGACAGCCACACACTGCAATGGTTTAAAACAGGAAGTGAAGTATCATCCTGTATCCCCCTGATACTGTAGAGGGAGTAGAGAGGTCAGAGCCCAAGGGATAGGAGCCAGGAGAGATTAGATAGGTGTGGGGGGACAGATAGATTAGATGAGATGGATGAATAGGGAAACAATAGTAAATACTTTTCCAAGCCCCGCTCACTAAACAACTTCGCCTAGTTAAGATGCCAAACAAGGGTCCAAGTAGATTGTGCAGATGTTCAAAGTATGATCCCGCTGGCTCTGGCTCCTTGTGCTTAGCACCACAGGTGGGGCTCAGACACCCACAGGGCTCCTGCTTGACTGCAGGAAAAACGTAAGAGTTCGGTGGTATTCAAAGCCCCTCCCCTTCCCCATGGTTGAGCAGTTACCCAAACTAGATTTTGCAGATCTTCAGAGTCTGATCCTGCTCCTAATCACTCGTCAGAGGCTTAGAGGGGCAGTGGGCTAGATAACAGTCATACTGAAAGGATCACCTTTGACACTGGAGTGAGCAGGGAACAGGGCGGTTCACAGCTAGGGTTTCAGGCTCTCTGCAAACTCAGGCAGCCATTGCTGCCCCGCTACACCCGAGTCACGGTTCCCAGGGGAGCCACGAGGGCTAGAAATCTCATAAACGAAAGCTGAGATTGTGGAGAACACAAGGGCAGTTTGGGAAAGGTGCTTATCCACAGTGCAGCCACACACTGGCCCAGTTCGAGCCCTGGCTGGACAGACAGACAGTGGCTGGAATGATGAGGGACAATCCAACCAGTCCGAGCACCAGTAAAAATAAGACGCAGTGTAAATCGTTCCGGGGGGCAGAGGCCCAGTTTGAGGGCTCAGCCTGGGACTTTCCACTTGGCTGCAGCAGTTAGAGAGAGAGAGACACACACACACACACACACAGACAGAGCCATGGATTTCAGCAACAGGCCAAGGGAAAAGCAAACACAGATCACTGGAGCTCAGGGACCACGGAGAGCAGCAGGGCTGGGGCTGAGCAGGGACCCAGCCAGAGCCACAGCCAGTGCCCGGATTACTGCTTGCAGCCAGCTCCCCTCTCCCCGCCAGCCTGCTGGGTGCTGCAGAGTGGGATTAGCACAGCTTCCATCTGCCGATCCTGCCACACTGGGATTTCCAGGCCCATGAGTGGATCCCAGCGGGCCTGGCTCCCTGGTCCTGCTGGGGATGAGGCCTTGGCTCCCGCCATCCATGGCTGCCCCATTGGAGCATCCAATGCCCCCACAGCTCCCCCATTCTACTGGAGGCAGGTTCCCATGTGAGCATCTCTCCCCCACAGGCTCTGTGGCTCTCCCCCCAACCCCAGCCCCATTGGAATGGCTTCTGCCTGGAACCCCCAGCTGTGCCCAGGGAGGAGGATGTTACTTCACAGCTCCCCACTTTCCTGACCTAGGGGGTCAGAGTGGGAACCTCTGGCTTTTAGTCCCAGCTTGAGTAGGGGAGCAAAGTCCAGCTGCCAGAGAGGGAGGCCTGAAAAGCAGAACCCTGGCCTTCCATTTCCAGCTTTGGGGAGGAGTTACAGCAGCAGACTGGCCAAGACTCCTGGGTTCCATTTCTGGCTTTGCCATTGACTCCCTGCATCACCGTGGGTGAGCCCTTTCCCCCCTCTGTGCCTCAATTTTTGCATCTGTAAAACAGAGGCATTGCCCAGGACTCCAACCTCCAAGGAGGAACCAGCCTGCATTATTAGCTAACACCACGAAACCTCGGGCAGTACAAAAAAGCTGTTCCTATTACCCCTCTAAACACCCAAGCTGGATTTTGAATCCAGGTATCCTGTGGCAGTGAGTTCCACAGGTTGTTTTCACACTGTGTAATCTTTTAGGACTTGTCAGCATGTTACCCTTGACGTGTTTTTTTTTCATCTCCTGCAATTTCCTTGCACTGATCTCACAACACTTTATGACCAGATTCTCCCACCTGCCCCAGCAGGCAGCTCGGCATGAGGCGTTTTCCAGCCCAACCGCATTGCAATGCACAGAGCGGGGGTGTTTCCGAAGGACGTAGAGGCAGGAGGCACCAAGCTCCCCAGGGGAAAAGCCTCCTCTCCATTCTACAACCCAGGATTTGTGGCACTGAGGAGTGACTGGATGCTGGGACGTGGAGCTGATGCTGCCGCAAAGGGGGGGTGGGCTGTTCCCCGTGCCGAGGGGAGGGCAGGGAAGGGAAGGGGCGCACAGTGCAACAGTCTGTTGGCAGCACTTGAACCTGCCCAGCGTCAGGGTCTCGTCCTGCCAGACGCTCTCCAGCCCCTCGGTGAGACAGCACCTGCCCCCGCCCCCAGCAAACTGTCTACAAACTAAGAGGCCCAGAGGCAGCTCCGCCAATGTCCCCTCAGAGGGGCTGAGTCTCCTGCCTCGCCCCCTGCGGCCCTGCCCTCCCGGGCTGATTCTCCCCAGCCCAGCAGCTGCTTCCAAGGCCTTGTCTAGGCTGGTGTAAAATCAAGCTTGCACCAGGGCGAGTCGCACTAGTGCAAAGTCCATCTCTTACTTGTGCCACATTCACGGGCACATCCACACAGCCCCCGGGGGCTTGAGTCCTCTGCTCCTGCATTGCAGAGCCGGTCAAGCAGGCACAAGGGTGAGCGCCAAACCAGGCGGGGCTGCTTATGCCCCAGCACCGCCCGCTCCCTGGCTCTTGGGCTGAGCCATGTCCTATCACACCCCTGGCTCTCTCGTGGCACTTTAACAGGGCGCCTAGCACAGGCCTGCAACCCTCACGTGAGCCCCTGCCCCACGCCAGAGCTCTCGCAGGCGAGACGGCCTCCTGGGCTGGACATCTGGGTTCAAAAAGCCCTACCCCAGACTTCTTGTTCGATGCCTCAGTGCCTCTCTCTGTGCCCAGTTCCCCCTCCGTGGTGAGTTTTCCCTTTCCCCCCCTCTTGCCTCTGGAGGCTCATCAGCATCGGTCCCTAACACAGCCCAGATCCGAGAACGAACAGCTCCTGTTCATCCACGAGAGGGCAGAGTTTCCAGGCCAAATTCCCTCGCCCAGCCGCTGTTGAGGCCTGCGCCCCATGCCCCTTTAGCTAAGTGGGGGGCTCCAGGTCCCAGCCCCCAGAGAACAAGGGAGTTCCTTCCAACATGGCACCTGATCAAAGTGCAGCTGGTTCTGGAAGACAGCTCCGAACACTGACAACTGCCCTGGGGGTATGGGCACGGCCAGCAGGCTGTTCCTAACAGAGAGGATCCCCCACCCCCGCTTCATCCACCTCTGGGGTGCAGCACGATAGCGGCTGAACAAGCCCTCAGAGACCACACCTGAGATGCAGCCATAGCTGGGGTGGAGTGCAGCAGCTGTTTAACACCTGTGCAGCAATAAGTAGGAGGAAGATCCCTCTTCTGAGGAATTTTAAAAGGATCTGGACAGTGGCCCCTCCAGCAGGATTTGGCCAGGTCAGCAGGAAGCTGTTTTACATTTTAAAACACAGATGTTTTCACTGCAGCTCAGAATGGCAGAGCTCTTCCCAGGCAGGAATGAGTTACACCTCCCTGTGCCCTGGGAGACGGGGACTCGCCCCTACCAACAGGAAAGGAAACTGAGACACGCAGTGTGGGAGTGATGCCCGCAGAGCCAGGCATAGAACCCTGCTGCTGCCATCAGCTCCCCGTGCCCTAGGACGTTCACCTGGGAAGATGGCCGATGCGAATTCCCTGCAGGGCCCCTTGCTCACAGCAGCCAGACCCTACCCCGGCCATCAGCCATGATGCAGCAGTTGAGTTCCAGCCAGAACAGAGACAGCAACTCTGGGGGTCAGGAGAGGCTCCCCCCCCGCCCCACAAACACCAATCCAGCATCTGCTCCTATTGGCCTAGGCCAGCCCCTCTCCCTGTGCACCGGCAGTAGCCTCTTTGCTTCCACTCATCTCACAGCAGAGAAAAGCCAGCCAGGGCTAATGGGCCATTAGCAGAGACAAGGGATCGTCAAAGAGCTTAGCCTTCCTGTGGCCCCTCCAGACAGCCCCCGAGCAATGGCTGCCACATGGGGGTGAGGCACTGAGGATGGGACCCTCCCCTTGGCATGCCCGTGTTCTGGAGGCTGAATCGCCTGGTACAAAGGGTGCCCAGGCTGGCATAACAGGCGGGCTCAGTGGTATCTCAGCACATCAGGTGGCATCCGAAGGGGGGCAACCAGTCACACAGATTTCCCAGGCAGGGGCCCACCGTTACTGCCTCTTTGCTCACAACAGGAGCTGGGTAATTAGCTGTGGTGTGCAGTGCTTGGACCCCACCATGGGATCACCCCACCCCGGCAACTGTCTACCCCCCTCCCCACTCCTCTGACCAAGCACCATTAGCCAGCGGCTGCACCCCCTTCAACACCCCTCAGCTCCTGGCAACGGGATCCACTCCCATTCACCCTGGCCAGAGCCTGGCCCTCTCAGGGCTGGGGCAGGCCCCTCCCCACACATTTATGGGACTAATTAACCTGGAAACAGTCCAGGCAATTGCTTTCACCTTTTGAACCCTATTTCCTTGGTTCCCGTTCCCTTCCCCCACCACCCCGTGTGGCCTTGGCCAGACCCCCCAGCACCCCACACAAGGCGGGGGGGGGTCTCCTGTGCAGCCAGCGGGGCCCTTTCTACATCAGCGTCCACAACCCACAGAGCCAGAGACCCCCCAACCCCAAACACAAGGAGTTGCAGTGAAGAGCAGTCAGGCCAAACGGGGCCAATCCTGTGAGACCTTGAGATGGTGTCACTGCCCAGCCCCGCTTTAGCAGTGCAGAGACACAGTGCCCCCACAGCAGAGGCTCTGTCTGCTCCTTTGTGACTTGTCATGGCACTGGGGTCTCAGTGACCCAACAGCGTGAAGTGGGGAGAACCATGCCTTCCCTTCGCTCTTCAGCCAAGCAGGGGCCCCAGGACAGCTCGGTTCCAACCTAGGCAGCGTGTTCCCAAGCAGCTCACTTACTCCTTCTAACTCAGTTTCCCCCAAACCACAAATAATTCTAACCTACCCCTCCAAGGGCTGGCTCAGTTCTTGCAAAGCACTTGAAGATCCACTGACAGGGTTATGTGCATGCAGAGTGTGAATCCAGGCCCAGTGGATGTTGACTCTGAAACCTAATGATAACACTATTCCATTGCTGATCTTTTTTGCAGCTGCTCTGCTGGTGAGTGAAGCACACCACCAATTATTCCCCCGTCCCCCGACTACTCTGAGTTTTATATACAGCACCCAGCAGCGCAGTCTCAGAGTGCTGCCCTGCTTCGGCGGACGCACCCCGTGCTCCACTATCCCCCTTCCCCCCCAGTATCTCTTTCAGACCCTGAGCACAGAGAGGCCAGGAAATTCTTTTTGCATACAAAACAAAGTTTAATTGATCCAGCCACACCCACCCCCAGCTCCCACCCATGAGTGCTGCCCTTTAACAGGGCTTGGGGAAGAGACTCCATCAGAAAAGAATCCACATTCAAAACCCCTCTGCAGCCTGACATTCACAACAGCTTCTTGGTTTTATGGAGAACTAAGGCAACAGATGGCGAGGCCGGAGGGTGGGCGGAACCCTGGTCGGATCAGGGTTCGGCTGCCGCTGGCACAGCCGAATTGAGACCAGACTGGGTATTGCAAGGACTGGAAAACTGATTCCAGTTCCAGCAGCATTAGAAAAAAGGGAGTCCCTTCTGCCCCGGTGGCGCAGCCAAGGGGAACTGGGCCCATGCTGGGGACCAGGGTAAAGACCACTGTAAACGTGTGTGCAGGCTTAGACACTGGCTATAAATATCCAAAGCCCCCCCTGCCCCTGCCCCCTCCCCCCAAAAAAACCACGAATACATTCGGCAAGAAGAGCCCCTTCCATAAACGCAGTGCGCCAGATGCACACGGACTGCTTCCAACTTGGGAATGTGCAAACGCAGGCCCTGCCTGCCGCGGAGCGCGGGGCCAGGCAGTGAGGTACAGTGTGTTTGTGGGTTACCCGTAACAACGCCAGGCCAGGTGGCTCTGGTGGCATCTAACCCTGGATTCCCGCTCCCGGGGCTGCAAGCAAACGTCTAGGGGAGGCGGCCCCCCTCCCTGCCCCCGCCCCACAGCACCGCCTCCGACGAGGACGCTCGAGGCAACAGCGCTCACATCAGGAGGCAGCTGCGCTCGGTGCAGTACAAGTTGTCCACCCGGTCAATCTCCTCTATGATCTTGGTGAAGATTCCTCGGGTCATCTGTGGGGAGGGAGTGGGGAAGGGGGGGTTGAGTGACAGCCGGGAGGCCAGCCCCATGGCCCTCTGAGGGATGGGAGAACTTCGGAGCCCCCTTGGGGGAGGTCCTGAAGGAATCCACCCACCCAGCGCTTCAGGCACGGGGATCTTGCTCCCCAGCATCTGCTGGCCCCCCCACTGCCCCTACCCCCCAGGAGTGCCTCTATTCCGGCAGCAGCTGCATGGCTGCACCACGCTGCGCTCTGGGGGAATTCAGTCACTTCTGTCTCTGCAGTGCAGGGACCGTACCCCTCTGTGCAGCCCCTTACCCTCCCCACAACCCCTCAGCTCTGTTGGGAGGGGCAGATTCTCTCCCCCCCCCCCCCCCCCCCCCCCCCCCCCCCCCCCCCTCTGGTGGGGGGGGGGGGCTTCCCCCCCCCCCCCCCCCCCCCGCCAAGCCTGCAGGTACCAGGAGATCCTGCAGAGATGGTCCATAGGCTCCCAGGGCAATTCAGCATCTCCCCCCGCCCCCAGTGTCAGGACCCAAAGGTGAAATATACCAGACCTGGTTCTCTTTGGCCGATGACTCCAGGAACACAGCCCCCCAGGAATCCGCCAGCTTCTTGCCCTCATCTGTCTTCACCTCCCGGCTAGACACACGACAGGGGGTGGAATAGGAGCCGGATGAGGAGTGAAGATCCCTTAGACCAGAGCTGCCCACTCCCCAGGAATGTGGGAGCGGAGGGAGGGGGCAGCAGCTGGAGCCCAGAGCTCAGCAGGGAGCTCTAGGGAGATGGGGTGCAGGGAGGAACCGGCTGACAGCCCACAGGGCTATCACAACAGCAGAGCCACTTCTTACCTCTCCATGGAGAGATCAGCCTTGTTCCCGACCAGCACCACCGGCATCCTGTGCAGGGGGGAAAGGGTCAGAAGAGCAGTGAGCTGGGATCGGGTGGCCTCCCGACGCCTCCCCAGCTCCAGCGGGCCATGGCCCACGCACACCCAGTGGCCAGGTGTCCAGCCGTCCCTGGGGAGGACCCCGAGGCCATGGCCCGTTCAGCCAAGGGGCCCACTTAGCATTCACAGCCTCGGTGGGTTGTGGGGCAGGCACATGCCCCATTTGGAGTCCGGCAGCGGGGGATGTAGTGGGTCCACCCAGAGCAGCTGCAGACCCAGCCTCTCCCCCAGAGCCCCCGCGTTGGGACAGACCGGGCCCCGGACAGGGGAGGGGAACTCTTACCGGGTCTTCCCTCTGCTTTCGTACAGCCTGTTGTGAAGGGTCTTAACCACCTGGAAGCTGCAGAGGGGAGACGGGGAGCGGTCGCTAAGCAGACGCCACGGAGCTGCAGCTGCGCTGCTCCGGGGCCAGGCTTGGCCCAGCAACACTGATGACGGGATTCGGGGCAAATGCTGGGGCTGGGCAGCTTCTGCTCCAAGAAGTGACTTCAAACTGGCCCATCCCAGTGTCGAGTCGGGGTGGGCCCGAACGCCCTGCAGTCGGCTGGATCCCAGCCTGGAGCTGCCGAAGCCATCAATTAGCCTGGGCAGCAAGCAGCCCCACCACGACTGGGGGGCAGAACCCTGGGGAGGGCGGGCAGCCGGTGTTTTGCTGGTGACAACCTCCCCAGGGGCAGTTTGCTGGGGCAGTTGGGAGAACAGCCCCCTCTCTGATCCCGAGTCACAGCCTGGCTGCAGCGTGGGGGCTCACGGAGCTCCCAGCCCCACCGTACGTCCCCTCTCCTGCGCGGAAGCCAAGCCCCCCTTCCTTCCGGGGGGGAGCCCTCACCTTCTGAGCGAGGTGACCGAATAGATGAGCAGGTATCCATGGATCCCGATGCTGAAGGAGGGGGGCAGGATGGTGTACTCGTCCTGGTGAGCCGCGGGCACAGCATTGGGTGAGAAACAAACAGACAACATCGACACACACCCCCCCTTCATTATGGGACCCCATCCCACTGAGACACAGGAGCCCAGCCCAGGCGCAGCAGAATCGAGCCAGGTCAGCACACAGATGGAAGACTCCCAGCAGGCTGCAGAAAGCCAGGGCGGCATTTCAAAGTTTCACTAGTGCCCCCTATGCACCAATGCCATGCTAAGGGACAGCGTTGGTGCTAGAGATTAATTCCTTTGGAAACACCGAACCTTTCCCAACAGGTGTTATTTTCGGAGGGGGACGGGCCTGACCAAATCTCCCCCCTCTCTAAATTCCTCCTGGTCATCAGACAGGATTTCCCCCTTCATGACCTAAACTGCTGCCTTGATAGGTGATGGGTTCCACCCCAGAGCTGGCTGCAGCATGTATTGGTTTTGGGGGCAGAGACCCATCAGGATAAGGCACCATGGAGAAAAACTACAACTAGTCCGTCCTGGCTGCCCCAAGGCCTTACCTGCCCTGCAGTATCCACTAGCTGGAGGTGAAATTCATCCTTTCCCACCATCAGCATTTTGTTGTAGGCTGGAGGGAATCAACACAGCAAGAGTCAGTTACAGGGTGTGCCCCACCCCCACAGCTCCCTGCTGCCCTCTAGTGGCTGATTTATGAGCCCGCTACTACCCCATAGCGAATGGGCCACTCCGCGGGCCCAGGGTCAATCCCTGTGGGACGTCCCCTCCTACCTCAGGGTTCCGGCTGCTGAAGGCGATGAGGCCCCTGGAGCCCCTGGGAAGAAGCTGGAAGCTTCTGTACGCAACCCAGGGGTTAAGCTACACCAGCCTCCCAGGCTGAGCTCAGCTCCCATGGGCCATGGCTTCCTGTCCTTCCCAGGCAGCTCCACCCAGCAGAACTAGAGCGGAGCCCCAGTGATCAGGCAGCCCTCCCCGCAAGAAGGGGCTTCAGCTCTCCCTGGATGTTCAGTCGATGATGGATTTGAGCCCCAGCCCCAGGGCAGGCCAGAGAGGCTCCGTGGTGAGCTAAGGAGGGAGAAGCTCCAGAGCAGGGCTGGGATGGAGTCCAGCAGGTCTCCTGCGATTGCACAGACAGAACTAGCTGCTCCACACACACTCAAGGCTGCATTTCCTGACAAGGAGCAGATCTGAGTAAAGTCCACCCACCTCCTCGCTATTGGTGGGGCTGAGGTCTCCTGGAAAGCAGGAAGGGACTCGGAACCTCCCAGGGCAGGAAGGAGGCAGGGGGTCACCACAAAAGCAAAAGGAAACATCCCCCTCCCGCACCCACCCACCCACTCACAGCACGTGGCCTTTCAACTTAAAGGCCCCTCGTCTGGTTATTCTGAGCTGGATTCTCGCCCGCGGTCGAGATCTATCTGAGCGAAACCCCAAGCAGAGCGAAGTGGTTTCCAGTCATCCTAGGCAAAAGCAACTAATGGATCGCTTTAAGGAGCCCTGATTGACACCTCGCCCCAGGTTCCTCCCTGCCCCCTGCAGAAGGCTCTGGATTCCAGGCAAGGAAGCCATCTTCGCACCTCATCCCCTCCCCAGCGGCTGGCGTCCTGGCTGGTGCTTTAACACGTGTGCGTTAAAATGAGTTCGAGTTGTAGCGTGGACACTGCACACTCCTAGTCCTCTCAAAGAACAGCAACGTGGATCCCGCAGCCTGGTCGAGCGGGTGGGTTCTGTCCAGGACTCTGCCACATCACTTTGCCAAGTCCCACCCCCTCCTTCGGTGTCCCCCGCATCTTTAAACAATGGGGGGGGCGGGTCTCCACAGCACCTCCCATGGAGACTGGTTTTGGTGAGGCCTCTAGGCACTACGGGGATAAATAATGTGCAAAGACAAGCACAGTCCCTGGGAATAGATGCCCGCTACGGATTTCATCAGGCCTGAAAGGGCCCTGCACTCACTGCTTTCCACTGTAGGGTCGTAGCACTCCAGGAATTCCCCGTCCACAAACTGATGAGCCAGGGAAGTTTTACCTGGAGGGGAGAGATTTGAAACCTTGTTGCTGTGAATGCCACGAGTCTCTTTGCGTACGTCTACACTGCAATCAGACACCCGGCGTTGGCCCTGCCAGCTCCCTTGGGCTAAGAGGCTATTTAATGGCGGTGCAAACCAGAGTCCTAGAGCCCCCAGGGCTCCAGCCTGAGCCCACACATCTGCACCACAACGAAACAAGCCCTTCGCCCGAGTCAGCCCAGCATGGGCCAGCCACTGGGGTCTGACAGCAGTGTGGACGTGCCCTTAAAGGCGGCTAGAAGCCACCCATAGAGACACCAGGGTGAGGCCTGCCAGGTTCGCACCCATGTAAAGGTTCGCTGGGGACATCTGAATGCAACCCAGCGTGAAGGGGAGAACCAGCCCCCACGGGTGGGTGTTTTTAGGCAACAGCCTGAACAGAGGGATTCGAACTCACCCGCCCAGACCCCATCCCAGGGAAGAGGAAACGTCAGATACACACACACACCCCGTGTGGGGCAGGCCCCCGGCCGGACACCCCCGCACACAAACCACTGAACGTGATCAACGCAATCTAAGGAGTCGAGTCAGTTCCCCGAGCATGACCTCTGACCTCTGGTCATTTCCTCTCTCCTCTCGCCTGCCATGTGGCTCAATGGCAAACTGACCCCGCATGACCCCCCGCCTCCCAGCCCCCCGGGGTCAGAGCTGGGGGTCCAGCAAAGATTCAGAGAGCTGCACTCCCCAGAACGTGGCCATAAACCCCCCCACCCTGGGGCGCGCCTGGGGGCAGGTGGGAAGGACCCCCCGCCAACCCCCCGGGGTCAGAGCTGGGGGATCCAGCAAAGACAGAGAGCTGCACACCCCAGAACGTAGCCATAACCCCACCACCACCACCCTGGGGTGCGCCTGGGGGCGAGTGGGAAGGACTTCCCCTCCCAGCCCCCCGCAGATGCTGCTGAGCGCTCGAAGTGTGCGAAGGGCTGAGCCAGGAAACAGCAGGAAACCCGCAGCGCAGGGGGGGGCCGTCCCCTCTTCACCCCCCGCCGCAGACCCCCACCTGCTCCGTGCAGAGCCCCTCTCGCCCCACGCCCTGCAGACGGCCCCTGCATCGCCCCCTCCGACCCCGCCTGCACCCTGCGCCCCACCCCCCGCTCCTGCAGCGGAGCCCCGCCCCGCCGGACTCACCCACGGAGCGGTAGCCCAGGATCACCACCTTCCGGTAGCGCACCAGCGGCATGGCCCGCGCGGACAGCACCGCGCCGCTGAGCCCGGGGGCGGCAGGACCGGGGGAGAACAACGCGGGCGGGCGGGCCCGACAACCTGAGCGATAAGAGCGCGCCCGGGCGGGGCCGTCACCGCAACCACAACACCCGGCCTCCCACGTGACCACAACACTGCGAGAGCCGCCGCGACTATTGGCCGGCGTCCCGGCCGGAGGGGCGGAGACTCCCCCGAGGGGGGCGGGGAGCGGGGAGGGCGCATGCGCAAGGGTGGCGCCAGCTCCATTCATTAAAACGGAGGGGCGAAAAGTGGACCACGTGGTTTTACACACACACACAGAGGCACAGAGCACATGGGAGGGGGGCTGTCTCCACAGCCTGACTCTGCCACCCCCCCCGGAATTGACTTCCCACTTCCAGAGCTGCTGCCACACACTGACTGCCACACCCCCTGACCTGCTGGGTTTCTGCCTCCCAGCTCTGGTCCCCCTTCCTGCCCCACGGGGACCGAGCCGCCTCCTTGTAGTCCTGTCGCCTTCTGTCCCCCTGCCCCCCACTTCTGCACCCAGAACCTAGACATGGCCAGACTGGCTCAGACCAATGGTCCAGCGACCCAGGGTCCTGCCTGCTGACAGTGGGTGCCAGGTGCTTCAGAGGGAATGAACAGAACAGAGCCATTACACAGTGATCCACCCCCTGTTGCCCATTCCCAGCTTCTGGCAGTCCGAGGTTTAGGGACACTCAGAGCATCAGGCTGCGTCCATGACCATCTTGGCTAGTAGCCACTGATGAACCTGTCCTTGACTTTGACCCTCACCACATCGCCTGGCAACCAGCTCCACTGGTGACTGTGCGTTGTGTGAAGCAGAACTTCCTTTTGTTTGTTTTAAACTTGCTGCCCGTTAATTTCATTGGGTGGCCCATGATTTGTGTGTTATGTGAAGGGGCAAATAACACTTCCTTATTCACCCTTTCCAAACCAGGCATGATTTTATAGGCCTCTGTCATATCCCCTCAGCCAAGCTGAACACTCCCAGTCTTTTTAATCTTGCCTGAGAAGGAAACTGTTCCATCCCCATAAGCATTTTTGTTGCCCTTCTCAGTACTTTTGTCAGTTCTAATATATCTTCTTTGAGATGGGGCGACCCGCACTGCAGGCAGTGTCCAAGGTGTGGGCGTACCAGGGATTTATATCGCAGTGTTAGGCTATTTCCTGTCTTGTTATCGATCCCTGTCCTAATGGGCCCTAACATTCGATTCGCCTGTCTGACAGCTGCTGCACACTGAGTGGATGTTTTCAGAGAACTCTCCATAGTGACTCCACGATCTCTTTCCAGTGTGCCAACAGCTAACTGAGACCCCATCACGTCCTAGAGATAATTGTGAAGATGTTTCCAATGTGCATTACTTTGCATTTATCTACATTGAATTTCATCTGCCATTTTCTTGCCAAGTCACCCAGTTTTGTGAGATCCCTTTGCAGTCTGCTTTGGGCATAACTAATTATGTATCTGCAAACTCTGCCATTTCACTGTTCACTCCTTTCTCCAGCTCATTTAGGAATCTGTCAAACAGCACTTGGGGATTGGTCCTGCTTTGAGCAGGGGGTTGGACTAGATGACCAGCTGAGATCCCTTCCAACCCTGAGATTCTATGACCTCATATGAGATCATTTCACTATTCTCGCTGATCCCAGTACTGCTCCTTCGGAGACCAGGCCAGGAAGCAGCAGGAAACCCGCAGCGCAGGCAGGCCTGTCCCCTCCTCACCCCTTCTCTCGCTCTACCGAGCAGACCTTGCTCTCTCGCTCTACTGTGAAAACTGATCGTTTATTCCCACCCTTTGTCTTCTATCTGATCCCTGAGAGAACCTCTTACCCCACGACAGCTTACTTTGCTTAAGAGACTGTGATGAGGGACCTTATCAAAGGTTTCTGAAAGGCTAAGTACATTATATCCACTGGATCCCCCTTGTCCACGTTTGTTGACCTCTTCTCTTCCCAGAGAATTCTAGTAGAGTGGTGAGGCATGATTTCCCTTTCCAAAAGCCATGTTGACTCTTCCCCCAACAAATCATGTTCATCTGTGTGGCTAATAACTCTGTTCTTTACCACAGTTTCAAACAATTTGACTGGTACTGGTACCCTGCCAGCACAATACCCAGGATGCACTGACCCCCGCCCCCTTCTGGACGTCCCCTGGTCTCCATGCTAGTATGATGGGCATGGCTGGCCACAGAGGCCACGACCAGCACTAGCCAATATTCTAGGGAGAGGGTGGATTCCCATCTTAATGGGGAGAGACAGTCCCAGTATTCAGGGATTCCCAGCGCGGAGTGGAGTCGGGACTTGCTCGTGCTGAGATGGAAACATCGCAAGCTGTTATGTTACAATTAGCTGCCCTGAGCCTGGCCTGGCTGAGTGTGTGATAAAATAATTTTCCCTGTAAATAAACCACATGCCAGATAAGACTAGGGGCAGGTGGGAGCCTGTTTTGTTCTTTCCAAAGCGGACGGCCACGCAGTTGGGGGGCGGGGTGGGCACTGAGAGGGGGAAATATGTGGAGGTGGTGGAAGAATTTTGCTTGTAAACAAGTGTAAAGGTCCTGGCTGGAGCCTGCCCCCAGGGGCTGGGTGCTCCTTCCCCAGAGAAGTGTCCGAGCACATCAGCTCCTGCTGGGCCTGTCTGCAGCAATCAGCCTTGTTTATTGCAAACCCAGCAGGAAGCTTCAGGGCCTGTCTACACTGCAGTTGTCAGTGGGCTTGGGCTCGGAAGGGCTTGGGCCAAGGGCTCTCCCCCGGCAGGGTCCCAGGCCCAGGCTCCAGCCTGAACATCTACACCACAATTAAACAGCCCCTTCGCCTGAGCTCCAGGAGCCTGTGTCAGCTGGCCCGGGCCTGCCACAGGGGTGTGACTAGACGTACCTATTGGCACAGTGCTCGGCCGTCCCATCGTCAGGGTGGGTTAGGGCAGGGAGGGAAGCAACCGTGGTGGGCTTAGGTGGGGGGGTCGTTATGCGGCATCTCCTTTTAGTATGTATCAGACTGAAACATGCCTCTCACTTGGGACAGACACAGCGTCCCCCCCCCCCCACCCATGGCCTAGGCGAGGGCAGCCTGGGGACAGGGCTGGGGGAGTTCTTGTAACCAGAGGAGGGGCCCAGGCAGGAAATCAGGGTCTCTCTGCAGCAGGGAAGGGATCCCTGAGGTCTGTAGCACCCGTGTCAGGAGCCTGGAGTGGGACCCGCAGCTCCCAGCCCCAGGGCCCTGCTCTGCCCTTCCCCCGATGACACGCCCTCAGCAGGGGGCCATGCATGCGCTCCAGGGTAGCAGGCTGGGGCTAGTTCCCTGTCTGTGTGTTGGTCCCCCATGGCCTCCTGGGCACCCGGATGGCAGGGTAGGGGTGGGGAGAATCCTGCCGCATGGTGCTGGGCCTGGCTCTGTGTGAGGATCCCAGCCATGGAGATTTAACCCTTCTGGCCTCTGCCCCCTTTGCCTGGGCCACGGGAGGGACGAGGTCCCGGGGCCCTTCCCGGGCTCTGCTCCAGGTGCTGGCGGGTGCCATGCAGGGGCCACCGCCTCGAACAGCAGGCCGGTGTCCTGCATTGTGCTGCTGGGACACTAGGGGGCAGCCGACACCAGCTCACCCATATCAGTGTCTCTAAACACCTGTACACCCCCCCCCCCCCCCCCCAGGGAAGCAGGGTCAGGTAGGAGCTGGCAGAGCCCAAACCTGGGAGATCTGGGGTGGGGGAATGGATCCTTCCACTTCTGGGTTGCCTGCTCGAATCCAGCCCCCAGCCCTAGCACCGCTGTGTGGCCGCTCACAGGGGAGATGAGTTTGTGGAGGTCTCAGCCCAGCTTCCACTGGGCAGCCCCATGGCACGGACATCAAGGCCTGGGCTGCGCCCAGCCGACCGTGTGGGGGAGGGGACTGAAATGAGCAGGCTGGGATGGGGGTGATACAGGGAGGGATGAGATTGCAGGGGCTTTGGGCAGAACAAGGTGACTGGGGGGGTGCTGGGAAAAGGGGACGACGGGGCATTGGCAGAGCCGAGGGGGCAGTGGGGGTGCGGGAGGTTCTGCCTGGCCTGTTGCATTTGCCCCCTGCCTGTCTTATCCCAATTTCTGCACAGCTCAGCCTCCCCTGCCCCCTCCCCGCACTCCCAGCGCTAGCCAGCCCCTGGGGCCTGTGGGCAATGAGACGCCTCCCCACTTCCAACCTGCCCATCTCCCGGGGTATGGCACTGGGTCGTGGGGATGGGGGACTGCTCTCCAGAGGAGCCTTTCCTCTCAGGGTAAGGCCTTGCCAGGGTTTGGTTGGGGCAGGGTCAGCCAGCAAATGGGGGGAAGGGGGTTGATTATGCAAAGGTGCCCACAGTGATCATGGGGCGGGGGTCTCAGTGGATGGGGGATGGGGTCTGCTAATTCCTGCTGGGTGTGGGTTGAGATTAGACCTGAATCTGGATCAATTTCTCCCCACTCCACATTTTCCTGCATCATTTCCTCAAAGGGGCTCAGTGCAAAAGGCTCAGGTGTATGGGGTTTTGGTTTTTGTTTTTGGGGGGGTTCCCCACAGTCCCCTGCCTTCCAAATTCAACCCCCCAGGCAGCCCCCTTCCCTCTGGGCCTAGAATCCCCCACCCGCCCGCTTCCAAGAGTCTTCATGCTTCATTTCGGCTCATAAGCCAAAAAGCTCCGGGATTGGTCCTTTCCGGGTGTCCCAGCACGAGTCACCCACTTCCCCCTGTGGCTGGTTGTGCTGGGGCCAGGAAGGGGCTCACCCCCGTTCTGGTGGTGTGGGGGGGTCAATGCAAGAGAGGAAAACGCACCTGTTCTGGTGCCTGAGGTGGCATGGGAGCTGCTGGGTGCCAAGCTGGGGCAGGCGTGGGGGACGAGCTGTTCCGCCAATAATACCGCCCCCCCAAGCAAGCTGGGAGGCAGATCTGCTGACAGCAGGTCCCTGGGGTGCTTAGCCATGTGCTCGCCCCCAGGAAAGGAGCCAGAAGGGAGCAGGCCCGGGTGGGGGGGAGGCCCAGCCTGCCGCCCTCTGAGCAAACACTGGCTGCTCTCACAGCCCGGCGCCCACTTGACCTTCACTATGCAAATGTGAAGGAAGGAATGTGCAATGGGATTCCGGTGGTGCGGAGTCAGAGACAGGGCCCAGGCACCCCTCAGGAGACATGGAAAAGGGGCTGGGGTGTGTCCTGCGTGTGCCTGGGCACCTGGCTGCTTCCCCTGAGCTAAGTGGCAGTGGGTGTGAGCAGTGGGGGGAGGGGGGAGACCTAGTGCTGCAGCTGCAATGGGGGCTGGGGGGGGTTAGTGCTGGCGGTCACCTGTCCTGAGCCTCAGGGCCAAGGCACCACGTGGGACATGGACAAGCAAGGCCCGAGGTGCCCCTAGGACCAGCCCCAGCCATGGGGCGAGGGGGCAATCTGGGTCTGGGCAGTTCCAGCCACTCCCCTAGGCTGGAGGGGAGAGAAGAACTAGCCCTGTGGGGATTGGGGGCGGGGGGGACACAGGCACAGCCCCTTAGCAGCCTCTCTCCAGCACCACAAGACACAATTTCCTCATTAACAAAAATTAAATATTTAAAAAACCCCAAACAGTTAAAACCACTTTAACCCCTCCCCCGCCGCCCAGGGAGAGACGAACAGCGTATAAAATTATATTATCATTTATAAATATAAAAATAAAACTCTTAAGCGGGGGCAGGGGGCCAAGGTTAGGGGGTTAGAGTGATGGGGCCCAGCAGTGCAGAATTAATCTGTTACCATGTACACGTCCCCCACTCGCCTCCCCTGCATGAGACAGAGTGGGGGTGTAGCCCCCTCTCCCCCCAGTTAGCACTCCCCCCCCCCCCAAGTTCAGTGGAATGACTTGCCCCAGTGCACGTGTCCTGCCCCCTGCTGCTGACCAGCCTCACTGCAAGGAGAGAGAGTCCCATCCCCCACCCTGGCGCTGCCTGCAGGGGCCAGCACATGTCAGCCAGAACAGGCTGGCAAGGAAGCCAGGCGCTTACCCTGGCCGGGCAGGACACTAAGACATGTGAGCGTGGCTGTGCCACCCTCACAGAGGCACAAAAAGAACCCAGGCATCCTGACTCCCAGGCAGCCCCCCTCCCCCGGTCTGAACACTAGCCCAGACTCCCCTCCCGGAGCCCGCAATAGAAGCCAAGGTCCTGATGCCCAGTCCCACCCCCAGCCACTAGCCCACACAGTCTCCAAGAGAGCATGACCAGGGTCTGGCTTCTCAAGCCAATGAGAGACCCCCACACAAGGGAACTCCTCTGACTTCAAAGCTCAGGGGCTCCCTGCCGGCCTATTCCTGCCCCAGTTGTGGGGCAGCTGGGCCAGAGGCCTGGCTGGATACCCCCCGCCCCAGTGGGATCTGTGCTCAGGGGCCCTGCCCCTGTTCCTCCTTCCGAGGACCCCGGGGCAGCCACTGTGCAACCCCTGCCTTGCACAGACTCCTTGGCAGGGCGCTAACTGGGCCCAGCACTGCCCCTCCCTTGTCCCGAGGGTGCAAAGGGGGTGGCCGTGCCAGCTGCCTGCTGGCAGTGCCCATTCTGAGTGGGCCAGGGCAGAATCCCTCAGTGAATGCTTGGGGGAGACACAAGGAGGGTGGGCAGGTGGGTGCCGTGCCCAAGGAGAAGGCCAGGGTTGGGGGGTCATGCTGGGACAGGGGAATGGCTGCAAAGTGAGGGCCTGGGGCCTGGCAGGAGCATTAGTAACAGGAGGGAGGGATGGCCCGGGTCTAACCTGCTGCATTCGGTGGAATTGCAGCTGGGGAGCACAGCGGAAAACCCAGCCTGGGCCTGCTGCTGGGAGCCCAGCTCCTGGGCTGTTTTTAGCAAACCCTCCGCGACCAAGTCTGCCCCTTGCTCAGCGCCCCCAAACCGGCCTCGAGATTTCATCTCGAGCAGGGAAAGCAGCGAGTCCAGGCCCAGTCATGCTGGTTAAGTGAAGCAATAAATACAGGCACTGGGGAAAGGTGTGGTTTGGGGCTCACCCACCCCCTCCAGACAGGGTCACCCCTACACCAGGGGTGTCACGAAGCAGATACAGAGGGCCAGCATCAGCTCCCCGCAGCAGGGGCCAGACGCCCTGCAGGGGAGTGGTTACGGTGCCAGTCACACAGGGCCGGGGCACAGGAGCAGGCACCAGAGTGACACTGCTGAGTGTAGACCCACCCGCTCGGGGCTGGTGGTGGGACACCGCCCCCCCGCCCCCCCCAGTCTGCGTGCATCTCTGCGAACAATCCCCGGACCACTGTAACAAGGAACCAAGTACCCCCTCGCTCCCCTGCTGGGGGCCCAGCTTCCCATTCCGCCCCCCAAAGGCCGGGGTTCCCATCCCGACCCCCAGGTCTGCAGGGATCCCAAGGCACTTGGAATAAAGCTTGGAAGCTGCTCTCGGTCCAGCGCCTCCTGCTTCCAGTTTGGTGCAGTAACTTTGTTTGAGTCAGTGACTTTAACGCGGTCGCTAGGTGTGGAGGGAGTCCTGGCCCAGCACCCCCCACGCCAGCTCGTAGAGCAGCCGTGAGTACCAGTGCATGCCTGTCTCCGGCGCACTGCAGTTCTTGGCCTCCCCACTGGGGGGCAGCAGTGAGAGGAGGGCGTGGAAGAGCCGGAGGGGGGCGAAGGCGCGGTGAGCCCATTGGTGGCTCTCCAGGACGGCGTAGCAGGAGGCTAGCACCCCGTTGACCAGGAGGGTCCCATGTGATGTCAGTGGGGCAAACACCCCCACGCCTTCCTCTTGCAACACCCGCAGCACCCGAACTGGCTGCAGCCCACGTCTGCCAGCGTGGTGGGCCAGCACCGAGTCGCCCGCCCGCACCCGCCGGGCAAAGACAGGCAAGAAGCTGGCCGTGCCATTGGCCGGGGCCTGGGCAGCGAACACCAGATGGGAGGGCGTGAGCAGCAGCCGGTGGGCGGGGCTCTCCGTCTCGATGGCCACGAAGGACACGCGCTGGTGCAGGTCGCGGTCCAGGAAAAGCAGCACCTCGGTGGGGACCACCTGGTCACTCCGGTCCACGGTCAGCACCCAGTCACCAGGGCGCAGCTCTGACAGCCCCTTCTGCTGGCCGCTCCACAGCGTCACCACGGCGTGGCCCGGGAAGCAGCCGCCGGCCCTGCTGGCCAGGGAGTTATCTGCGGAAAGACAGAGGGTCCCATCAGCACTGCAGCACGCGTGGGTCAGAAAACACCCCGATGGAGGCACGGGGCGGGCGGGCATCAGCATCTTGCCCACAGCCTGTCCACGTGGGGGATATTGGCACCTGCCTCACTCCCATGGTGCAAGTCCTCCCCCAAGCAGAGCTGGTGCACCAGGAGAAAACAGGGCTTGCACAGGGGCAGTTTAATCCAGCACAATGCCTGGCTCACACCAGCACAGGACATCATTGCTGGGGTTTGCACTGGAGCACAGAGACCAGCCCGGCTCAGACAGACCCAGGCTTGTGATGTCTGCTCATGCCAGGGGCAGAGCAGCTCCAGAGAAGCACCGCGCACTCTCAGCCTCCAGTGAAGGCAGCGGGAGCCATGGGCACCTCCCGTATCTGGAGCCTCTTCACTCTGTCGTCCAGCTCAGTCATGCTTCTAGGGAAGGGAAGTGCTTGCCCCTGACGAGCTCAATCCAGGAACAAACCAAGATGGCCTGGAGCTTGGGAACGCCCCGTTTAACAGGGGACTTCAGCGAGAATCCTGACAGACAGTTTCTTCTCTCCTCCTGCCTTAGAGTGCGGCTGCCTGGTGGGGAAACCTTGAGATGTATCGACACTCCCCCAGCTCTGGCACTGGGAGGTTAAACCAAGGGGTCTGATTGTGCTGCCCCTTCGGGGTGTTGCCACCCCAGTACACAACACGCCCTTGTGGTCTCCAGCTGTTTCACTTTGCATCAGCAGAGCCAACTGTGCAAGGTGCGGAGCACTGGAGAATCAGGCCCCAAACCACAGCCCCTGTTTACATAGGCCCTGCAGTATTTTGTCTGCTGCCTGCAGGGAGCACAAGTGAACTGGACAGGGTGTGCGGAAAGACATCACAGCTCTGACAAAGAAGTGGGGCTTGAACGGGGCTTCGAAATGACACAAACACAAACTGGCTCTCAAGAGACAAAGCAGCAGGTGTTTACAACAGCACACGGTCTCTCTCCTCATGTCACCCAACACACAGGAAATCATTCACACTCAAAGCGGGGAGTCGAGCCTGGAGGATTTTCAGCGCGGTAATGTCCTAGTGCCCAGCGTGTGCTGGCTTGGGGACAAGCACTAGCCTGCCCAGGCTCACTCATTGTTTCTTCTCAGTTTGGCTTGGGATCAGTGCAGGCCCGGGGCCTTCGGGGGCTGCTGGAAGGGGTCTGGGAGGGAAGATGAGATTTTTTGAAAATATTTTTAGTGAGTATTGCTAATTATTTAGTTAGTAATTAGCAGTTAGTATTACTATACTAATTCCTAAGAACCCTCTCTGCACTGAATTTCTTTACAACAATCATAAGAACGATTCTCTTCATGTTAGATTTTTGTGACATCCTTAACGCTAATGGGATGAGGAAGGAATTCTGCTGCTTCTGTTACTGCAGTGCCTGGAAGCACCCTGCAAATCAGGGCCCCACTGTGCCAGGTGCTGTACAGCGCTAGCGTGAGAGGCAGGGCTTGCCCCAAAGAGCCGACAGTCCGTATAGGCAGCAGATGGGAAGGGAAGCTGAGGCGTGGAGCTGGGAAGAGACTTGACCAAGGTCACAAAGCAGGGTCATTGGCAGAGATGGGACTAGAACCCTGGCGTCCACAGACCCAGCCTACTGCTCTGCCCACCGGGGGTGTGGAGTGGGGGCACAGAAGGTAATTGAGGGGGTCGTGAGGTGTTGAAAATTTTATTTCAGATGAAGGCAAAGAAAATCTGCCCTCTCCCCCTCCCCACACACTCGCTGGCGCTGCCCCCCGCTCAGAACACACGCACCGAGCAATCACACAACTGAGCCACAGCGACACACTTTTTACTCTTACAGGTGAACGGAGCAAACTTCTGAATTCAAACAAGGAGTCGCCAATCTGAAGAAATCAAGGAACACGTGCCACCCTAGGCCATGGGTCCGGGACATCCGGCATGGTGGCAGAGCCAGGATCCCTGTCCCCCCCTACCTGCTTTCACCGACACGTGGATGTGGGCCTTGGACTCGTAGTAGACCCAGTCGAAGCCGGCCTCCACGGCCAGGCGCGCCAGCAGGCCGTACTTCTCCCTGTCCCGGTCAGACGTGGTGATGTCCAGCGCCCTCCCCTCATAGTGCAGCGAGTCGGGCAGGTGATGCCCGTCTTCGTCCCAGCCTTCCGTCACCCGCAGCTTCACGCCGGGCCACATGTTCATCACAGCAATGGCCAGCGCGTTCACACGGTCCTTGCAGCGCTGGCGAGGGAGAACACGTCCATCAGAGCAGCCAGACTGGGTCAGACCAAAGGTCCATCCAGCCCAGGGTCCTGTCTGCTGACAACGGCCGGCCAGTGCCAGGGGCCCCAGAGGGAATGAACAGAGCAGGGAATCACCAAGTGATCCATCCCCTGTCACCCATTCCCAGCTTCCAGCAAACAGAGGCTAGAGACACCATCCCTGCCCAGCCCGGCTAATAGCCATTGATGGACCCCTATCCTCCATGAACTTAGCTAGTTCTTTTCTGAACCCTGTTATAGTCTTGGCCATCACAACATCCTCTGGCAAGGAGTTCCACGGGTGACTGTGCATTGTGTGAAAAAATATTTCCTTTTGTTTGTTTTAAACCTTCTGCCTTTTAATTTCATATGGTGACACCTAGTTCTTGTGTTATGAGAAGGAGTAAATAACACTTCCTTATTCACTTTCTCCACACCAGTCATGATTTTACAGACCTCTGTCAGATCCCCCCTTAGTCGTCTCGTTTCCAAGCTGAAAAGTCCCAGTCTCATTAATCTCTCCTCATACGTTAACCCTTGCTGCTCCGGAGGCATGGGGGAGGCAGTGGGGCAGACAGAAGGGAGCTGGCATTACAGGAGGAGAATGCACAGCTGGCTGTGGGGCTGTGAGGAACGGGGACCCTGACATCAGAGGAGGAGCGGTCCAAGGATGTGCTAAGAGATTTGGACAGCCTTGCCCTGCCTCAGCTGCCACTTGGGGTACTGGGGGCAGGAATGACTCTATGTTCTTTGCCACCCCAAGCACTGCAGTCAGGCGGCCTTCAACAGCATTTCTGCACGAGGTCCGCCGGTCACACGGCTTTGGCGTACCCGCCGCCATTACCATTGAATCCACAGGACCAGTGGACCTCCCGCAGGCGAGCCGCCGAAGGCTGCCTCACTACCACCCTCATGGTGACCAGCAGGCCGCCCCCCACAGCTTGCCGCCCAGGCACACACTTGCTGCGCTGCTGCCTGGAGCCGCCACTGGCTGGGGTGCACCCAGATGAAGGACAATGGAGATGCTGTTGCAGGGGGCAGAGGCCAGGCCTCCGGCCAATTTTTAATTCCTTGGAGCTGGCCATTTTCACTGACAGGGACAGTGAGCGGGGGAGACGGGAAGGCAAAGGCAGCAGCACTCCTATAGTCCCACAGCTTTGCTGGTTCACAAGCCTAATTCCTTCTCTAGACTGGCATCAGCAGTGCCACTGGGTGCCGGGGCAGGCAGCCCAGGTTTTCAGGGGATTTCAGCAGAGACAGGGGCACTGCCACGCTGGACACTGCCACCCACAGCAGCTCGACGGCTAAGGCCTCGCTCCAGCACTCAGCACATGGAGACCCGCCCGAGGCCAGGGCAGCAGGCAGCTTTCCCCGGCTTAGCCGCCAAGGGCCACCTGGAGCCAGCTTGTCCCTGCAGCCCAGCCAAGGCCTATGGACCAGGCAGACGCAGGTGGGCAGGGAATTAGCCCACAAAGGGGAAGGGACATTGCCACAGGGCAGCAGCACTGGCAGAGATAGAAACACCCGCCCAGTGCCCTACCCACTGAGTCAGGCTGGCTCCCTGAGCTCCCGCAGGGGACAAAAAGCAGGGGGCTGTGGTGACCCCCACCCCATTGTCAAGCTTGGGAGCTGAATCTGCAGCACAAGGCTTGAGGTGCGATTTTCCCTGCGCTCTCCTGGTGTCCCTTTGCCAGCTGAAATCGGTGCCCCCCAGGTGTGACACCCGCCGCCCCCCTCTCCCTCCTTCGCCCGCCTGTGCCCCCCAGCCACACCTGGCTGCCCTCACTCCCTGCTGGCTCGCCAGAACCAGCCTCTTCCCCTCCTCCTGCTCTACCCCCCGGCCCCTTGAGCCTGGCTCCTCAGTCCTGTGCCCCCTCAGCAGAGCCCAGCTCCCTCCCACAGAGATGGGCATCGGTACCGAATGAAAGAGAAGCGGAGGACACAGAGAGCGCAGTGGCGGTAAACTGGGCCACGTTCTGAGCTCTCCAGTGAGACCAAGGGGGGGCCTTTTTCCAGGGCCTGGCTTGTCACCAGAAGCTGGCACCAAATGCCCTGGGCAGGAACCCCGGAGGGCACAGACACCCAACGGCCCCCGCGGAGCCGTGTTAGGGATGGCGCCACGACACGCCTGGGTCTGGCTGAAGAACCAAAGCTGAAAGAGAGAATAAAGATTAAACTGGGTCTGTCTGCCCCGGCTCGGTCGAAACCAGCGCTCACCAGCTCCCCCCAGAAACACACAGACCAGCTCCTTAATGGGTGATTCATTAACTCGGGTCAGCCCAGAGGGAATGGCTAATCCATGAGCGGGGGGCGGGAACCAGGACTCCTGGGTTCTACATCCGCTCTGCCAGTCACACTGCTTTTCAGGGACCGTGGGGAGCCTTCCCCGCTTTGCAAAGCAATAAATCTCTTGACTGAAAGGTGCTATGCCCCATAGATTCATCCAACCTGCTGCAGACCCACGTACACTTTGTCCTCAAACAATTTCCAGGTTATTTATCTATTATGCCATTCATTCTTCCTGGACAGAACTGCAGCCACCTCTTGGTGGAGGCGGAGCAGCCCTGTATAACACCAGCCCTGCACAGCAGATTTACAAACCAAACAGCACATTACAATCAGCATCCTGCTCAATTCCCTCCCCATGTGGAAATGCAACAACTGGCAACGAAAGGCAGAGGCGGAGATACGCTCAGCGAAGAGAGGCAAAGGCAAAGGGAAAGGTGGAGTGGCAGCAAACATCCCGAGTCTCCTGCCCCACACAAGCCGCAGCCAAGTCTCTGCCTCTGCTCTTCACCCCCAGCCCTCCCCCAAATCTGCCCCCCAAGCGTCATTAACTCTCCTGCAGTTTTCACTCCTGGCAGCCACTTTCCTTCCTTCTTCCCTCCCTCCCTGGGCTCCTTCCACTGACCCCTTCAGCGCTGAGCCACCTGCGGCTGCACCCACCCAGTGTCAGGCCTAGGAAAAGCCAGAGAGCTGAGCCGAGGCCTTGCGGGCAGGGAGGGTGGGTGGGGAGCAGCGAGGGGAAGGAACGAAAGGAGGGGCAGACGGAGAGATGGGGGGTGCGGGTGGCATTTAAACCAACTAGAAAGGGAACAAAGTCAGATTGATGGCGTGCAGGGGAGGAGGGAAGGGCCGGCAGAGGAATGTGCTGCACTTCTCTCGCCTCGCAGCACAATAGCTGTTTTCCAGCCCGAGAATTACTTAACTTGGCGAGAATTTCAAATCCTCCGGTTCAACAAGGAAAGAACAGCAAAGTCATCAGCTTTGCCACAAAGGACCCATTCAGCGGCCTTGCCCCCCCAGCCGGTGTCAGCAAGGGGGAAAGTACACCGTGGGAGAGGCAGCCATGGGACCCCACTCCACAGCCACTCCCCCCCTGCAGGACTGCAGCAGCCACTGACCAGGATCGGGGCCCTGCAAGGGTGGGGGCTGGAGCAGTGCACAGGAGAGGTTGCTGTGCTGGCCACCAGGGGGTCAGGCTGGAGGAAGAGCAGAATATCCCCTGGGGGGAGGAGTGCTTGGGAGTTTGGGGGGGCCCTTTTAGCTAGACTCACCCTCCTGACATGCACCTAGGCTGGGGATTCCCCCGATAGCATGCACTTTCCATAGGGGTGAACAGAGTGACTGGGGGAGGCACCTTCTGGGGTACCAGCCAAGGGATGGATGAACTCCCAGGCCTGAACCCTAGTGGCCAGACACCCCATAAAAGTCAGGGTGCTGCAGCCAAATTGCAAGGTGGCTAATTCCACTCAGCAGCACCACCTGCCACCACACTTCAAGCTGGATAATATTCGTTCTAAACAGCTGCATGGCTCTTAACCAGCTGCCACACTCCACCCCAGAGGAGGCTGCATCTCAGTGCTGGGCAAGTGATCCCTTTTGTGTGCGACTCTGGAACAGCTCCTGCGTTCTACCCCAGAGGGTGGCCTGCGCGATGGGCTCTCTGCCTGGGTGATCTGCCACATGCCGGCAGAGTGGGGATCGCAGTCTTTCAAGTCCTCCCGCAGGCCTGTGGGCTGCAGTTAGGGGTTATTGAAAACTGGGTTCCTTCCAACCCCCTCCCGAGATACCCCAATGCCCTGCCCCAGCAAGGACACCATGCCCTCCTGGCCCCTGCCCCCAGCATGGCAGCCTCAGGGAAGCAGCCCAGAAGAAGGCAAGACAGGAGCAAGGCGAAATCATACCAGCTGCTCTCTCCCGGGAAGCTCCGGCTGGGAGAGGGTTTATCACTAAATGAATAATCAAATAAAGAAAAAAGTAACCGCTTTCCTCTAGCCTTGACATTATTCTCATAGCACGAGGGCGAGACTGGCACGCGGGTAGCGGAGCCGGGAGCCTGGAAAGGAGAGAGGGGCAAGCAGTGAAAAGAGCCATCGAGTGGGAGAACAAGGGGGAAGAGCCAGGGAGCAGGGCAGATGGAGAGAGAATGGAGACAGAGCCAAGCTGCCTGGACCAGGACCAGGACTGGGGGAGCCCTAGGCAGCTTCCTTCAGCACCATGGCAACAGGATAACAGGCAGCCAAGAGCATCCCCCTCGCTGCCCCACGCTCCCAGGATGGGGAGACACAGAACTTCCCTCCTGCCAGCTCACCCAGCCCCCCATTTGCCCCAGTGGGGTACGGGGCCCCATGACCGTAGCTTGCCATTCGGAGTCCCTGCACCCGCCATGGCAGCCGGCCAAGCCCAGCTGTGTGGCCATGGGAGCTCTGACCTGCAGAGGCAGCTGCAGGTCACCAGCTGCATGGATCTGAGGGCCAGAGGCTGCCAGGAGCACGGTCCCGGAGCAGCTCAATAGGGGCATTTTCAGGCACCTCTGAGGTGGGGATGGGGAAACCAAGAGAAGCAGCAAGTGCTGCCAGGGCAGGGGAGGGGGAGCAACACCCCAGCACAAAACCCCTCCGCAGGGGAGTCTAGGCACTGCCCAGACCCTGCCCAGCACTGCTTGTGCCCCAGTGACCCAAATCACCCAAGACTCTCGAAGCACCATCCTGACGCCTCAGAGCAGCCCTGGCATATCGGTACCATGGTATCCCCATTTCAGAGCTGGGGAAACTGAGGCACGGAGCAGGGCAGGAACTAGCCAGTGAGTCCGGGCTGCTGGCAGGGATAGAAGCCAGCCGTTATTAATGACCTGGAAGAGGGGCTGAGCAGGGGGTGAGGGAAGACACCAGATTACTGAGGTTAGTGAAGACCGTGAGAGGGACCCTCAATCTGGGCCTGGCCCACAGGGGGTGGATCACTCACTAATTCCCTGTTCCGTTCACTCCCTCTGAAGCATCTGGCATGTGACTGATACGCTGGGGATCCCCACAGTGCAAACCCCAAGGATGGAGCTGAATTGGCGGATGAGGACCGGCTGTAACGGACTAACGTGCCCACTCTCCTCCCAGTGCTGCAAACGGAACCCAGGAGTCCTAGCTCCGATTCCAACCAGCTCTGGACACATCCCATCAACCCCCCAACTCCCGGATTGCTGAGGCCTGAATCTTCCAGGGTACTGGTTCACCCCGGAGTGTGGCCCCCTTGCCAAGCACAGACTCACCCCAGCGCCGTGGCAGGAAACACCCACCCCGGCGCTCCCGGTTCCTGGAGCTCTCCATGCGCCCCCACGCCCCATTGTCTCTTCTCCAGCACAGCCAGTTCATTCTGCTCCCAGAGCCGGCACGCCCACCATCCTGTGCCATCTAGACCCAGTCTGGCTGCCAGCCTCCCCCCTTGCCCAGGCGATGGGCATGGGGTGACTCAGCAGGAGGAAATGAATCCGCGATGCAGTCAGCGTGCCCCCCCACGGACATATGAGAGGCTGAAATGTCATCAGCTCGCACAACCCAGGAGGCAGAGTTCCCCTGGCACGGTTGGGACCTGGCATTGGCCACCCTAGGGGGCGGTTACACCAAGTATGGTAACTAAGGGGCATGGCACGACCATGTCCCCCTCTCTGGGGCACAGAGTGGCCCCAGGGCTGCCCCCAGACAGGCCTGCACCTCCTCGGCCAGGGTGCCCAGGGCTTCCCGCACAGCAGCAGCCCCTCCATCGTGTTACATTGCTCATTGCCAGGCGCCTGTCATTGCAATGTGGGTCAACCTAGGTGGGTGGGGCTGATGGAACAGCTGGCCAGTCCTGGCCCAACCACTTCTACCTGTTGCTAGCACTACGCTCACCCGTGGAACTCGCTGCCCAAGGACGCAGAAAGCGCCGTCAGCTGTGCTGGGGTCGGAAACTCTGCTTTGTGCATGTTTCAGCCTGGAGCCTTCAGCCCCCAGCCAGCCACTCCCCAGCTAACAGACCTGTTAGGGGCGCTGTTCCATCCATCCAAGGGACTTATCTGCCCCCCGCTGCCTGACTGTCCCAGCACCTCCTGGGCAGCAGGGCAGTGCCGTTATCCCCATTTGTGCAGTGGAGAAACTGAGGCACAGAGAAGCCGCATGACTGACTTGTGTTCATACAATCTGTGGCAGAGCTGCAGCTGGAGCCCAGGTCTCCCGGGGCCAAGCCCCAGGGCCAGTCATCTCCTCATAACCTTTGCAACAAACCAGAGCAACACAGAAACCCTCGGTGAATGTCCCCAGGGTCGGCTGAGTCTCAAAGCCTGGAGAACACGGCCGAGGGGGGGTGGACAGGGGGCCAGGTGCAGGTTTTCCTGGGCCCTGTTATTAAAGTGCCTCTCTGCATGTAACCCCGAGCTGTTCGAGGGACCAACAACAGCTTTACTGTGAGCCAGAGTCCCAGCACCACTTCGCCTCCTCTGCAAGTCATGGAGCCCTCAGCAGGGACATGAAATGGAATGAGATGTCCCTGTCCCCCATTGCCCACCCAGCCTGCGCTGCAGCGGGGTCTCTGCTCTTCCCCCTCCCTGCCCCAGGAGCTGCCCCTTCGGCCGTATCTTCGCTGCCAAGACGGGGGTGGAGGGGAGCCATGACCTGGCCTGGCTACATGAGGGGAAGCTCCCTGGGCCTGTTTCCACTGGGTTCTGACAGAGAGAGAAAGTGCCTGGGGGTGACCCTGCTGGACCCCCCCACACACACACACACACCCCCACTGGCAACCCAGACACTGCTGCCAAAGAGAAAGTGACCAGGATGCAAAACATTCAGGGGCTGAGTCAGACGGTGATGCCAGGGACAGGTCCCAAGCTCCTCTCCAGGTGTAAATCCGGCTGGCTTCAAGGGAGGCATTTCAGGATTACATCGGTCAACCTCTCCCCACCCATACCAGAGCCAGAACTAGACCCCAGCTTCTCTGCTCTAATTCACCCCCCATCTCACCAGCACCACCACCCCTCAGCTGGGTCAGGCGCCCCATTGCGTCTCACAAACCACTTCATGTTCATTTTTCTCATTTCGGTTCGGCCCCATTGCCTCCAATGGGTCCCTGGGGAGGAGGGGGCTGGGATCAAATCTCTGCACCCGGCATAGACAGGGGGGTCTGTCCCGTTTGCTCAGCCCTGAAGCAGGCCCTGGCATGAAGACGGAGCATGGAGATTCCAGGCGAGGGCCACAGGGCGCAGTGGGAGCCACCATACCTATATCTAGCACAGATGCCCGTATCACCTGGGCCCAGGCCAGCCCGTGCCTCAGTGTCCCTGTCTGTGAAATGGGGGAGTCTGCATGACCTGGGCTCTGAGGAGGTGGAAACGCTGAACTGGAGCTGGCCAGGAGGGTGCAGAGTCGGGGAGGGGTGCGGGGGGTGCAGGGTGCACAGTCGGTGGGTTGCAGAGTCATGGAAGGTGCAGAGTCAGGGAGGGGTGCGGGGGGGTGCAGAGTTGGGGGTGCAGAGTTGGGGGGTGCGGGGTCACAGGGTGCAGAGTCGGGGGTGCAGAGTCATGGAAGGTGCAGAGTCGGGGAGGGGTGCGCGGGGCGCAGAGTCAGGGGGTGCGGGTTCAGGAGGGTGCAGAGTCAGGGGGTGCAGAGTCAGGGGGAGGTGTGGGGGGGTGCAGAGTTGCGGGGGGTCGGCGGGAGGCAGGGGCGGCTCTAGACATTTCGCCACCCCAAGCACGGCATCATGCCGAGAGGGGCGCTCTGCCGCACGCCTGCGGGAGGTCCACCGGAGCCGCAGGACCAGCGGACCCCCTGCAGTCATGCCACTGAAGGCACCCTGCCTGCCGCCCTCCCGGCGACCAGCACAGCGCCCCCCGCAGCTTGCCGCCCCAAGCACACGCTTGGGTGCTGGGCCTGGAGCCGCCCCTGGAGGGAGGTGCAGAGTTGGGAGGGGGAGGTGCAGAGTCAGGGGATCGGTGGGGATGCAGAGTCCAGGAGAGGTCCCGGGGGAGTTGAGGAGGGGTCAGCAGGAGGTGCAGTCGGCGAGGGGTGCGGGGGTGCAGAGTCAGGGGGTCGGCGGGAGGTGCAGAGTCATGGAGGGGTGCGGGGGTGCAGAGTCAGGGATCAGTGGTGGGGTGCAGTGTCGGGGGGTGCAGTGTCAGGGGTCGGGGGTGCAGAATCATGGAAGGGTGCGTGGGGGTGCAGAGTTGGGGGTCGGGGGTGCAGTGTCGGGGGGGTGCAGAGTCGGGGGGTGCAGAGTCGGGGGGGGAGTGTCGGGGGGGTGCAGCGTCGTGGAGGGGTGCAGGGAGTGCAGAGTCGGAGGTCGGGGGGGCAGCGTCGGGGAGGGGTGCGGGAGGGTGCAGAGACGGGGGTCGGGGGTGCAGTGTCGAGGGGTGCAAAGTCGTGGAGGGGTGCAGGGAGTGCAGAGTCAGGGGGTCGGCAGGGGGTGCAGCGTCGGGGAGGGGTGCGGGGGGGGGTGCAGCGTCGGGGAGCCGCCAGAGCAGCTCCACGCAGCCCCGGGAGCTCTAAACCCAGCCAACCCCCGAGCGAAGGGGCAGCAAATCGCTGGGGAGCGGGGCCGCTCCGGTCTGGGAACAAGGTGCAGGCAGGTCCGGGCCGCCCCCCCCAGGACACGGACTGGGAACTGATCCCCAGCCGGGATCCAGCTCCAAAGGTGCCGCTGCCGGGCAGCCCCCAGCCCGCTCCCCCTTGTCCCTGGACGGCTCCGGCCCCCGACTCGCCCTGCAGAGCACCCGGGCTCCGGGCACCAGCCGCCGGGGCCGGGTTAATGCGTAACGGGGCGCAGGGGAGCTCCAGCCCAGGCGAGGGGCGGCCCGGGGCAGCAGCGGGGGCCCGGGGGAGGCCGCCCCTTACCTGGCTCATGAGCCGGTCCGCCCCCGTGTTCTCCTCGTCCTTGAAGATGATGTCCGGGTTGTAGTTGGGCACCAGGTCCCGGAACCGCTCGGCGCGGCGCCCCAGCCGGCCCTCGGCCCGTCCGCTGGCCGCCAGCGTCTGCTCGGGCACGTTGGGCACGAACTGCTTGTAGCGCAGCGGGACCAGGTGCCGCCGGGCCTGTCGCCTGCGCCCCGGCGGGCCCCGGCCCGCAAGCCGCCAGGCCCGGCAGCAGCAGGCAGCAGGCCAGGCAGAGCAGGCTGAGCGCCAGCGGCCCGTGCCAGGGCATCGCGGGGCCTGACCGACGGCTCAGCGGCCTCCCGTGGCTCCGCGCTCCCGCATGTGTCCGGCGCCAGGGACCCACCACAGCCCCGGGGCCTCTCCGGGCACCGCCGCCCCAAGGAACCGGGGACCCCTCCTGGTACCGCCGCCCCCGGGGCCTCTCTGGGCACGGCTGCCTCTAGGAACCGGCGATCCCTCCGGGCACCACCGCCCGTAGGGCCCGGGGACCCCTCCTGGCACCGCCGCCTCTAGGAACCCGGGACCTCTCCTGGCACCGCCGCCCCTAGGGCCCGGGGACCCCTCCTGGCACCGCCGCCCCTAGGAACCCGGGACCTCTCCTGGCACCGGCCTGCCCAGGTACCCTGGGTGCTAGGCTGCGCCCCCTGGTGCAGGGACCCTTGGGTGCCAGCCGTGCGCCCCGGGCCGCGTCCCCCTGCTGCTCCCAGCCACTGGGCCGCCCCGCCCCGCCGGGTCCTTCGCTGCTGCTGCCCCTGCCAGGCTCCCGGCTCCGCCTTTAAGAGTCCGTCCCCCGGGAGCGGCGGCCACATCCCCCCGGTGCCGCCCCCGCGGGGCCCCGGCCAGCGGTCACTGGCGCGCCGTGCACCCAGCGCGCGTCCCCGGATAACCTCTTCTTTGCTCCCGTGTG
This sequence comes from Chelonoidis abingdonii, assembly GCF_003597395.2. Taxonomy (NCBI): domain Eukaryota; kingdom Metazoa; phylum Chordata; order Testudines; family Testudinidae; genus Chelonoidis; species Chelonoidis abingdonii. The sequence continues at coordinate 8,891,158 of NC_133794.1, forward strand.
TAACCCCTCTGGATCCTGCACGCGCGTCCTAGCGCACTACCAGCCGCGGTGCACCTGAGCGCGCTCTTGGGGCGCGCTCCCGCCCTTTCACCTGCGCGAAACTCCAACCGCGCGCGGCGCGCCCCACCTGGCGCTAGCGGGAACGCGCCTCTGCCCTTCTCCGAAGCGCGCCCCTGACAGGCGTTCTTACTCCTGTCACAGTGGGGCCCAGCGCACCCCCACTGCCGGCCCCCCCATTCCCTGCACCCCCAAGTCTTCCACCCCCACTGCGCGCTCCTCCCCTCCCAGCACCCCCAGCCCATGTCCCCACCCCCTCCCTTCCCTCTTTCCACCTCAGCCCCCCCTTTGCACCCCATTTCCCTCCGGGGTAAAGTCCGCAGCGGGCCCCTGCAGGCCAGTGTAAACCCACCTCTGGCCTCCCAGGGGCTGCCTGCACCCAGGGGGGAAGGGGCTTGGGTGCCCCATTGCAGATCTAACCCCCCAGCCAGGAGGGTTAAAGATCCTAATTCACTGGGGGAATGAGGGCATCCCCAACCGAGCTGGGGTTCCCCTCCCCCATAGTGCCATAGCCTCCCACGCCAGGCCTGGGGTCCAGTCTCCGGTGGGGGCGGGGGGTCAGGTGGGAGTTTTAGCCTGGGAGCAGGGTGCCCTCAACCGCCTGCGCTCTCTGGAGCCGCGGGCTCCAGCCCTTGCTGGAGACCCCGGTAGATGGGCCCAGGTCTGAGCCAGCCTGGCCTTTCCCGGGGTGTGTCCTCCCCTGTATCCGGCACCTGCCTCGCCCATAGGGTTGCCAATTTTCGGCAGGCTATTCCTGGAGGTTTCATCACATGACATATCTTTTAACTAAAGACGTCTCCTTATTCCTGGAGACTCCAGGACAATCCGGGAGGGTTGGCAGCCTTGCTCGCCCAAGGGTCCCAGCGGGAGTCGTAGGTGCTGGAAAGGCCCGGCCCCAGGGGCGGGGGAGGTGCAGCTTCCAGCCTGGGGGCCCCAAAAACTCAGCAGCCCCGTCTGAAACCTGCGGAGACCCGCCCCTCCCCAGGGCTCGGGCTGCAGCATTTCCGGCTCCGGCCAGCAGAGGGCAGGCTCCGCTCAGTCTCATTTGCCTTGAGACGCTGCTCGAGGGACCCGAACTTAAATAAATTCACCACTAAAGGGGGGGGAGCAGAAAGTGACCTCAGCCCGGCCCCCCCGCCGGCTCTGTGCCCCAGGGTCCCTGCACTCCTAGCCGGCCCACACACACACCCCCCCGCCGGCTCTGTGCCCCAAGGCCCACCCTAGCTGGCCCCCACTCCCCCGCAGGGTCTGTGCCCCAGGGCCCCAGCACCCCCCAGGGTGGTTCTGCTGCCTACGGGCAGGTTGTGGGTCCAAGGCCCAGGTGGCGGCCCGGTGCCCACGCTCTGAGAGGGCTGATCCAGCTCCCCACAGTGGGCGAGACACAGCCAGGGGTGGGTGGATCACAGTGCCAGGCCGGGGCACTGGGAGGAGAACATGTTCCAGGGAAACTGGGCAGCTATGGCCCCATTTCCTGCAATATACACCCAGCTTCCTGCTCAGCCCCTGTAAAAACAGGAGGTTGGGTGGGGTGAGCAACCTCCCAGCTGTGACAGCCAGGCAGGGCCAGTTCCCAGCCCCCTGCGGCTGCTCCCGCCCTCTGCAGAGATGGGGCAGGATGGGTGGGAAGGTTTGGCACTAGGGCAGTTTCCTCTGCGCTCAGAGTGACGAACACCCCATGAAATGGCCTGTGGCTGGAGGCTTCACTGCCCCCTCACATGAACTCCCCCCACAGAGGATTGTGGGAAGGCCAGGACTATAGCAGGGTTCAGAAAAGACCCAGTTAAGTTCACAGAGGCCAGGGGTCCATCAGTGGCTACTAGCAAGGCTGGGCAGGGACTGGGTCCCTGCCTCTGTTTGCCAGAAGCTGGGAATGGGCAACAGGATGGATCACGTGATGATTCCCGGTTCTGTTCGGCACTGGCCACTGTCGGCCAACAGGACACTGGGCTGGAAGGACCTGTGGTCTGACTGGTCTGGCCGTTCTTATGTTCAAAAGGAACACGGAGGTGGGGCCCGAGAGGCCCCTAGAGCCGAGTGGAGCTGGGCCAAAAGGTGAACCAGTCATTGGCAACCTTGCCATCCCAGCCCTGGCTCCCTTCCTCTGCCTCCCCCTTCCAGCTATGCCAGTGCCCCCCAGTCCTAACCCACAGCCCCCTTAGGCTCCCTTCCCCCTCATTCCCAGCCTACAGCCCCCCTACACTCAGAGTGACAGACTGTCTGCTCCCCTTCTCAGTGAGCCCCCAGCTGCCGCATTAGCCCACCCTGGGCCCCCTGCCACCTGCAGAACCTGGCAGTGACTCTGCTTGGGGGGCGGGGGGGAAGGGGAGAAATGGGCCCTGAAAGCCAGGAACCGACCCAGTAGCCCAGCCCTCACCTTTGCCCCAGCTCTTTTTCCACAGCCTCCCCCAGGGCTGGGGAAGCTGGAAGAGGCTCGTTAGCTACAGCCAGGAAAATGGGTAATTGCACCTTACTGCAAAAGGTGGGGCGGTCAGACAGGGTGTGGGACCTTCCATGATGGGGGTGGGGGAAAGGAAGGAAGCTGTGTGTGCATATTCACTTGCCTATTTGCATGTGCCAGACACCCTGCTCCTGCTGCAACACCCCCAGGTCCCCCCTGCAGCCAGAGCAGGCCCAGAGATGGGGGGTGCGGCTTTGCATGGGCCCCAGCATCAGGGGAGGAATGAGTTGTGCCTAGCTTGAGAAGCAGGAACCCAAGGGGCAGGGCAGGCCCAGCAGTGTTCAGGTGCAGGGGGGAAGGGCGATCTGGGGTGTGTGTGGGGGGGGGTGTGCGCGCACGCATACATGCAGCACTCCAGGAGCTGGGAACCACATTTCCCAGCAGAAATTGCAACAGACAGTTAGTGTCTTGCAGCCCGCTAGCCCTCCATCATGTATTAAAAGACACTTTTTATTATATAAATAAAAAACACACACAGCAGTTGATAGCTGATCTGTATTGTCACTAGCACCTGCCCGTGCAGAGACCTGGCCCACTCATGATATGAAGCAAAGCTGGCCCTGGGCTCCCATGCTCGAGGGCAGGGCCGAGGAGGAGGAATGCAGCACGAAGGAGTAGAGATCCTGGCCCACACCCCTTCCAGGTCTGCCCCCCCACCCAGCTCTAATGCAATAGGGGGAAGGATTGACAGTTATAGCCTCCCCCCAGGCCTCTAAACACCCCCCCCCCAGGAGAGATCCCCTCCCACTCCTCCCCCTCAGAGGCAGGATCAGGCACCAGCTTAGCCCCTGCTAGATAGGGGGTGTCTGTAGCCAGAGCTCCTTCCTCTCCCCCTACAGCCCAGGGTGAAAAAGAAACCCCCAGGGGTTTGAATGATGAGCCCCCCTACCCTACCCCACCCAGACACCTCCCCAGCTCCATGCCCTGCCCTGGAGCCCCACACTAAGTCACTGAGTGTCAGAGACAGGAGCAGCCTGGGGCTGAGGGGGCTGGATAGACAGAGGAGGGAGGGGCTCAGCTCACTGGGTGAGGGGAGGGTCCTACTGCAGGGGGGAAAGGGGGATATTTCACCCATAACAGATCAGGGCAGCAGCTGTTCAAAATAAATACATAAAATAAAATGAAGAGGCCCAGACAGAGGATGCAGCCAGCGAAGCAGATGCAGGCGCGACTGGTGGCTGCCTAGTGCATGTCAGTGAGGTATGTAACCGCGGCTCCGGGGGTCTGCCCGGGGGCTCAGGGCCAGCACAGGAGTTTAGCAACAAGTCCAGTGAGGCAACTTCGGTACCTGCTAAACCCTTGCTCCCCACAGCACCCCCTGCTGGGAGAGGCTGGGGCTGGACTAGCCAGGAGCCCCCCCACAACCAGGGCCCTCCCCCTCCCCACAGCACCCCCTACTGGCCATCAGCTCCCATTTAATCCCATACATCTTCCTGCATGGTACCTGGAGCTGCCATCCCCCTCCTTCCCACCCCGCCAAGGATCGTGCCGGGGGCGGGGGGGGGCTGCTCAGCAGCAGTCCCACAGGCACAAATTCTCTTGTCTCCCCAACCTGGGGAGGGCCCTCCTCCATGTCCCCCATCCCAATGCAGCATCAGCACCACAGGAGGATCCTGGCCCCTTCTCGCCAGCAGGCCATTGGTCAGAAGCAGACAAGGGCGGAGTCATCCAGGCCCCGCCCGTTCCACAGGGTCCTCGGTCCTTCGGCTCAGAATGCAGGAGACTCAAATAACTCCATTGAGTCGGGGCTGGGGCTTCCCCCCCGGCCCATGGTTGGAGGGGCCGCAGCAGCCCCCATGTCCCAGTCCATGGCTGGCACCAGACTCGTCCTAGCAGAGCTTGCTGGGCTGGTGGGTGCGTGGCACAGGCAGGGGCAGCTTGTGTAAACCTGGGGGGAAGAAAAGACAATGTTTAGGGGCTGTGCTGACATTTCTCCTCCCTGCCCATCACGCAGCAGGGCCAGGAGCCCCTTCACCCACAGCCCCGGCTCACCAGCAAATCGCCTCCCCCAAGGCCCTGCAGCCAGTGACACTGACACACCCTGGCCCAGGGACCGGCTCCCCGCCCAGGACTCACCAAAGGCTCGGATGAGCTCCGCCCGCACGGCCCATGTAAACTTCTTCACCAGGCACAGGGTGGTGAGGGCAGCGAAGAGCATGTTGTAGAGGAAAACGATGTAGAAATTCCCCAGCCAGTTAAACCTGCCAAAGTCGCCCAGGAGGTCAAACCGTGTGATTCCTGCAAGGGAGAGAGGCTGAGCGCTCCACTCAGAGAGGCTGGGCCCCACTGCACCTCCCCTTGCAGCCTCAACTCCCCTCCTTACTGACCCACAGCCCCAGGGTCCCCCACACATACAGCTCTGCCTCCGCCCCTCATTCCTGACCTACAGCCCCATAGCAGCTGCTCCAGAGCTCCAACCCCCAGCAAACTGGATGGGGCAGTTCTGCTGGCCCAGTGCAGGGGGGGGGGTGCATATTGGGAGCTACTCAGTCCCACCCCAGGGGAGCGCGGTGCCCCGGAGCCCAGCACGGCCACAGGAGACTCACCCAGTGTCCTGGAGAAGACGGGCAGCGCGGAGCTGAGCACAAGCAAGGATACGCAGTTCCCAATAATCTGGGTGGGGGAAAGACAGGCTTTGAACCTGGGAGCCAGACTCCCCCTGCCCCTGTGGGTGCTGCACCCCAGTATGGGCACAGGACCCCTCCCGTCCCCCTGCTCACTGCAGCAGCTCAGTATTCGCTGCCCAACAAGCCCCAAGACACCTGATGCCTGCTCTGGCCAGGATCAGCGGCCCCACCCCTAGAATTAGGGAACCAAGACCCCCAGCTGGACTCTGGCCCTAGGGTGGGCGGGGGGCTCCCGCTGAGCATCCACGCAGAGCTGGGGGGCAGCTCACAACTGGGCTTTTCCCCATCCAGCCAGGTGCTGGGTGCATGGCGCCCTCATGTGGCGAGATGATACAGTGCAGCCGCCCCCAGCAGCAGGGCTGGGAAGAAAACCCAGGCGTCCTGAGTGCAGCCCTGGTGCTGGGGCCAGGGCACGGTGGTCAGCTGGTGGCTGCCTGCGGGTGGAAAGCGGCTCTGCCACCGGGGGCCCCCTGCCCCAGTGCAGCCAGAGGGACAGGTACCACTTACCTTGGTCATGGGGGTATCCTGCCTCGCAGGGAGCAGCCTTGTAAACAGGGGGGAGCTGTAGAAGCCCACGACTGAGGAGACCATCAGATAGCTGAGTCCAGGGGTTAAGGAGGAATAACGGGGGGAGGGGGGGAAGAGATCTGTTGGGTCCAGAGAGCCAATGCAGCGACTGGGATGTGGGCACAGCACCCAGAGGGGCAGGGAAGGGGGGCACTAGGCTGGCTGACACTGCTCCAGAGGGCCCAGAGAAAGCAGCCCCCCTGCAGGGATCAGACGGAGGGGCTGGGGCTGCACACCCCAAGGATACAAGATGAGAACCACCTGCAGGGCGGCACCGAAGGACCCAAAGATGGAGAAGGAGACCTGCCCCAGGGGCGCATCCTACAGGGAGAGAGAGCAGAGAAGGGGGTCGGTGTGGGGGGCAGATTGGAGCAGGAACTGATCAGTCAGCTCTGGGCTTGTGTCACAGGACATCCCGGAGCCCTTTCACACTGTTACCTGTGAGCACTTCTCCCCGTGGATCCATGGGGCGGGCATAGACCATGCAGTGCAGGGTGAACCCCCCGCCCCTGACCTGGAGGGGCCTTGCTATGGTCTCCCTGTTGCTGATGCTGGGTCTCCCTGTTGCTGATGCTGGGTCTATTGGGAGCTGGGCTAAGACCCAGCAAACTTGTTTCATGCATGGGCCCAGGGCAGAGAGGGAAGGGTTAAACTCCACTCAGAACCCCCACCCCCATGGTACCTGAATCCCCCGTGGCATGGCAGCATCATCCAGCAGCAGCTCCAGTGTATGGAAACAGACAACGAGCACAGAGATGCCCTGGGAAGGACCACAGGGGAGGTCAGTGTGGCCTCCTACCGGGACCCTCGGGGGGGGGGGTCCTTTCCCAGGGAGCTCCACAGAGAATCACCCCCAACCCCCGACAAGCAGGGAAACTGAGGCACAGACATCAGGCATGCCCCCTCCCTCCCCCCCCCCCCCCCAAGCACCTACTGTCAGCGCCAGGAGGCACAGCATGGCCAGGGGGTAGCCCAGATTCCGCTGCCAGGGCGAGGCACCACGCCGTAGCTCTGCCGGGAAGCACAGGATATCCCTGGGTGAGCAATGGTCGAGGCTCCACCCCCTGCCCCCCCCATGCTTCCCCCCTGCTCCACTCAGATCAGATCATCCAAATGATCTCACTGCCCAGCAAGCAGGGAGAGAACCCAGGAGTCCTGCTCCATCACCCTCCCACTCCCACCCCTAAACCTGCTGTCTCCCCACCCCTGCTCCTTACCCAGCACTAGTCTCCGGCTCTGGATGGCCAAGAACTGCTCCCGGAGCAGAGCCGCACTCAAGCTGAGCCAGCAGGAGGTGGGACCTGCAGAAGGACAGAGTCCCGAGAGATGAACTAGGGGTTGAGCCCCTCCGGGAAGGGGATGTTGGAGAGAGCCTGGGGGATGGGGGATTGGGGACACTCACCGGCAGAGATCTTGTGGGAGAGGGCGGCTTCCTCGAACCTTGTGCAGTTCAGCTGCTCGTCCAGATCCTCCAGCAGCTGCGGGGGAAGAGCATGGAGCCCGTTAGCCACCATGCAGCTGGGAGAGCAACACCCTGTCCCTCCCCCACTGAGGGCTCGACCCACGGATACCCCAACCCCCGCCAGGTCCCCCTCAGCGTAGGGAGAGACTGGAATGCCTGCCCCCCTACCCCACCCCAGCAGGCACCGCAGTGGGGGCTTGACCCCCAGCAAACAAGGGGTTCCCCTCTCTGCTCAGCATCCCCCAGCGGGGGTGGGGGTGCAGGAGATGAGGCAAGGGCAGGAAGAGGGAGCCTTACCCGGGGCTTGACCAGCAGCTTCCCAGTGACGGTGAACATGCGGGAGAGGCCGATGGGCGTGCACACTGCGGGGGGCACAGAGCAAAGGAGCAGGGTGAGAACAGGCACCGGTACCCCTGCCCCCCTTCCACCAGCAGGGGGCGCTTGTCTATTGGCAAAAGGAACCCAAGGGGTCGGGCCGTCGGTTTATGCCAGCAGGGCGGTTCGAGGCTGGAGTCTTCGTGGTCTCCGCACCCAGAGCTCGATGAAATTCCCCCCCTCTGTTCCTTTCCTAACCCAGATGAAGCCCGGAGAGCAGCGGGAGACGCCTCTGATGAACACAGCTGCTCTGTTCCATGGCCACAAGGTGTGGCAGGGTGTCCAGGGGGAGCACTGCCCCCTCCAGGAGCCAGCCTGGCTAGAGTGCACATTCCACCCTGTGGGTACCTGGCCTGGTGGCATCAACCCGTCCATCACGGAGACCCCAGCACCACCCAAAAGGGACTGGCCAGGGAAATCCCCACCTCACCCCCCTGACCTGGATAACCTGTTGCTAGAATTCCCACCTCTCCGTTCCCAGCAGGACTTTTCTGGACCAGAGCCAGCTTGGAAGCTCCTGAAAAACGTCCACCAGGCCGAGTAGGAGATGCAGGGCTCAGGGCTAGAGGCAGGGTCTGGCTACAGGGGCTTGCACGGGCCTTTGTTAGGGGGAAGGGACAGATCCTGTCCCAAGAAGCTCCCAGTCGAACTACACGAGCCCCACTTCAGACATGCCCCCCAGGCAGTCTGCGTCAGAGACAGGAACAGAAGCCAGGTCTCCAGGATCCCAGGCCGGCACCCCACCCATATGGCCAGCCTGCCCCCTTGCATTTGTTTGGGGGGTAACTCATCTTGGACCCTACAGGTCCCCCCCCCCAAAGAAATCCAACATCCACTTACACAGCAGCAGCAGCACCCCGAAGAGTGAGATGCAGGAGTAGAGGTAGGGGAGGTAGTATTCCCACAGGTCTGTGGAGAGGAGAGGGTTAACATTACACACCCAGGCTGGGGTAAGCCAGGGGCCTGGGAGACCCTGGGTGCCAGGGCTGGAGCAGGGGCAGGGGACTAGGAATGGGATTCCTTGGCACTCAGCAGGAGACAGTCACTCCCAGCAGAGCAGGGTAGGGGTGGGGTGGAGGGGGAGGCCATTAACTAGCACGTCTGACAGGGCGCGTCACCCTTTGACCCCAGAACAGCACACCAAGGGGTGGGGGGGACGACCAGTCACCCCACTATGCAGATATGGAAACTGAGGCATGGGGCAGGGCAGAGTTCTGTCCCTCTCATAACAGGCCACTGGCAGAGATCAAAAATTCAATGCAGGAGTCCGGGCCCTGGCCCCTGGAACACACTCCCCTTTCCCAGAACTAGGAAAAGAACCCAGGAGTCCTGGCCCTTGGTCTGAGAGCACACAACCCCCCCGGCCCGTGGGGAGCTCGCGCTGCCCGGCCACTCACCATAGAGGGATTCCCGGCTGCCTGCGTCCTCGTCCACAATGGCCGACGCCACCCAGACCATCCCCAGCACCAGCAGAGTCAGCAGCAGCAGCATCACGAAAGTCTCATAGACTCGGGCCAGGATGCCCTGCAAGGGGGGAGACATGAGTTTAACATGGTGCAGGTGGCACCGCAGGGGGAGGGGGGGGGGGAGATGGGCCGGGCAGCTGGTACCTTCTTGGATCCCGCGAAGCCCTCAGCCTCGGTGAAGAAATATGCGAAGGGCATGAGGAAGACCAGGGAGAGGTTGGAGAAGAGGAAGACTAGATTCCAGAGGCCTAGGGAGACACGGGCAGGTTAGCAGAGCCCCCCAGGACCAGCCCCAGGGCAGAGCTGCCCGGCCGGGCGGGGGGACGCTCACCGTGGATCAGGGAGCCATTCAGCCACTGGATGTAGTAGCTATGCGGGAAGAGCAGCAGCACCTCGTTGGTGACAATGGAGAAGGGCAGCAGCAGGACGGCTCCCAGCGAGACAGCCAGCGTGAAGGTGCACATCGACAGCCTGGGGGGGATGGGCATGAGCCTTGCCCTGCTTGCACGCGGCTCCTCCGCCCCCACCCCAGCCAGCCTCCCGAATGGGCCCCATGGTGCAGGGCAGAGCCAGCGAGGGGACCGGGATGGGGGAGAGACGGCAGCCCCTGCCATGGCTGGAATGTGAGCAGGCAGCACCTCGCCCCGAGACAGCCAGCGACGCGAGTTCTGCCAGGTCTCAGTGCACGGAGCAGCTCAGAGACAAACCAGCATGTGCCTTGGGGAGAGACCCCTTAGCCGCTGCCCGCCCCCAACCTGAGCTGGGGATAGAACCCAGGAGTCCTGAGCCCCACACCCCTGCTCAACCTGCGATCCTCAGACCCGCCCTGTCCCAGCACGCTGGATGGGAAGTGACAGCCAGGAACTTACGCAATTCTGTCGACAGCAGCATCCTCGTCATCCTCAACTGCAGAGAGTGGGGGAGACATCCAGTCAGCTCGGCCGAGACCCTCACGCTCGTTACACCTCATGGGGCGGAGTCAGGGCAGCTTCGGCCAAGAGCCGCAACTAGGTTTTGTGGGGTGGGTGGGGCAGGAGGTTTCGTGGGCCTGGGGCTGCCGGGCCGGGACTCAGCTCCGCTACTGACTCCAGCGAGGTGCCTCTGCCCCCAGCGCTAAGATGGCGAGAAGGGGCCTCTGTCTGCCTCGCCATTGGGAAATGGGCACTGTTCAGGGGCAGGGTCTCTCTGCACCCTATCGCAGTGGGGGTCCCAGGTGCTGCTGGAACACCCAGGCTTGCAGCTTGTCCCAGACACATCCCTCCCTCGCTGCCCTGTGGCTGGATGTCCTGGCGCAGGGATGGGGCCGGAGAGCGCTGGGACCAGAATTATTCAGCCAATATTAGGTGTTTAAGAGAATCCAGACTTATGCTAAAGCGAGCCCTTCTCCCCAGCATCTCTGTGCCAAGCCACATTAAAAACCACACAAACGCCTACGTTCTGGGGGCACGCAGAGAACTGTGCTGGGGTTTGTGACAAAAACAGACAGAATTGCTGCTAAAAACGCGGCGTGGATTTCCAACAGCCTGGGACAGTAGGGCAGAGTGCCCAGGAATTGAAGTACTAGGGTCAGAGGGCACCAAGTAACTTTGGGGTGTTTGTGCCCACGGTAACAGGCTAAGATGTGTGTGTAGGCAGACTGACCGACCAACATCAATGTATGTTGATGTTGTATACCTTGACTTTAGTAAGGCTTTTGACACGGTTTCCCACAGCATTCTCATCAGCAAACTAAGGAAGTATGGGTTGGAGGAATGGACTGTGAAGTGGATAGAAAATTTTTTGGCTACAAGAGCACACTGTAGCTCAGTGTCAACTTTCCATCTACCGTAACCCCAAGATCCTTTTCTTCAGCACTGCTACTATAGCCATAACGTCCCAGCCTGTAGCAGTGCATGGGGTTTTTCTGTCCTAAGTGCAGGACTTTCGCACTTGTCCTTGCTGACTTATGAGGTTTCTTGTGGCCCACTTCTCCAATTTGTCTAAGTCTCCCTGAATCCTATCCCTGCCTCCAGCGTGTCCATCACTCCCCCCAACTTCAGGTGTCATCTGCAATTACTTCATGTGCAAGCTATCCATCTCATCAAGATCATTAATGAAGACATATGAATAGAATGGGCCCTACAGACAGACCCACTTGGGGCACACCACTTGTACTGGTTGCCACTAAGAGTGTGCCATATGATACCTACCGCTGAGCCCGTTGATTTCAACAG
>NC_133794.1:8902839-8919978 GCF_003597395.2 Chelonoidis abingdonii
CATCTTTAGAGCTATTTAAAGTCCGGCTAGACCGCACCCTGGCTGGGATTATTTAGGGAAAATGGTCCTGCCTTTAGCAGGGGGTTGGACTAGATGACCTCATGAGGTCCCTTCCAACCTTTTGATTCTATGATTCTATGAACTTCAGCAGCGTCCCACTGCTGGCTGTAGCCCTGGCTTGGGGGAGATTTAACCCCCCCTCTCTGTATTTGTGGTCACTGATCTGGTTCACACTCGGTACATCTGGCTAACTGGGATTATTTGCCATTTTCTTAGTAAAGGAGCCGACCCATCAGCAGCCATTGGCAACCCCAGCAGGTTCAATCCAAAGGACGAACTGGCAGGGACAGGAACATGGATGCGTCCATTTCCACCCACATGCAACGAAGAGATGGGGGCATCGGTGACTCAGACAAGCCCAGGTGCCCGCTGGTGTCTCCCAAAAGGCAGGGTTCTGCGGGCTATACCTGGGTGTCTGACACCCCCGGGGCCTGTGCACAGATCTCCTGGGTAGCAACATAGGCCAGGTGGGCGTGGCGGGGAGCTCTGCCCAGCCCAGCCACAGTCCCCACCCTGACCCCCAGGAATCATAGGACTTTCATAGACTATCAGGGTTGGAAGGGGCCTCAGGAGGTTCTAGTCCCACTCCCTGCTCAAAGCAGGCCCAATCCCCAGACAGATTTTTATCCCAGTTCCCTAAGTGGCCCCCTCAAGGATTGAGCTCCCAGCCTTGGGTTTAGCAGGGCAATGCTCAGATCCCTGAGCTCTCCCTCCCCCCATTCTGGGCTTGGATTTCACTACACCAACCAAGCCCTCCAGAGACGGCCCAAGCAATGGGAAAAGTGGAAGGGACTCGAGGGGGGGCCAGTGACAAGACAGCACCTCCTCACAAAGGGCTCAGTAGACCCCTTCCCCCATCTCCGCTCAGCCTTCGCTCCCACCAAGCCGCCAGCAGCTCCCATCTGTATTCAGGTGACATCTCCGCTCCTCCTGCTCCCCGGCCAGCCCCGCCTCGCTCCGTGTTAACCTGAATGCTCACAGCCCAGTTCCCCTCCTGATGCTCACCAAGCCCCCCAACCCGGCTGCAGCAGCTGCTCCTTGCACCCCGGAACCCGTCCGTGGGGCAGGAGGCTCAGCACCGGGCCAGATCCAGGAGTCAGCGCTGGGCCGGGCGTTTCAGCCGTGGCACGGCACAGGGGTTGGCACCGTGGCCGCCGCAGGGCAGCAGTAAAAACTAGGGAAATGCTGCCCAAAGAACTGGGCAGGTTTGGCCTTTGGTAAGAACTCCTCAGGGAGGACAAGGACAATGCTGGGTCAGGCAGAGAGGCCACCGGGCAGCTCTCCTGCCATAGGGGGCCTGGTGTTTCGGCCCCATCTCCCTGCTCCTCCCCCCAGCCCCCTGACATCCAGCCCTGGGCTCACTGCACGGCCCCGGGGAGGGAAATGCCACGGTGACAACACCACACTTAGCGACAGCACTGGGCAACGCTCAGGAGATGCTGGGCTCTGAGCCCAGCTCCGGGGCGGGGCGCGGGGGGAGGAAGTGTCCATGGCAACCGCAATCTAGCAGCAATGTAAACAAACCAAGAGGGGCCCTCCCCAGCAGGACAGGGTCTCCCCTGGGGATGCACCAAACGCACAGCGGAGCTGCTGCAGGAGGTTCAGCCCCTGGCGGGGGGGCTGCTGCAGGCCTAAGAGCTGGAACTCAACAAATGCTGCCCCCCCACATAGCACGAGCTGAGAGCATGGCTCAGAGCCGGGCACCCGTCCCGTGCAAGAAGGGGCAGCCAGAGCCAGGAGTGGGGGCCCAGCCGGTTACCTGTGGTGAAGTCTGCATGTTTCTTGAAGTGGGTTATGATGAAGTGGCACAGGATGTAGAGGCTGGCGAAGAGCAGCGTGCAGATCTGCAGAGGGAGGGACACATGGGTCAGAGGTGGCCCAGGCAGCTGGATCCCACCCTCTGTGCTCCCCGTTCCCCCCCTCAATCCACCCCCACATTTGCCACTATCCAAGCCCTGAAGAACAGCTGCAGGGAAAGCGCCGACACCCCAGGCAGGAAGCCCAGCGCAGAGCTGTGGTGCCCCCACCAGGAGCAGCTCGCGCTGAGTGTATCGTGGGACAGCAGCCCCCAGCCTGCCCACCACACAACACCCAGCATTGCACTGGGGGCAGGGACAGGGCTTCTATACTGATTTCTGCCTGACCCCATCCCAGCTGGAAATGGGATGCCCTGAAGCCCGGAGACCTCTGTGGGTTGCCCCTGCAGCTGTTGTCCCACCGGTGCCCAAGCAGAAGGCGTAGGGGGGAATGACATAGCTCACGATACCCTCCAAGCTAGAGCTGCCAGCCTGGGGCACAGGGACAATGCCTGATACCTCCCTGCCCCCCAGCAGTGCCAGCCCCTCCATCCCCACAGATCTGCTGGTACTAGCGTGGTGGCTGCAGGCTGTTCGGCTGCTAGTGCATGAGGTGCAGATTCCAGGTCCTGCCCACCAGCTGCGGATTTCGTTAGCCCCACAGCCAGCGGGACTCTCTTTCAGCAGCACGGGGACAGGAGCTCCTGGGCTAGGAGGAGCCGACTTTTAGGAAGTCCAGGCCTGGACCCACAAGGGGACCTCCCACGAAGTGGCCAGCCCCAGATCTGCTCAGCTGCTCCCAGCAGCGTCCCTTTGCACTGCAGATGCCACCAGCGTGGCAGCCCAGAAGCCCCACACATGCACACGCCAGAGTTTCCAGACATTCTGCCCGTATCTTTTGATGCCCCCATGACATGTTTCTGGGGCTCCCTTGGCTGAGTGGCTCAGGATGCCCCCAGGTCCATTGTCAGACTCTGTACCACACTGGGCTCTATCCAGGTATGTCCCTGCCCTGCCGCATCACAGCATCCGTCAGCCTAAAATGACCTGCGAGCCCTGGCTGTGAGCTCAGCCCGTAACCGTGCGGGTATTCGCTGCAGAGGGCGACAGGACAGGGGCAGGGAGGGGATTGTGTTGGTGGGGTTTGCATCCTGCAGGGGCAATTGGAGCAGGGCGTAGTTGTGGGCAGATAAATTTCAGGGCAAGCTGGAGAAATCAGTCTCTGAACGAACAGAGGAGAATTTGTCCTAGGCCCACAAAGGTGTTTAGGCTCCAAATTTGTGTCACCGGGGCCTGGGAAACCCCACCTGCCACCGGCACTAGAGCCATGGCAGTGATTGGAAGGAAGCCAGCCAAGTTCCCCACGGAGCTGCAGGCAGCACCTGGGAACACAGCTCACCCACCCCGAGCCACGCTCCGAGGTCCAAGCAGAGCAGGCTACGTTTTAAGAACACAAGGACCTTTGATCACTCGCAGCCCATGTCAGACAGGCCAGGCGCAAAGGTTGCATTGCATCAGCACAAATCATTCCCCTTCCCACCCCCCAGCTCAGACCTGGGGGGGACAGGCGTGTTTCTGAGCTTTGCCTTGAGAAGCACCAACTGTCCAGGGTTGCCGGGAGACTGCTGGTGGACTCCCACTGCACTCTGGACCATACCCTAGCAGGTCTGGAGACTCCTTGGAGACCACCACAACCTGAACCCCTCCAGAAGCAACAGGCCCCGCTGGCAGGCCAGCCCCTCCTAGAGCTGCCAGGCCTGGCACGTGGGCAAAGGGGTTGAAACCCCAATGACAGAAGAGGCCAATTGCTGCTAAAAGCTCAGCAGCTGGAGAAAACCCAGGCTGGGTCCCAGCACGGCTGGTTCTGCGTCCCCGGGCAAAGGAAGTGCCTGTGCAGAGAGGCAGCAGTGACTGCAGTGCCAATGAACTGGTATCTTGGCTGCACACGTCAGACATCCCAGCCCAGAGCTCACAGCAGCCGCCAGCCATGCAGTCATTCAGGTTTGGATGGTTTAAACGTAGGGCTCTCAAAGAACTGGCCAGGGTTAACCCCTCGAAGGCTGCACCCGCCTGAAGGCTCTGGGGCCACACCTGCTCTGACGTCCTCCTAGTAGGTCAGTGCTAGAAGCTGGCAGAGACCAGTCTGAACTCTCGTGCTGCGGGGAACCAGCCAGCACCTCCAGAAGGCCCAGCAGCCCAGCCCTACACAGGACCCTTCGGCCACATGGGTTCAGAAATTAAAGGGTAGCCAGTTCAATATGTACAAAGGAAACCTGTTAATCACACAATATTTAGCTAGCCTGCGGAACTCCCTGCCACAGGATTTAGCAGAATTCAAACAGGGATTGAACAGCTGCACGGATAACCAGCCTAACCAGTGTTAGACCATCAGTGCCAGCGCCTTCAGGGAAGGGACAAGAGATTCATCCCAGGAGAGCAGAGAACTCTCCCTGCTGCTCCCGGATGCAGCCGCAGACACCCAAGGGCTGTGACCTCAGTTCTCAGCAGCACCTCCCCTCTCCGACACCCGCGCACCCCTCAGGGAGCGAATGCTCCACATGGCTCTTTATCCCTTCTCAGGGATCTGCAGGCCCTGAAGGCCAGTCCTGTTCTGGACCACACAGCCCCACTCCCGCCACCACAGGCCATGTTGGCCCCTAGCCCCAGGGCTGGTACCCACATTGGCCAGCATGCCCCAGCTCTTCCTCTGCTGGCAGAGGGGGGAGGGGGACTCAGTTAAGTCTTTTCCAGCTCTGAATCCCAGGGACTTTGGGCAGGAAAGGACTTAACGGGGTTTCCTGTGGTGGGAGCAGCGGGGATGCAGGGAAATAAAAGCTGTTTGCAAATCCCCCACACATCTGGAGCTTTCAGCACCATCCAGACCCCATCCCTCGAGTGCCTTAGCACCCCCGGGCGATGAAGCCAAGACTCCTCGATGGGCGGCAGGGCTGGAGAGGTGCAAAGCCTGAGCTCGGCTGCCATCCAGCAGCACCCGCGCACCATGGATACCACACATGCAGAGCACCTGGGGCCACAAGAGCTCCTCCTCTGCCCCATCCAGTGAGCACAGACCCTCGTGCAAAGCCGCTGAATGATCTGGGGGATCCCCCAGCCCTCTGCTACCTGCCCTGCCCAGCTCCCAGCTTATCGCCCCTAGAACAAAGGGCTAAGCTGAGACACTCGGTGCACGGCACCTGCATTCCCGGCGGGGTTAGCTCCCCTGGCACCGAGGCACTGGGTCTTATGCAAGGCACAGCATGTGCGCTGGAAGGTCAAGTTAGCTCCCCGCTGCCTGCGCCAAGCAAAGGAGTTTCTGCTGCCCCAGCAACAGAGCCAGGCAGGACTCTGCTTGGGTGGGGGGACAGCAAGGGTTGAGCAGGTCCTGGACTCTGACTTCCCCCTCCATCCCTGCCACAGGCCCCAGGACAGCAGTGCTTGTCTGCAATCCCAGCCTGTTCTCCTCCCCCACACCCCGCCCAGGCAGAGCAGCATCCTCATCCCCTTCACACACAGGTGAGTGACTCAACCAAGGTATCACAGTAAGTCAGTGGCAGAGATGGGAAGCCAGAACCCAGGCGTTCTGAAGCCACTGCCCTGCTCTGGCTGCCATGCCTGGCCAATCCTGTGGGGCCCCCCCAAAGCAACCAGCCCCCACGACTCCACGAATGGATGTGCCCTCCACGGAATCTGGCCGCTGCCACTAGCGCCACCTCCAACAGCCTGCCACCAAAGCCCCTCTTTGGGGGACCCACAACTGAGGAGCCAGCGTCACCTCATGGCTACAGCAAGGGATAGGGGAGCCAGGACTCCTGGGTTCTCTTCCCCAGACAGAGAGCATGCCCTGGGCGTTACAGGAGGGGTTAGGGAGCCAGGACTCCTGGGTTCTCAACACCCTGCAACCTTGGGTGCTCTGTCCCCCTTGGCACTCACGCTGACTCCAACCCAGCTTTCCCTGGAGGTGCTTCAGTCTTCATAAAGTGACATTATTTTACCAACCTGCGGAGACCGGGGGCAGTGGGTGGGATCAGGGGGAAGCCAGCTGAATAACACCCCTCCCCCATGGAGCAGCAGCCATGTGGACCTCCCAGTCCAACGGGAGGGGCTCAGGCGCTGGCTACGTGCAGACAGATCCGCCAGGACAGGCTGGGAAATTCTTCAGCCCTGAACTCTCTAACTGATGTTAATTCAGCAAGAAAAACAAACCCAGCTGCTTCCCTCCCCCTCGCCTGCCAAGCGGGATAGCAGGGCCCTGGTGTGCAAGCTGCCTGCCTCTGGGCCGTCAGCTCAGACAGCTCAGTTTCTCTGACACAGCTAGTGGAGCGGGGTTGGCTCGGAGGCAGAGTTTGCCTTGCTCCAAGCACTGGCCTGTTTCAGACCGGCTGACCCAAGGGCCTCCACTCGGGAAGGCCCCCTCTAAGCCAGAAATTCCCCATGTGGGGGCAGGGGGAGCTGGTTACAAATGCCAGGAGCCAGGACTCCTGCAAGACGGAGCCCTGGGTAACAGTGCTAGCAGGCTGCCATCTGTAACCAAGGTCCCCCACCCCCCAACACAGCTCAAGTCGAGGGGCTGCCAACACTGGCAGAGGAGGGGCTGGAAACCCCACTGCCCAGCTGACACTGGAGTCAGGGTGGGCTGGTTAGGACACAGATGTCAAATGGTTCCAACGTGTTTTTTCCCCCCTGACACCAGAGCCCTGCTGGCAAGAGGGTATGTTCCTAGTCATGACTGCAGCTGCCCAGTCCAGATCCCACCACAGCCAGGGAGACGAGGATCCTGCTAGGAGCCTCCGAATTCCCAAACTGCCTGGTTACAATCACACTGAGAGCTATGACCTTGGCACTAGCTGGTGCTGCCACACTGTCCCATGGAGAAGGACTCCCAGGTGGCACTGCACGGTTTGGACTGGGGTGGGGAGGGAGAATTCTTTTGCCTAGATGTTTTTGGATACCAGGGACAATATCCCATGGAAGTCCAGTCTCCGTGGAGATGCAGTGCCCTTGGGACATCCACTCACACTGCATAAGGCCCAGACTCTCTCTGCTAAGCAGATCACGGTCGCTGCTACCACACTTGAAACCCTGCTAAGAGGCTGGAGACCCCTTGGACAGGGGTGAGGAATATCCAGCCACATAGGGACGGGTTACATGCCCCAAAAGCGAAGGGAACAGCAGCAATGGCAAGAACCTCTCCCCTGCTGCCAAACCCCTCCGAATACCATAGCACAGAGATAAGCCAGGCAGGTGCCTCTGGGCAGAGCATGTCCCCAAAAGTTTCTCATTAAATCCCCCCCTTTCTAGCTGATGCTGGGAAACCAAGCTGCGGCGGGCATCAGGTGTCAAAACAGCCCTCAGCTGATGTTGTCTTGAGGCAGCAGCACTGTGATCTGCACCCAAGCACAGCCTCATCCCCACTGACACGGGGCCAACCGTGATATTTTGACACAGGTGTTGGCCATGGGTGGCTGGGGGAAATGGCTCGGCAGACTCAGCACAGGCGCAATCTTTAAAGGCAGCCGCAGCTCAAGATGCCTCCAAGAGAGATAAGCGGGGCGCGCAGACAGGGAGGGGTGTCTAGCAGAGAGAACAGTCACAGAAGAACAAGACATCCAAAGCCGGGGGTAACGGCAAAGGGCGGGGGCCACGGCGAGACCCAGTGATCACAGTAACTCAGATCAGAGTCTCACCCAGCTGCTGCTTTGCCCCTAGGGCTCCCAAAGGCTCCCCCTTTTTGTGGGACAGTGGGGTGGGGGTAGAAACATGGAGGCTCAGGCAGTTTGACCCAAGGCCTCTCGATGTCCCATCCCATGCAGCTGTTGGGGTCCTGCCACGCCACACATCAGAAGTAGCTGCATTTCAGCAGGGCTGAAGCAGTTCCCGCAGGCACCTCACGCACCAGTTCAGGATGAAACACGTTACAAACCCACAGGCGGTTACGAGCTCCTGAGCACATTTTCGGCAGGGCACCAAAGGTGGAGGGCTGAAGGGGGGCAAAAAGTTTTGTTTTTCTTGCTCCAACACAGAGCCAGGCACCAGGCGCTTTCCCAGCCCAGATCACTGGCCCAGCCCCACCAACAGCAACTTGGGCCAGTCACCTGAGCCCCTGAGCGGGATTCAAGGGCCCCAGGCAACCTACTGCACCTGGCCCTTGCCAGCACCCCCACTGCTGCCACCCCAGGTCTCCACCAAAGGGACTGGGACCCCCCTGAGACCCTCTCGGACCCTCCACCCCCCTGCTCTGCCCAGCTCCCCCCACCCCAGGGGCTTGATGCCCCCCACGTG
Source organism: Chelonoidis abingdonii (assembly GCF_003597395.2). NCBI lineage: Eukaryota > Metazoa > Chordata > Testudines > Testudinidae > Chelonoidis > Chelonoidis abingdonii. Next base: position 8,910,975 of record NC_133794.1, read on the forward strand.
CCCCGCCAGCAGCAGGGGCTGGCGCTGCCCCTCCTGAGCCCACCACCGTGGTACCGGCCCCCGCTCACCAGGCACTCCCGGACCCGCTCGTGGAACAGCTGCTCCCGCAGCCCCAGCACGTCGAGCTCCGCCGGCTCCATCCCGCGCCCCGCATGGCTGGGGCAGGGCTCAGGGCGCCCCTCGGCTCAGGCTGCCGCAGCCCCTTTAAGGCGCTGCCAGGCGCTGGCTACACCTTTTCCGCGCAGCGGCCGCCGCGCTCCGCTCTTAAAGTGCCCTGCGCCGCGCAGCTCTCGGGGGGCGGGGCGACGCCGACCAGTCCCAGCCATGCGAAGGGCTCATTGGCTGCAACAAGTTCAATCGGCCGCTGCTCATTGGCTGGGGCGGGAGCTGTCCCCGATAGGCCGAGCTCGGAGCTCCGCCCCCACCTGGGCCCGGGGCAGGGATCGGGTCCCAGCGGCGGTACGCAGGGGCAGATCTGGGGGAGGGTCCCACAGGCCCGGAGATGGGCCCAGGGCTGCCCAGAGGATTCAGGGGGACTGGGGCAAAGCAATTTCGGGGGCCCCAGCCATTACTACTATATTCTCGTGGGGGCCCCTGTGGGGCCTGGGGCAAATTGCCCCACTTGTCCCCCCTTGGGCAGCCCTGGATGGGCTTGTGTTTGGCCACTAGTCTGGGAGAGCCAGGGTAACAGCTCTGTGCTGACCCATGCTTCCTGTGTGACTGGCTGGGGGGAAGTCACTCACCCCTGTGTGCCTCAGTTCCCCTTTTTACCATGGGGTGACCACGTGCCAGGTACCTCGGAGAGTGGAGTATACACCCCCCCAAACTCCTCCCACACCCTCAGTTGGCAGCTAGTTATGGGTTTGCATTGGGGTGTCGGGGATGAGCTCCTAGGAAGCTGGAGTGGGGGTGGGGGCCAGGCAGATTCTGTTGGTTTCATGACACCCTTTGTGGGCAGATTTCACCAGTCTCATGATTTTATAGTGAGTCTCACCGTATTCGGTGTTTTTCTTTAAGCCCCCATTCCCCAGAGTCCCATAATTGAGAGGAGAACCTCACCTGTCACTAAAAAACCACTTCTTGGCTGCATGGTCATGCAGAAAATGTAAACGCGAAAGGCTACTTGTATTTTACTCCATAAAAAACAAAATGGGAAGGGGAAAAAAACCAGAAACTTAACACCAGACAATATGTCTATCATATAATAAGGGTCTGTCACAGAGTGTGTGTGTGGGGGGGGGGTAGGTCCGGCACCCCCGCCTTCCGGCAATTCACCGTGACTCTCAGCCAGCCGGTAACACAGGAGGTTTATTTAGACGACAGGAACACAGTCCTAAACAGGCCTTGCCAGTACAGACAACAGGACCCCCTTTAATTAGGTCCTTCTGGGGTCCCCAGGGAGGTCAAGCCCTGTTGGGGCACCCCTCTCCATTCCCCAGCCAGCTCCAAAACTGAAACTCCCTCCAGCCTCTCCCTGGGTTCTCCCCCAGCCTTTTTCCAGTGTCCTGGGCAAAGGTGTCACTTGGCCTCCAACCCCTCTCCTGAGTTCTCAGGTTATCTGCTCAGGTATCTCCCTTCCCCAGTGCAGGCCTCCCAACTCCCCTGCACCCTTCCCAGGTCAATACTCCCCACTCAGCAGTCACAGAACACAGCAGGAACATTCCCACTTCGTCACAAGGTCCATAGTCTACAATATGTAATGTCCTCTAATGAGGGGGCCCGAGGCCCAGTAGAAATGCAGATAGCACATTATTATATAGTGCAGGGTAAGAATGCAGGGCCTCCTACAAGAACATCCTGTTTTCATTCTCTTCTGCTGACCAGTCCTAGCCACTGCACTTCCCAGGTCAGAGCTCACCCCACCCACCTGTGCGGCACTGATCCCAGCCAGGCTTCCCACGGGAAAGAGCCATGTGCAAATAGCACCATCTGCAGGCCAAAGAGGAGTCAGCAGAAACGAGTCTGTCGTTGCCGCTGGGTTGGTCTCTGGTTACTGAATGGGGACTAATTAACACACATTATTATGTGAATTGTGCCAGGCCCAGGAGCCAGTGTTAGGTGCTGCACACGCACACACAACTAAGACAGCCCCTGCCCCAGGGGTCTCACTTTCTATTTAAAAACTGAAAACATTTTCATGTGCAAACTGGCCAGTTCTGTGCCCCTCCCTTCACTCCAGATTTCTCTCTACTTCAAATCCCAGTGCACTACCTGTTTGCCTTTCCCACCCTCATCTCTGCTTTCAAGCTTCTCAAATCCCTCCACCCTGTGCTCTTCCTTCTCATGCCCCAAACACATACCTGCTTCCTTCCCACTCCCTCGCTTCAGGAGAGAAGCACTTCTTCCAGGAACATTATACTCCAGGATGTAACAGCCACCCTGTTCTGGCTGAAGCAGATTAATGTTCTCAGGCAGGGAAGATGTGATCCTACTTGTACAAGCAGTCACATGCTGCCAGTGCTCTCTGAATTTCCCTGGGAGGTGATACCTGGTAGGAGTGAGAATGCCTGAATCCCTTAGACCACATGCCAACCCTGAACAAACATCAGCTGTATAGCCAGGCACAGTAAAGCGTATTGTCTCCAGCACACATAAGCACTGCTGTCTGCGCTCAGCTGCTTTAGAGGTTAGAAAACATGATATAGTATTTTGCATATTACAACCATGTTGTAAATATATTTACACCACCTAGTTTGCTCCTAGGGCATATGTTCTTAAAAGGACAATTCCCCATACAGGAAAGACTGCACCTTTTTTTTAATATTTTGAAATAGTGGAGAGAGAAAAAATATGATTCCCTAACCACCTCCTCTCCATTTTACGCTTGAGACCCAAGGCCTGCCCAGTATTTCAAAAATACAGCACCAAGGAGATGGTTAATGTTCTCAATTGTGTTTATTTAAAAGAGAGAGTGATAGGGCTGGATGGAGCCAGTGGTGACCATGCCTAACAGCAAGTCCTTGGAGTCAATCCATAGGAGAGGCATTTCCAGCAGCTACCTGCACTGGTGCTCAGGTGGCAGAACATGGGGCTTGCTCAACTAGGTTACCAGAGCAGATCACAGTTCAACTTAAACTTCCCTTGCAGATGCAGCAACAGAGCAGCATTGGTGTCGGGTTCCCTAATGCAGACAGGCCCTTGGACTTTCACTAGTCTCCACCTAAACTGAGCAGCAGCAAGAGCCTGTGCACCCCGCAAGAAGGGGTGTTTGAGTCACAGAAGGTAGGTGATTCAGGTGACCAGGGAGGGAAGGAGGTGCTGCTGCAGCAAGGAATAGAAGGGATATGCAGCTTGTTATAAGAGACCCACTGTCTATCAGATACTCTGTTACGCACCAACTTAGTGATTCCAGCTCCCACCACCTTGGCAGAAAGAGCTGCTGCATAATCCCTAGGCAGGTCAGGAATTCCCATACACTCTACTAGCCTGTCATGCAATCACCAACCGGCTGGTACTAGATGCTTCAGAGCAAGGTGCAAGAAAGTCTGTCAGGCAATCATGGAATAAACTGCCCCTAAGGAAAGTCACCTTCCACCTCCCAAGTTGCAGATGCTTTATCACCATCATAGTTTCATCTGTTAACACCCATCACAGCAGACTGCTCCAATCTGCAGGTTATAAAAATCCACCCTGCAAGGTTTGTTCCTTGGAGGAGATGTCATTCTCTATTGGCCAGCACTGTCAGAGAGCAGCTCAGGGCTTATTAGAAGGCAAATTGAGATACTGAGTATGACGCAGTAGAGAGCAGGGTTGATTGAGCTGGGAATGTCATTTAGTTTTACTAGGACCGTCTCCATAGGGGAAGGGGAGAGCAGGGGGTGACTTTAGGTGAGGAACAGGACCTGAGCCTTTAACCTGAGCCAGGAGGGGGGTGGGGCCAGGTGACACCTTTGCTAGGGAAACTGGACAAAGGGAGGGAGCCTGCTGGAGGGGTTTTTGGTTTCAGTTTGAGGCTGGCTGGGAAGAGGCAGGAACCCCAAGTCTGGAATCTAAGATACTTGCCCCCCAGAGAGACCCAGCTGAGGGGTCCTGGCTGTACCTACAAGCCCTGCTTAGGACTGGGGTCCTGTCCGAGTCCCGGGCGATGCTCTGGAACTGCTCCCCACCAAGCAGTCAGGACTTTGGGGAGCCTCCTCTCCCTTGGAGCCAGATTGTTCAGGGGCAAGAAGCTCACATGTCTTCACACTCCTGGGTCTCTCTGAGACATTCCGCATCCTGCTGGCCCCTCCGTTGCATTTCCCACAGTGAGTCCACCCAGGTGGGAGGTCCTGGGGGGGGCTACAGTGGTCCTATGCACACTCCCACTTTTTGCACGTCAACGTGACTTCTCAGCAGCCAGTACAACAGAGGTTTATTCGATGACAGGAACGGGTCTAAAACAGAGTTGTAAGATACAGCGAACGCGGACCCTCGGCCGGGTCCATCTCCGGGGGGCAGCGAGCCCAGACCCCCACACTTGCACTTCACTCCTCATTCCCCAGCCACTCCAGACTAACCACCGCCTCCAGCCCCTCCTCTCTGGCTTGTCTCTTTCCCGGGCGCAGGAGGTCACCTGATCCCTTTGTCTTCAACACCTTCAGCTGGCACCTTTGCAGGGGAGGGGCCCAGGCCATCAGTTGCTAGGAGACAGAGTGCCAGGCATTTAGGTGCACTGGCCCTTTGCTCTGCAGCAATCACACCCCCTTATCCCACCACCTAGACATTAACAGCAGAGGGGACACTGAGGCACCAACACAGTATTCAGAGCAAACATTAAGAACAGTCCCAGTTCGTCACAGGTCCTGTCATCTTAATAAACCCTCCATTTTACTGGCTGGCTGAGAGTCACAGTGGATCACAGGAAGTGGGGGTGCAAGGCCCTGACTCCCCCACTCTATGACACTGAGCTGAATTTCTAGGCCTGATCATTTCACATCAGGTCAGTACGACAGCCAAGCTTTGCTTTGGGGGTTGTGCTGCAACATCTCCCATCATCCCTTGCTCCAAGAAAGCCCTTTAACCTCCTGCCTGAGGCTGAAATCGTGAGTCTTTACTCAGTTGTTCAACTGCCATGACTACGGTGAGAGGCCCAGTGTCATCTCAAAAACTGGTTTATTCAAAATGCTGCTGGAGCTCTATTCTGCATGGTTACTGCAAGTGCTCAAAGCATAGAGTCTGCTTTAAGAGCATCTTCCATCCCAGCGTTCAATACACACATCTGTGAAACTTGTAACTAGCTGTGCGACTCTCAAAAGGCTGGTCAACCAAAGCATATTATCAGGCACCTGACTAGACCTCTTACGCATACACCATGATCCAGCAGGCGAGATGTTGCCTAGTAAATCCTAGCTTTCCATTATGAATGATTCCACCTGGTTCCTTTCATGCCACAAGTGAGTATGTGAAGGCTGTTCACAATGTAGAGTCTTGCGTTCATGTTTTTAGCTTGCTAGGCACAGTACCTGCAGAGCAGGAAAGCAGCCAGCTGAGCACTCCTTTACCATCCATGCTTGTTTTAAGCATCATGAGAGCTCTGGCAGAAGGTCAGTTTAAAGCAGAAAGAAGAGATCCTCATTCAGTGGCTCTCAGTGGAATGAGGGGCAGGAGGCACATGCCTGTCACTAAGCTTGTGTTTAGTCCTCAGAGACTAACATTGAAGGACAGAAGCATTAGGGAAGGAACTGGCCAGGTGTTCACTGCAGCTTGGAATGGCTGATCTGTGAGCCTGCAGTTTGGACTCCACATGCACTCTGGGACATATGATCCATTTGTATTAGACACAGAGCAATCTTTTTTTTTTTAAAGCCTTCTTTTATTTCAGACATGATATGCTTACAAAGACAAATGGAAAACTGACATGATCGAATTTTGAAACAGTGGGAACTAGTCAGATTGCTGTACTCAAAGACTCCTTCATACTAGTGTGGTACCATCCATCCCTTCCCTAGTTAACAAGTAAGCTAAGTGTTTTAAGCTGAAGTTTTGTGGACACAGGACATGCTGCAGGGATTTAAGAGGGTTAATCTATTCCTCCCCTTCCTCTTCACCCTCCCCTTCAACAGAATCCACACCAACCTCTTCGTAATCCTTCTCTAGGGCAGCCATGTCCTCCCGCGCCTCCGAGAACTCACCTTCCTCCATCCCCTCCCCGACGTACCAGTGAACAAAGGCACGCTTGGCATACATCAGGTCAAACTTGTGGTCCAGACCTATTTTTTTGCCACCACTTCCTCGCGGGATGGTTCTCGTGCTTGTAGAGAAGATGCGCTGTTAGCGATTCTCATGTGTGTGTTATTGTAGTGATTACATGTTTTTTCATCCTGTATATGCAGTCTCTGATTGTCCAGTCAACCATCTCGTTTGACATTGACCCTTCGCCCGAGAAATACCTGGTTACCTGTACTGCCGTTTTTAAGAAGCTGTTCCCGTCTGAGGTATGTGTTCTCCGCAGAGATCGTACATTCGCTGTGATCCACCATCAATACATACCGCGCACAAGCGTCAGTTATGGACACCGAGTGCAACGGCTTCAGGTTGTATCAAATTACCAGCCTCCACTGTGGTTTCCTGGCGGGTGACTGCCAAGGTGTGCAGCGGGCGTGGGTGCATGCTGCAGAGCAACCACCACAGCCATAGCGAGGCCTTGGGCTCGTCATGGACCACAAGTTTGACCTGAGTTGCCAAGGTAAGAGTCGCTATTGTTCACTAGTACGTCGGGTGAGGTGATGGAGAAGGTGAGTTCGACTACAGTTGAGGCGCGCGTTAGGACAGGCTGATTAGACGGTAATAACGTACATGTCCCTGAGGACAGGATTACTGAAGCGTTGGTTTAAATGCTGTTGAGAGGAGGAATGTGTGAGTGAATATTAGGGCCGGGGAGGAATAGTATCATAACCTCTATTAAAGTCTCACAAACTAGCAGGTAGCATCCCGTTTGTCGACTAAACTGTCCGCTTGATAAATCACTAGCCTCTACTGTAACTAGGGAGGCGCATTGGATCCGGCATGACTACACTGTATCAGGAAGTTCTATCTGAGGTACAGCAATTGACTGTTCCCCTGTTCATAATCCGATCATGTCTCATCGCTTTTCACTATGGTCTTTGTTACGTATATCATTTCTTGAGATTAAAAAGCTTAAAAACAATAGACAGAGTTGTCGCTGGTGTCTTTGTATACAAATGCTTCACATGTTCCGAGGCGGGCGCTAGATCTGTGGCACGATCAGAGGCTGCGGCTCTCTCATATGGATCACCATTCTCCAGGCTGCAGCTCGTGTCCTGGCCCAATTCCTTGTCTAATGCTTCGGTGCCTGCATTGTTGATCTGCTGAATGGCCTATCCAACAAGCATTCATGTGACGGCTAGGATGTGCCTCCTGCTCTCTCTATCTCGCTGCTTTGCATGAGGATCGTACTCTTTTCTCTTTTAACTACCTTTGCCATAGTGCTCATGATGCTTAAAACAAGCCTTAGATGGTATAGTAAGGAGTGCTCAGCTGGCTGCTTACTGCTCTGAACGGTACTTGTACCGTCAGCAACAAACGATGACGCAAGACTTACATTTGCAACAGCCTTCATACCACTTTGGCATAAGAACCAGGTGAGTCATTGCATAGGACAAGCTAGGATTTACATACAGGGCACATCTCGCCTAGCTGGATCATGGTGTATGCAGAGGTCTAGTCAAGTGCCTGTAATATGCTTTTGGTTGACCAGCCTTTTGAGAGATCGCACAGCTAGTTACTATGTTCACTAGATGTGCTGTGTATTTAACGCCGGGATGGAGATGCTCTTAAGCGACCTCTGCTTATGCAGCACGTTGCAGTACCATGCAGAATAGAGCTCGCGCATTTTGAATAACCACTTTTTAGATAATCACGGGCCCTCACGATAGTCATGCAGTGAACAACTGAGTTAAAGACTCAGCGATTCAGCCTCAGGCAGGAAGTTAAAGGCTGTTGCTTGAGCAAGGGATTTCATGCGCAATGTGTGCAGCAACAACCCACAAAGCGCTTGCTTCGTCGTACTGACCTGATGTGAAATGTCAGGCTAGGACAATTCAGCTCAGTGTTAATATGAGTGGGGGATGCAGGCCTGTGCAACCCCACTTCCTGTGATCCACCTGTGACTCTCACCAGCCAGTAAATGTGAGGTGTATAAGATGAAGACATGTGACACCTGGACTTGTCTTTACTGTATTGTTTCTGAATACTGTGTTTGCCTCAGTGTCCCCTCTGCTAGTTATGTAGGTGGCTGAATAAGGGTCTTTGTGATTGCTAGCGAGCAAAGCGGCGCAGTGCACCGAATGCCTAGGCTACTCGTCCTCCGCGCCATGATGGGCCTGGCCTCCTCCCCTGCAGAAGGGCCGCATAAGTGTTGTAAGCAGGCGTTCAGAGTTACTTCCCTTGCCGGGAAAGAGACAAGGCCAGAGAGGAGGAGCGTGAGGGGTGTTGTTCGGAGCTGGGCTGGATATAGATGCCGAGTGTTGGCTAAAAGGTGGGTCTTGGCTAGCATGGCCCCAGATCTGCACGATGTGAGGAGCTCATTTCTCTTGTACTTATGGCTGGTTCCGGTTCTATTGTTGCTCCAATATATCACTTGTTTGTATCTACCACTCGTATTAGACCTGCCTTCATCGAATTTTAGACTTTCTGTGTTAGCTGGCGCTCTGATGTCATCAGTGTGTCTTACTCAACCACTGGCGAGTGCGGACCGTAGACCCCCACCATGTCCCGCCACGTTAGTGGTGATCACTTGGAGTGCAGACGGAGGTGCAGAGATCTGAATGCATCCAAGAGAGATCCCGGTATGTGAAGACATGTGAGCTTCTTGCCCAAACAAGTCTTCTCCAGAGGAGAGGAGGCTTCCAACAAAGCCTGACTGGCTTGGTGGGGAGCAGTGAGAGCCGCCGGGATCCGTACGGACCCATCCTAGCTAGGCATTGAGGTACAGCAGACCCCTCTAGCTGGTTCTCCTGGGGTGCAAGTATCTTAGCTTCTCCAGGATCCTCTGGGTGCTATCGCC
>NC_133794.1:8920003-8973358 GCF_003597395.2 Chelonoidis abingdonii
GCCAGAGGGAAATGGATACGGGGATAGGGCACCAAGTTGGTCTGGAACTCTGTCAGATCTACATTCAGGGCACCATCAAATCGGAGGGAGGCGGTGATGGAGGACACGATCTGGCTAATAAGGCGGTTCAGGTTGGTGTAGGTGGGGCGCTCGATGTCCAGGTTCCTGCGGCAGATGTCATAGATGGCCTCGTTGTCTACCATGAAGGCACAGTCTGAGTGCTCTAGGGTGGTGTGGGTGGTCAGGATGGAGTTGTAGGGCTCCACCACTGCGGTGGAGACCTGAGGCGCGGGGTAGATGGAGAACTCCAGCTTGGACTTCTTGCCATAGTCAACGGACAGACGCTCCATCAGCAGGGAGGTAAACCCAGAACCAGTGCCACCTCCAAAGCTGTGGAAGACCAGGAAGCCCTGGAGACCTGTGCACTGATCGGCCTAGAAAAAAGTGGAAAGAAAAGCAAGAGGAATTTAGTATAAGTTGTGGTACAAATACATGCTACCTAGAATGTGAGACAGAGTCTTCCATCCCACACCACTGACAGTTTTCTTCCACTGAAGAGGAGATGTCCGAATGTAGGGCTTGAGCCTAGAGACAAAGTGTCCACTTCCTTCACCCCCAGCACAGTTTAAATCTGTGCTGCAGGACAGGCTCTAGTTAGTCCCCAGTCAGTTAAATGCACGACATGTCTGTCCCTTTTATGCCGGGGGCAGAAAGCTCCTGACAGACCGGCTTTGGTGAGAGTTCCCCCTAATATGGATCCATCACACTTACTGAACTGTCAATCGTTCCTCCCTAGATGGAGCCGTATCATAAAAGACTGACAGGGATCCCACTATGCCTCTGTTCAGACCCCCCACATCCCAGATTTGCAGTATCAGAGGCCATATTGCCCCTCTTTGGTGGCACCTCCCAGGTGGAAATTCCCACCCCATAGAAAGCTCACCCTAAGACATGGTGGAAGACAAAGCTACTCCCTCCAATTCCATAAGATGCCTCCTTTTACATACCAGGGAAGATTTGTCTGAGTAATGCCCAGTGCCCAGCTGCTAGAGGGGAGCCAGCAAATTCCATTCTCCAGAAAGGAGGAAGAGGCTGAAGTATAATTAGTGAGCCTGTGGAGTTAGACATGTGCAATAGACTCCCTCAGCCACACATTGTTCAAAGCCCTTTCCAGGGCAGCATCATTAGCTGTCACCCAGCTCCTTTACAGGAGAGACAAGGTCTTTCAAGCAGATCAGATACCCTAGAAAGGGGGATCAAGCTCTCTAAATGCAAGCATCACCCAGGGTCACCAGTTCTCCTTCCATTAGACATACAGGTGCAAGGACAGCAGGCAGACCCCTTTTGAGGGGGCCAGATTCCAGTTGTATAGGTAAAGGACTTGTGTCAATGGGAGATTTGCAGAGACCAAGGGTAGCACGTTTCTTGTATGCAGTAATTGGGATTCTAGTTATTTGCTCAGTATTCACTGCACTCTGAACATCAGTGGGGAGGATGTGCTCTGTTTAGGGCTGCTGATTTCCCCATCCTAAATTACCTCTCCTCCGCCCTCTCCTCGCCTGCACCAGCTCCCTGCCTGGGTCACTCCCATGCCATGCCCTAGCCTAACAAAATGCTCAAGAATGCAGCGTAGTTGACAGGTAAAATGTTACTGTTAAGTAGGAGAGCACTTCAACCTCCCTGGCCACACTATAGCAGACCTTAAGGTGGCCATCCTGCAGCAAAAAAACTCCAGGACCAGACTTCAAAGAGAAACTGCTGAGCTTCAGTTCATTTGCAAATTTGACACCATCAGCTCTGGACTAAACAAAGACTGTGAATGGCTTGCCAATTACAGAACAGTTTCTCCTCCCTTGGTTTTCACACCTACTGCTAGAACAGGCCCCATCCTCCCTGATGAACTAACCTCGTTATCTCTAGCTTGCTTGCTAGCATATATATAAGTTTCCCTGGAAATTTCCACTACCTGCATCTGACGAAGTGGGTATTCACCCACGAAAGCTCACGCTCCAAAACGTCTGTAGTCTATAAGGTGCACAGATTCTCTGCTGCTTTTCTGTTAAGTTGAGTACCACCCAGTGAGAGGTGGTAGAAGCATCTGTGTTGTGGGAGGAGGAGTTTTCACGTCTCAGAACTGCCATTCCAGCTGTCTGCAGACATATAGGCAGGCACTGCCTTGCATTGGTTTACAGTCCCATATGTGGAAGGTCAACTTTACAGCCATGAGGATTGGAACATTATTCTAATAAAAGAATTCTACAGCTCATGAGAAGTCAAATACACAAGTGGCCCTAGAATCAGACATCCTGAGCTCAAAGGTGCAGGTGTCCACTGGTGACATTCCTTCAGAGCCACGCCCAGCTTGACTAATACAGATCTCTAACACAACCAGAAAGAAGAACCAGCTGCTGGATGACAAGTGCGGGTCTCTAGACTCTTCTGGTATGGCAGCTGTTCCCACAAGTGTAACCAGAGGGAGGAATACTACAGATTGAAGATTTCTCGCTTCCCCACCACACACCAATAAAGACACTGAACGAAACCCCTCAGATGAGCAGTATTTACCAGCTTGCGGATCCTGTCAGAACCAGGTCGATGATTTCTTTCAATGGTGTAGTGCCCACGGGCATAGTTGTTGGCAGCATTCCTTGCCGTGATGAGCTGCTCGGGATGGAAGAGCTGGCGTAGGTCCAGTGCGCACTTCATCTGGGGAGAGGAAAGAGAGAGTTTGTCTCCTGCCGCCCATGCACAGCAGCTGTCTGCTATAGGCACATGAGTTTACAGGGGAGCCCAGAAAACAGTTAGATGCTTCGCATACTCACCTATGACCGTTGCTCCAAGTCCACAAAGACGGCTCTGGGACATGTTTGCCAGCGCCCGTCTCACTGAAGAAGGTGTTGAAGAGTCGTCTCCTCACCAATGGTCTTGTCACTGGGCATCTGGCCATCAGGCTGGATCCCATGTTCCAGGCAGTAGAGCTCCAGCAGGCTTGCGATCTGGACACCAGCCTGGCCCCACGTGGATAGAGATGCACTCACGCTGTGGAAAGAAAGGAAGGAACCAGTTAGTGACATGACTGCATTATAATCAGTGTCTACATGTCCCTGAACCATTGCTCAAGTTCCTCATTGCTCTGGGTCAGACCATGCCCTTTGGAACAAGGCCTCCTCTCGCTGTATTAAAGGGGCAGCATACATCTGTGTGCACAAGGGAACAGGGTGATGTGGCATGGACAGGCATGGCACTGCACTGCGAATGAGGGGATCGTTCCCCCAATTGCAAGCTCTGTGCCCTGTTTCCCCAGTCACCAGGCAGGAATAGTATTGTTTATTCACCTTCAATGTCTATAGATCATACCCACACTCACACCCAAAACCCTCCATCAGGGAGATCCGAGACAGGACAGTCACCGTACCAAAGGGCACATCTACACTAGACAAGAGGCAAAGCTCTTTACACACCCGGTGACACCTTACACTCAGCTGGGAATGCAGAGATGCCTTTTCACCACCGCTTTCCAGGGTGTGCTCCTAACACGGCCACCTGCTCCAGCACGGCCAGGTACCTCCCACATGGACTGGGTCTGGCACCAATGCAAGTCACATTCCTCCCTTCGCCAGCACACTCACTGCACTCCATTGTCCTAGGAGCTCAGCTCCCCCACCCTGCTGCTGAAAAGGGGAGATGGGTTTGCTAGGGAACCGATTCCGGCAGAACAGGGGTTGGCACAAACACGTGTCAGCACCATAATCCTGCCAGGACTGGTGCCACAGATTGGCCTTGCTGGCAAGATACTAACTCACCAGCTTGCGGATCCTGTCGAGAACCAGGTCGATGATTTCTTTCCCAATGGTGTAGTGCCCACGAGCATAGTTGTTGGCAGCATCTTCCTTGCCGGTGATGAGCTGCTCGGGATGGAAGAGCTGGCGGTAGGTCCCAGTGCGCACTTCATCTGGGGAGAGGAAAGGCAGAGAGTTTGTCTCCCTGCCGCCCATGCACAGCAGCTGTCTACTATAGGCACATGAGTTTACAGGGGAGCCCAGAAAACAGTTAGATGGCTTCGCATACTCACCTATGACCGTTGGCTCCAAGTCCACAAAGACGGCTCTGGGGACATGTTTGCCAGCGCCCGTCTCACTGAAGAAGGTGTTGAAGGAGTCGTCTCCTCCACCAATGGTCTTGTCACTGGGCATCTGGCCATCAGGCTGGATCCCATGTTCCAGGCAGTAGAGCTCCCAGCAGGCATTGCCGATCTGGACACCAGCCTGGCCCACGTGGATAGAGATGCACTCACGCTGTGGAAAGAAAGGAAGGGAACCAGTTAGTGACATGACTGCATTATAATCAGTGTCTACAGTGTCCCTGAACCATTGCTCCCAAGTTCCTCATTGCTCTGGGTCAGACCATGCCCTTTGGAACAAAGGCCTCCTCTCGCTGTATTAAAAGGGCAGCATACATCTGTGTGACACAAGGGAACAGGGTGATGTGGCCAATGGACAGGCATGGCACTGCACTGCGAATGAGGGGATCAGTTCCCCCAATTGCAAGCTCTGTGCCCTGTTTTCCCCAGTCACCAGGCAGGAATAGTATTGTTTATTCACCTTCAATGTCTATAGATCATAATATCAGGGCCTTTGGTCCAATCTCTAGTAGCAAACCCTCAGTGCTTCAGGAGATCTTTTGAGTCACAGCATGGCCTCTGAATTTCTGGGTTCATGACGGAGTAAGTTTTGGATCTGTAGTTACCAAACTAATCTCTGGTCAGATTTCCTGCACCTCAGAACAGATTTCCTATGACACACATTGGGATTGGATTACCATTTTGCATCCAGATTCTGGTCTGCATGTGCCCACTTTCCCTCCCCGCACCTACCCCTCCATCGGCTTAGGAGGGAATCTTTATTTAGCCAAATAAAGAATTCTACATCTCATGTCATGATCACATTTCTCAAGGCACAGGAAGAATAGTCTTAGAGGAGAAGGAGGAAATATGCAATGGAGTTTTCCACCCTGTGGTCTAGTTAAAAAAAAGTTATAAATGAATGAACAATTCAGCATAAAGCAGCAACTGCACTGTTTCCAGCCAGCCTCTGAGTGGTTTACCAGCAATCACACCACTTGCAAGCCATCAGCTGTCTTCCCCACTCTCAAAAATAACTGATGCAGTCAGCTTCTGCATCTGCAAAGCGGAAAGGTCTAAGCATATTGTTCCTCTCCTGACATACCCATTTACTCTCTGCAGGAACATCTGCCACCAGTAACCACTCATAGGATTACCTAGGCCTAGATCTAGATTTAGCCCAGATCTCTCCCTCTTACAATCCACTTACATTCCTAAAGCACACGCCTCACCCTTCCTAAACACACCACCTGCTCCAACACATTTCTATCCGCCTCTGCAAAGAACCAGCAGGGACAGATAGCACTTGTGTCAGAGGCGACTAAATCTTTTGGAGTTTAGCAAATCTAAGACAAGGGAATTGCAGCTTTTGGAGCATCCAATAAGACCCCCAAATGCACCACTTACATTTCCTCTGGAAAATACACAAACACAGTGGCCATTTCTCTTTAGCAAACATTTTAAATAGCTGCAGCAAGAGGGGTTTATCTTAGCAAGAGATGCAAGGAAGAGCCATTCCTGTAACCCCGCCCATCAACGCCACACTTGGTCCCAGGAACACTGGGTGCTTTCGAGCCACGCACTGGCTTTTCTGGACAATCACATGCTTACCCAGCCTTGAGGGGGTTTTGGTTTTCCCCCCAAGGAGCCACACAGGGCTTGATGCGGGGCATGCAGAGGGAGACGCTGCAGCTCCTGCAGCGGGGTCTGGGCGGGAATTAGGGCAGCACCAGTTTGCGGTGGGGCGGTATTTGCAATGCGAAGTGTGCAGGGGGAAACGCTGCAGCTCCTGCAGCGGGGTGTGGGCGGGAATTAGGGCAGCACCAGGTGGGGGGGCGGTATTTGCAATGCGGAGTGTGCAGGGGGAGACGTGCAGAGGGGTCTGGACAGGGATTGGGGCAGCACCCGGGGGGGGGGGTATTTGCAATGCGGAGGGTGCAGGGGCTGGGTTGCATTCCTAGGCTGGGGAGTTTGCAGGGGGGGGGTTATACAGCACGTGCCAGGGAACAGCTGCTGCGGGGCGGGGAGCCACACACGTGCAGACACGACTCAACACGTGGCCTTTTCAACCTCCACCCCCCCACCCCGCTTTGCGGAGAAGGGGTGCGCGCGCACCCGGCCGTTGCAGCCGCCGCCACGCGCCCGAGCCCTTGCCCGCGCGCGGGAAATGTAACGGCCGGAGGGAGGCGCCAATGGGGGCCGGCTGGCGCGCGCGTCCTCCCCTCAGGGTTTGGCGCCAACGCAGCCCCCTGCCCCTCCCCCACACAGCCCCCACTCACCATGCTGCGGGGCGGGCGGGGACGTTACTTCTCCCGACAAGCGAAGAGTCGCTGGAAGTAACCGAGTGAAGCGGGCGGGCGCCGGCGGCAGCTTTTCTACCCCTGTCCCCGGGGAGGCGGGGCCCGGCCGCTTGCGTCAGCCCGGAGCCCGGCCGCCATTGGCGGGCGGGCCCGTCCGTCTGTGAGCTCACAATGCGGGGGCTGCTGTGGGGGGCCCCCCACCGAACCCCCGCAGCCGGCCCCTCCCCCGACCCGCCCCGCGACCCCCAGGGACACCCCGCCGCAGCCCCAGAGCTGGGGTACCCCGGTGCCCCCAAAGGCGGACAGCCCCTACGAGGGGAACACACGGGCCGGTGGGGGCGCTTGCCCAGCGGGGGGGCTGGTGCCTGGTGCTGTACAAACCAGCGGCTCAGCCTGGCTCCTCCGCAGCCCCCCGAAACCTTCGCTGCGGCCCCCCGGGGGCCCCACTGTCCTGGGGTCACGGTGGCGGGTCACAGACCCCGCTGCAGAGCGGCCGCGCGCTGGAAACCCGCCTGTCAAACCAAGGCCCCTCTCAGTACAGGCCAGGCGGGCTGGGTTTTAACCAGCTCCCCCCAAGCCAGACACGTGCTGCTGGCCCCAGCTGCCAGGGGCTTCTCTGCACATTTGGCTTCCAAATAACTGGGATAGTTTCAGGCTGAGCGGCAGCTGAGGCACTCGCCCCAGCCCCTCGCCCCCAACCCGCAGATGCCAGCTTAGATTGGGCGCCAGCGGAGAAAAATGCAACTTTGCAAGCGACTGTCAAGCGCCCAGACGGAAAATTGCAGCTGCTGCATTAGGAAGGGCTTTGCGAGGCCTGCATGTGAGCTCCGCCAGCCGGGCGGCACAGCCAGCCTTTGTCTCGGCTTTAAAATCAAACCAGTAAAACTGCATCGTCATGCGCGGAGGATGAGGCTGGCAGAAGAAGAGGAAGGGCAGCCAGCTCTGGTTCCCGGATGCCATCAATAATGGAGCAGGCTGCAGACTCGTGTGCGGGGTGGGGGAGCTGGGCCAGGCCGCCTGACTGGGACTGCGGCTCCAGGCTGCAGAGGAAAAATGCGGCAGCAGAGACAGGAATGGCTCTGCCTGGCTCCCATGGGCAGGGCGGGGGAGCAGAAATGCGCCAGAGGGGAGCAGGGGGCTGAGCTGAGTCTGGGCTCACACCCAGGTTACTCCTGGAGAAGAACTCCAGCCTCCAGGAGCCAGAGGGGAAGCAGTCCCAGGGGAGAGAGAAAGGGGAAACAGTGCTTCTCCAAACGCCCTCCTTGCCAGCCCAGGCACACGCCACAGCAGCACCCACTGCCCGCTGGACACCCGCTGCAGCACTGACCCCCACACACCCCAGTCACCCTTTGGCAAGCGCACACTGGGAAGCAGCATACCCCTCCGGCCAGGGACACCCCTTGCAAACACCTTCCTGCAAACACTGGACCCCTCAGTATTTAACATAGCCTTTCAATCTCCAGTCTCCTTCCTCCTGCTGTCCACGTGTCTGACCCCCTGTGCAGAGCTCCCCTCTAGCCTCTGTGGCACGCAGAGGAGTCTAGCTGCCTTCCCCCGTCTCTCCCTTTGGGGAGTTGTGGCCCCAGCATGGGCGGTTTGTTGTTCACTCTGGGCAAGAACCACGTACAGAACAGCAGCGGCCTGGACTAGCTGTGTTGCCTGGATTCCCATTTCCTTAGGCAAAGTGGAGGCAGCAGGAATGGAGGACTCCTCTTCCCCGCCCTTGCAGAGGCCAAAGGGCAGGGAGAGGGTGCAGGGCTCTCACCCTTTGTAGCCCCCCAACGTGGGAGGGGGAGTCTATAGGCACCAATAATAACCTGGTTTTAAAAACGGGCCACAACGGTCTAGTTTCTTTATTCCCAAACCTGGGCTTCTCTGGGACCTGCCTGCCACTGGGAGGTGTGATTGACCGGTGACAGAGCCTGGGTTTGACCTGACATGGCTGTCCCTGAAGGCAGGGCAGGAGCACTGGGGGATGATGGGGGATGGTCCAGTCCAACCAGAGCAGCAATCATGCTGATATTTATTTGCACTTCAGTGGTGCAGAGTGATAATAGCAGTGAAAACCCCTGTGCACTATTGTGAGCCTTTGGCATGTGGATACAGGGTGTGTTGCAAACAGGACAGGTAACTGCAGTGCCAAATTCCTGTAAGACACGTAAGGTTTAGGGGGAGGGATCCAGCAGGGCAGGCCTGGGCATTGGATGATGGTTGCGATGCAGGCCTTTTAAAAAGCTGCAAGGCAAAGCTGCAGGCTGCTGTTGGTTCAGAGCCTGTTGCCTATCTCCCCCACCTGGATAGGCCCCCTCCTCAAAGCACACACAAGGGAACCAAACTGCAGCAGGTGGGCCTTGCTCTGTCTTGCAGATGTGCCCAACAGATGTAAAAAGCACCCTGCTCGTGTTCATCAGGGCCACACTCACCTAGAAAACAGTCTGGGAGGGTGAGGGCTACCAGTCTCTGCTTTCCTGGCACAACCATTTTTTCTCAGAAGGCCCACGAACACAACCTGAAACCCAGGGAGAAGGGGCTTGTTGCAGAGCATTCATCTCAGCCTGTCACTTTATCTCATGAACTTGGACTGGGGGCTTGTTCTGTATTGTCCCCATTTTAATCCCTTGCCCTGGAGGCCGCATACTGCCCAGCTGCGGTACATCTCCTCTGCTGTGGGTCTTCACAAAAACTTGTCAATGCCACCCCTCAGTCAGCCAGAGGAGACACTGTTGAGCTATGCAAAGCATTCCCTGCTCCCCAGCGCCTGGAGACAAGCAGGATATTCTCTGTGGCAATGACTTAGGATTTGTTATAAGATGGGGAGCTCTGTCTCAAGGTTATTAATAGATAGGAGAACTTGCTTGGTGCAGTCACAGCAGGCGACTTATTGCCGACGTGCCGTGCTCAGATTTCAAATGGGGCAGACTGTCTTTGCAGCTATAGAGAGGTTCACTTGGGTGGAAGCCCTGTTTGCTACCTGTCATGCTACCTCCTAAAGGTTTGCAAAATGGACGACAGAAAGGAAACCCGCACCTCCTTCCCCTTTTCTGCAGAGTTTGCAGGGCTTTTTCTGTTGTCCCGTATCTTAGCACTCAGGCCTTATCTGCATGATGCTTTTTTCCTCAAATTTCCCACTGCTGCTACTACTGGTGGAAGTACATTGACCGCAGGCAACTGTGAGAATGTTAAGGGGAAAACAAGGCCAGTGCAGACACACACAGAATCACGTGAATGTATTTGTCTGGCGCTTTGAGAACACGCCAGCATTCTTCACTTCCCTCACAGGATCTGCAACTGGCTCTAGCTAGATGGGTTCTTATTTTATCTACATTTTGTACAAAAGGAGCAGGCCGAGAGTATCTGAAGACCTTTCAGAGGCTTATAAAACAAAAATGGTCCATTTTTCACTAGGCCAGAACTTTGGCTCCATTTCCTCTCTCGTCCCACCTCCAAACTGAAATGTGTCTGATCTAATCTCTTACAAGGCTCATTCTAAATAATCCTATTTCCTGTTGTTTTTCTGAGCGGTTTATGAGTAACCTCACTGCTCTCTCCCCACAGACTGTAAAGAGACCTCTGTTTTCACACAGTGGCTGCTTCTACACTGGCAAAGCTGGAGACATTCACTACCCCACCCCCCTTCTCACTGCTGCAGGGCTGCCGGTGGAAGTGAGAGCTGTAGACAGGGCTCAGGTAAGCCTGTGCATTTTTATCACTGTGCCATCATCTAACCGTGCTCTAAACTCCACTGCAGCCTCTAACATCGTTACCCCTGGACTGAGTATTATGATTCCATTTTTGCCCATGTAGACAAGACTTAGGAAAGCATCATTCACACAAAAGTATTACACATTCCAAAGCAGTTTTTACTTGCAAGCAAAAGCAAACTACATGAGGTATTGTAAAAATGTTTCAGTGCCTTATGTTGTCCTATGGTACATGAGGAAAAGGTCTATAGATTAAAAAAATACTTATTTGTACACCATATTGTTATCCTGTGGAACTCCCTGCCACAGGAAGTCAAGTCAAATCAATGGATAGCTTTTATAAAGACCTGGATAATTGTCCGATCAACAACATTGATAAAACAAGGTAATAATAATCTCATGCTTCAAGCTGTAAACTGATCACCTTCAGGAAACTTCAGCAGAGAGAGCAGTTGAAACGAACACTTGCTTTTAAGAAACTTGGGGGTTCCTGTAGCCAGTTAATGTGAACCTCTTAAAGATTAGATGTTTGCAAGAATGAACACGCACTCAGTCCTGGTGGATAAGAAAGGGCTTGCCACAACTGTCCTCCAGAAAGGCTTACATGGATCGTGTTTATTTGTCTCCGTGCCAGCCGCTGGAGGACAGCATAGGTGCATCTGAACAGTGGCTCCCTGAAGCATGATTCCTGTGCATGCATGAATCAGTAGTTTTAGACTCATGACAAATTACTCCCGCAAAGAATGTAGTGCTTTGTGTTTAATTGTATCTGGCATCTCTGAGTAGCCATCTTGTTTGGACAAGGATACTGGCGAAAGCCCATTAGTGACTGTCCTCCAGTTGTAATTCTTCTACGGATTAAACATTCAGAAGAGTTTTGGTGCTTTTAATACCTACACAAAATACCCAATCTCTACCCAGTAAAGTTCTTCTGATAACAACTATTAAAACATGGTTGGAAACTCATTTATAAGCTGCTGGTTCCCCTACACAAATGACAGCAAGATGTTACAAAAAAAATACTGTATTCAAAGCTGCATGCCTGAATAGAATGAATTCTTCTCAGGCTGGGAACACACAGGCCATTGTGTTCATTGCATCAGTGCTGTTTCGCTGCTCCCATTTTTATTGTCGAGATGAGCTTTTCTTAAAGGCAGGCCCAGCCCCTGCTACTCTTTCTGCCCTCTCAAATTTCACCTTATTTGACTTCTATTATTTATTCCAATCTGGAGCTAACATTGACTAGAAAAGGTGCAGCATTATGCCACTTAGCAGCCTTTTTTAATCTTTCCAACCAAAAAGAGTTTTTGTGTGTGAGTGGCTGTAACTGAAAGTAGGTACTTAACTCTGCTTGCTGTAGCCTGAATCCTTCCCTTGAACTGTTGTTTGTTTTGCAGGAGGAAGGGCTTTAGGAACTGAATGCTAGGGGGTTGGTCTTGTTTGACAAAAAGGTGTGAAATGAGGGTAATATTGCAATGCTGCTGCTGCCAAATTGTCTTCCCCCTTTAGCATAAAGGGCACTGAGGACCAGGAAGGTTTTGCAAAAACAAGGGAATTTTTTAAAAATTCTAAACTTGCATGTTACAGAAATAAAACAGAAGTGAAACTAGGAACTGTTTTAATCATGGAAGCTCCAGTCACTTCTCTCCTAGTGTGTTACCAAAACCCCTCAGTTCACTTTCATCTCACTGCAGTCCAGGCATCATCCTGTATGTATCTGGTCTGAAATATTGATGGCAAGTGAATGTTTTATGAGCCAAACTTTAGAGGCAGGTGTATGGTACAGTGCCTAACTCTGCAGGCAGAGGCACACAGAGCAAGGAAAGGCTACAGGGTTAAGACCAAAAATAATAACTTCCCCTAAAACCAAGAGTGAAACTCTAAAACGAGGAGTCCCGTGGCACCTTAAAGACTAACAGATTTATTTGGGCATAAGCTTTTGGAGGTAAAAAGCCCCCACAGCTGCATGGCTGAAGAAGTGAGTTTTTTACCCCTGAAAGCTTATGCCCAAATAAATCTGTTAGTCTTTAAGGTGCCACCGGACTCCTTGTTGTTTTTGTGGATACAAACTAACACGGCTACCCCAATAGTGAAACTCTAAGTGACTTCAATGGGCACATGCCTAGGGCCACACTTTCAGTAGGGGATGATGCATTTGGGCTCAGGGGATACCCTGTTCCCCCTGAAGTCATTGGGGTTTTGCCAACGGGGCCAGGATTTTACCCTCTCTTCAGTCCAGTCTTCCCCAATGTGTGTCCCCAGGTCACAGCTTTCAGTGGCAGCTAAATGCTCCATGCCAGGGCAAATTTAATTTGCTTTTTCCAACCACCTCAATTTGGCTAATGGAAACCATTTCAATTTGCTTCCGTTTAATTCCCATGTGCTTATGCACTAGCACAATGCTGCAGTTTTGATTGCAGATGCTGCAGAGTATTTATTAGTCAAGGAAAATAGTTTAAATGTGTATTTTAAAAAGAAATTAATGAAGCATTTCCATTAGTTTTAGATTTCAGGGAAAATTTGATCAGACACTGTGCTTTCAATGGGTATGTTGGATTAAGATATCACTGTCTGGGTAATGCTATGTAGCTTTAGCAACAGTCATCAGATTCATAAGCTTCTGGTTGAGAGGTTATGAAAAGCCCTCAGACATCCTGAAATAAGAGGCACAGATTTGGTTTTAGTTATTTTAGATGCTGGGTCAGTGATGGGCTGGTTTGAACCCTCTTCTCTTTCCCAAATGGACCCAGCTGAAATGTTAAGTCTGCTCTGGAGTGAAAACAGGAGGCCAGTTTCCAGACCTAGTTGATTTTTTACTTCTCTGCTTACAGAACATGTGGTAGGTGGGCATGGCCTGGTCTTCCCTGCAGCGAGGTTGCACAAGGGCTCCTTGGGGTCACTGGCAGGAGTTGGTGCAGACTCAGGGCTGCACTAATTTATAAACAGTTCAAGCTTAAGGAAGCACAGGGGTGGCTTAAAACCACCACGGCTAGATCTCCCCTACAAATGTGGGTGTCAGTCACTGTAAAACACAAAATTCAGGGGTTTGGGTTTTTTTGTTTTTTAATAAAAAGGTTGTTTTTGACAACTGAAGTCTGCAGTTTTAGATTTTGCAGAGGGCAGTTTCACGGTCTTCTAAGAGACCCTCAAAGTGTGTCTATTGTGTGCAACTGCATGCCCCTATCAGTGCTGGAGATTGAACTGAAGATTGATCTCGGAAGTGTGTTGAGTAAATACACAAGACACGGATCCTCTAAGACAGGGAATGCTTTTTTATTCACAAACCCACAGGAGAAGTGGACAGTTTGGGTCTGTACCAAAAACTTCCATGATTTTAAGCACAGATCAGTTACCAGACAACACACACACACACACACATTTGGGCATACACTGCTACATACCAATTAACTGATTGGACCAAACATTTTGAATGTTTAGAATAGTTTAAGCTCCCTGTAAGAGCAGCACCGTTGTGACATTTACTTTAGTATTCCTCCCCTTCCTCTTCACCCTCCCCTTCAACAGAATCCACACCAACCTCTTCGTAATCCTTCTCTAGGGCAGCCATGTCCTCCCGCGCCTCCGAGAACTCGCCTTCCTCCATCCCCTCCCCGACGTACCAGTGAACAAAGGCACGCTTGGCATACATCAGGTCAAACTTGTGGTCCAGACGAGCCCAGGCCTCAGCAACAGCTGTGGTGTTGCTCAGCATGCACACGGCCCGCTGCACCTTGGCCAGGTCACCGCCAGGAACCACAGTGGGAGGTTGGTAATTGATACCAACCTTGAAGCCAGTTGGGCACCAGTCCACAAACTGGATGCTGCGCTTGGTTTTGATGGTGGCAATAGCAGCATTGACATCTTTGGGAACCACATCCCCACGGTACAACAGGCAGCAGGCCATGTATTTCCCGTGGCGAGGGTCACATTTCACCATCTGGTTGGCTGGCTCAAAGCAAGCATTTGTGATCTCTGCTACAGAAAGCTGCTCATGGTAAGCTTTCTCAGCAGAGATGACCGGGGCATAGGTGGCCAGAGGGAAATGGATACGGGGATAGGGCACCAAGTTGGTCTGGAACTCTGTCAGATCTACATTCAGGGCACCATCAAATCGGAGGGAGGCGGTGATGGAGGACACGATCTGGCTAATAAGGCGGTTCAGGTTGGTGTAGGTGGGGCGCTCGATGTCCAGGTTCCTGCGGCAGATGTCATAGATGGCCTCGTTGTCTACCATGAAGGCACAGTCCGAGTGCTCTAGGGTAGTGTGGGTGGTCAGGATGGAGTTGTAGGGCTCCACTACTGCGGTGGAGACCTGAGGTGCGGGGTAGATGGAGAACTCCAGCTTGGACTTCTTGCCATAGTCAACGGACAGACGCTCCATCAGCAGAGAAGTGAACCCAGAACCAGTGCCACCTCCAAAGCTGTGAAAGACCAGGAAGCCCTGGAGACCTGTGCACTGGTCAGCCTGTTAGAGGAAAAAAGTTACAAGCTGCCTCTGGAAAATGCACAGGACTCCTGGTCACACGAGCCTAGCTAGTGCCAGGCTGTGCCCCAGGCCATCTTTGCCAGCCCTGCTCTTTGATTGATCAATTAGAGTTTGGGAAACAGACAGGTACTGCAAAGCCAAACTGCTGGGACAGGAGCATCTGCCACTTACAAGCCTTTTGGCTGCAAGATGGACAGCTGGTCCCCTACATTGCCACTTCAAAGAGGTGAACTGGCTCCTAACCTTTCCTCCTGTAAAAGGCAATGGGTTCGGGGCTCAGACCTCCCCAAGGAACCACACAGATGTCTCACTGCTCCAGAGACAGCAGCTCTTCCAGAGCCGAGTCCTTCACACTCAACTGCCTATTATCAGTGGGTCTCTGCCTGGCCCCCTACAAGGGGGTGGGGCAGGACAGGCAGCTGTTAGGGAGTTGTGAGAACTAGCCAGGTGAATAAGCCTGTGTGCTCCATTCATGCCCTGTCCCATGTGGGGGCAGACTGTTCCAACCCTGCATTAAATCCAAAACTGCCAGTACCTGCAAGATGTGGGTGCAGACACCCACCCTGCCCCCACACTCACACCCAAAACCCTCCATCAGGGAGATCCGAGACAGGACAGTCACCGTACCAAAGGGCACATCTACACTAGACAAGAGGCAAAGCTCTTTACACACCCGGTGACACCTTACACTCAGCTGGGAATGCAGAGATGCCTTTTCACCACCGCTTTCCAGGGTGTGCTCCTAACACGGCCACCTGCTCCAGCACGGCCAGGTACCTCCCACATGGACTGGGTCTGGCACCAATGCAAGTCACATTCCTCCCTTCGCCAGCACACTCACTGCACTCCATTGTCCTAGGAGCTCAGCTCCCCCACCCTGCTGCTGAAAAGGGGAGATGGGTTTGCTAGGGAACCGATTCCGGCAGAACAGGGGTTGGCACAAACACGTGTCAGCACCATAATCCTGCCAGGACTGGTGCCACAGATTGGCCTTGCTGGCAAGATACTAACTCACCAGCTTGCGGATCCTGTCGAGAACCAGGTCGATGATTTCTTTCCCAATGGTGTAGTGCCCACGAGCATAGTTGTTGGCAGCATCTTCCTTGCCGGTGATGAGCTGCTCAGGATGGAAGAGCTGGCGGTAGGTCCCAGTGCGCACTTCATCTAGGGAGAGGAAAGGCAGAGTCTGTCTCCCCGCCGCCCATGCACAGCAGCTGTCTGCTATAGGCACATGAGTTTACAAGGCAGCCCAGAAAGCAGTCAGATGATGGCTTTGTGTACTCACCTATGACCGTTGGCTCCAAGTCCACAAAGACGGCTCGGGGGACATGTTTGCCAGCGCCTGTCTCACTGAAGAAGGTGTTGAAGGAGTCATCTCCTCCACCGATGGTCTTGTCACTGGGCATCTGGCCATCAGGCTGGATCCCATGTTCCAGGCAGTAGAGCTCCCAGCAGGCATTGCCGATCTGGACACCAGCCTGGCCCACGTGGATAGAGATGCACTCACGCTGTGGGGAAGATGGTGGGAGGTGGGAAGAGAAGATGTAAGCACATGGGGTTGGTCTGCAACTGCATGTTAAGTGGCTTTTGATTAATTGAGGCATCTCTAGAAACTCCCTTTGAAACCTTCATTTTTGCCTTTTTGGCTCCTCAGTGCATAAAATGGTAACAGCAAAATCAGGCACTATGAGCTTTGTAGCTGGGTGTGCTCTGAACAGACTCAGTGTCGGCTGTATCACAGCAAGCAGCATGTCACACAGATCCTTTGTGTACCCCACATGTTTAACGCACCAGATGCTTTCCAAATTGCAGGGAAAGGAAGAGCACAGATAACTGGCAGGAACAGAAGCAAAAAGAAGAAAATACTCATGAACCGTGGAGAGGCAGGTGGTATCTGGAAACCACTGAGCAGTACCACAAGTCTTGAAAAGTGTCTCCCTGCCACGCCCAGTTTTTCCTTATGTGTGGCCTGATCCTGCTCCCATGGAAGTAACTGGCGAAACACTGACTGATTTGGGTACAGGACTGGGGTGATGGGATTACTGTGAATAAAGGCCCAATCCCACAAAACAAGGAGCAGCTCCCCATTGAGTGTGCTGAGCCCTTCCAGGAGCCTGGTCCCCAGTGTCCCCTCCGGGGCATCTGCAGCAGGTGCTCAGTACCTGGTAAGATCAGCCTCCAAACCACCGCGACTACTTTTCTATCCCCCACTCCCAGCCTCCTCCCACATGCACAGATGGCTAACCCCCAGGAGAGCCTCGCCTAGGGAATCATGAATGGAGCAGCCATGCCCAGCCAGGGAACACTGGATTGAGCATAGCTGGGAGAAAATCCCAACCCTCCCTCTGCCCCGTGCCTGCTGGAGTCTGTGCGGACAGCAATGGCTTAAGACAGACTGGGCTATTTCCAGCATGATCTCATTAGACTGCTTTGCCAATTTCCCTCCACTGACCTCAGCGGAGAACATGCCCACATGGGAATGAAGTCAATCAATGAAGCGGGTGGGACAAGAGTCAAACCTCAATTCACAGGCCAAGAGAATGAGCATCGGGGTGAGAGGCTGGATGCAATTCCTCATTACTTACACGCTGCCTTGAAGGCACTTTAAATCAAATATTGAAAACATGGCTATTGCATTTGGAAAGCTCCCCCTTCCTTCACAAGGCATTGGGGATGCTGGCTGGGGAGCTAATCGAACGAACAGACAGCTACAAAGAATATGTATGTGCACAAGTGCTCACACGCATGTGCACGTGCACTCAAATATAATGGCTCGGAAGCACATTTATCTTCCAAGCCCCATCCAGTAACTCTGCAGCCTTGTTCTGCTGGCCCAGGAATAATCATTCTGGTCACATCTGCCTGAGCCCTCCCCCTGTTTGTCTCCTCCTTCAGGCCCCCTTGTGCTCACTAGTCATGGACACAAATCAGGAGGGGGAGTGGGGGGCTCTGCCAGTGCTGCCCTGCCTGATGCTGCTGGGACCTGTGGCTCTTCTCATCTCAGTGAGGAACCAGCCCCTGGCACTGCTGCTCTCTGGGGCAGGCTGGACGGCCACACCCTGTGTTCCCCCCAGCAGCTGCCGGCAGTTTCTGGCTCTCCTGGGAAGGATTTTGGAGCTGGGAGGGACTCGGTGGTTTGCCACGTCCCCTTCCCGCAGCCCAACTCGTCCCTGCGCCCAGAGGGGGCTGCGGAGAGGGCTGGGCAGAGCCCAGAGCCGCTGGCTCCAGACAACGGGTCTCATCTGCCAGCTCCACGCAGAACCCTGGGAGCGCCCCTGGGGTACAGCCGCGCCCCACAGAGCCGCGGGGTACAGCCGCGCCCGTCCCTCCGGGGCTGCCAATTTCGGTTGGACCGATCCCGGAGGTTTCATCCCAGGACTCCATCTGTAACGAAAGATTCAGCTCTAATGCCCGGACCTCTGGGACAATCCTGGAGGGATGGCTCCCCCCATCCCCCCTTAGAGCTGGTGGAAGCCCCCCGGCGGGGGTATCACCGCATTCCCCCCGCCCAGAGAGCCCCTGCAGGTGCCACACCCCGCGGTCTCCCCTCCCGCCAGCCTAGAGCCCGCGCATTTGCCGCCACCCCAACCCCGAGAAGCCCCCGGCGGGCGGACAGCCCCCCCATCCCTGAGAGCCCCCGCAGGGTCCAGCCCCGGTGCGTCCTCCCCCAGCCGAGAGCCCCGCGCTTTTGCCCCACCCAGCCCCGCGCATCCTACCCCCAACCCCACCCGAGAGCCCCCGGCGGGGCTAGCGAGCCGCGCTGCGCCATAACCTAAGAAACACCCACCCACCAGCGGATACAGCCCCGCGTGTCCGTCCCCCCGAGCCCTAAGAGCGCGCGCATCCTTCCACCCCCCCCAACCCCGAAAGTGCCCCCAGCAGGGTACAGGGGCCGCACCCCTTTATTCCCTCGGCTCTGCCCCCATCCCGCACCAGGGACGCTACAGTGACAGCCAAGATTGCAAAGGGAGCCCCGCTGCAGCCCCCCAGCCCGAGAGCCCCCCAGCGGGGTCAGCCCCGCATCCTCGCCCCCCCAGCCCCGAGAGCCCCCAGCGGGTCACAGCCTGCGCATGCCTAACGCCCGCCCCAGCGGGGCCAGCCCGCTCTCTACTACCCCACCCAAGCCCCGAGAGCCCCCCAGCGGGTCCACGCCCGCGCATCCAACCCCCCCAGTCCCCGAGAGCCCCCCACGGGGGTCCAGTCCCCGCGCTGGCCTACCCCGCCCCAGCGGGTCCAGACGCCCGCGCACCTACGCCGCCTCACCGCCCCGAGAGCCCCACGGGGTCCACCCCGCGCACCTACCCCCCTCCAACCCCCAGAGCCCCGAGAGCCCCCACAGCCGGGTCCACCCCGGCGCACCCTACCCCCCCCACGGTCCGCCCCGCCATCCTACCCCCCCCAGCCCGGAACCCCCCCAGCGGGGTCCAGCCCCGCGCATCCTACCGCCCCCAGCCCGAGAGCCCCCCAGCGGGGTCCACCCGCCATCCTAACCCCCCCCCCAGCGGGGTCCAGCCCGCGCATCCCTACCCCCCGCACCAGCCCGAGAGCCCCCCCAGCGGGCCCGGTCCATCCGCCGCGCATCCTACTCCCCCAGCCCCGAGAGCCCCCACGGGGTCCAGCCCCGCGCATCCACCCCCCCCAGCAGGGGTCCAGCCCCGCGCATCCTACCCCCCCACCCCGGAAGCCCCCAGCGGGGTCCACCCGCGACGCACCCCCCGAGCCCCAAGCCCCCACGGGGTCCAGCCCCGCGACATCCTAACAGCCCCCCCACGGGGTCCACCCCGCGCATCCTACCCCCCCCCAGCCCGAGAGCCCCCCAGCGGGTCCAGCCCCGCCATCCTACCCCCCCCAGCCCCGAGAGCCCCCCCAGCGGGTCCAGCCCGCCATCCTACCCCGCGCCCCAGCCCGAGAGCCCCCCAGCGGGGTCCAGCCCGCCATCCTTGACCCCCCCCCCCGAGAGCCCCCCAGGGGTCCAGCCCGCGCATTCCTACCCCCCCCCCAGCCCGAGAGCCCCACAGCGGGGTCCAGCCCCGCATTCCTACCCCCCCCAGCGGGGTCTCAGCCCCGCGCATCCTACCCCCCCCAGCCCACGAAGCCCCCCAGCGGGTCCAGCCCGCGGCATCCTATACCCCCCCAGCCCCGAGAGCCCCCCAGCGGGTCCAGCCCGCGCATCCTACCCCCCCACAGCGGGGTCCAGCCCTGCGCATGCCTTTATCCTCGGCTCTCCCACCCGCCACCGGCGGGACGCTGCAGCCTGGCGGGGTGCAGAGGGGAGCCCCGGCTGCAGTCCCCAGCCCGTCCTTACCATGCTGGCTGCCGGGCGGCGGGCGGGGGCGCGGCCGCTTTCTTACCGCGCGACTCTTAGGGGTCGCTGTAAGAGAACTCGGGGGCGCGCGGCGGCTCGGCTGCTTTATACCCCTCCCAGTGCCACGACGGCCCGGGCTTCCCGCGGTTGGTCGGCTCGGCCGGCCTCCGCCCGGGTTGGCGCAGGCGCGCTGGAATGAGTAATGGCCCCGCCCCCCCGGCTGCAGACAAAGATGACGGCGGGCGGGGCGCTGAGCAGCTGGCGGGCGAATCTGCAGTCAGAGCCCCCCCCCCCCCCCAGCCCCGGCGCGCACTGTCGCTGGGGTCCCCAGCTGAGCGGGGGGGCTCACCCCAAGCCTGGGGAGGGACGAGGCAAACTCGGGGCTCATGGCTGGTGCCCCCCGCATGCCCCATTCTGGTCACGGGAGAATTCTACCGAGGGGGCTGGAGCTGGGGGGTGGCCCGATTTTACAGGCACAGGCCTGATATTTGGGGCTTTTTCTTATATAGGCTCCTTTTATCCCCCCACTCCCAAATTTTCACACTTGCTGTCTGGTCACCCTAGGTGCACACAGGGCTGCAAGCACCAGATCACCCTTAGAGTCCTGCATCCCCATCTTCAGAAATGCGCCCACCCCATGGAACCAGCTGCTCCTTCCCCGCAGGGCTGTGGTGAGCTGGGTCTGTCCCTAGCACAGCTGGGGTGTGGTGGGTTTTGTAGTGGGTTCAACCTGCAGCAACCCCGAGCGGGGACACAGAGCTGAGACCTTGCCTTCCAGAGTCTTGTGGCACGCAGGAGGGGATGCTGAATGGCCAGAGCATTGCAAGCGTAGCTGCTGGAACTGGGGGTGCTCCTGCACCCTCTGGCTCATATACAGGGTTTACAGTTTGGTTCAGTGGCTCTCAGTGCCCCCACTATACAAATTGTTCCAGCCTCCTGGATTGCAAGGTAGTGGGGGTGTTTTGTGGAGGTGGGTAGCACACGATGGGTGTCTTGCAACGCTGATGTCTTCCTTTTCCGCAGGGTGAGATCAGAGTCTCTTTCCCGGGTCTGCAGGCGCCTTTGCACGCTCATTTCTGCAGGGGAGGTGAGGGGGTAGGGAGAGGACAGGCAGCAGCTGCTGCAGGTGGAGCCGTGAGACTGGCTGCTTTGTTGCAGTCTGGAGAGCAAAATTTTTAATCCCTCCCTGCAAGAAATCCAAATTTTCTGCGCATTTCCCACATTCTGTAGCTGCTCTGGATTCCTGCCCCCCTGTCTTTTTCACTAGTTTGACACATTTCTCTCTCTCTCTGTCTCTCTCTCTCTCCCCCTCACACACATTTCCCTCCTGAGCCATATTTTTTTTTAAATAACTCATCAGTCCCAGACCCAGGCCTATTTTTGGGCAACAACATCCCAATGAATATTGGTCCCAACCCCCATGAGAACTGGCCCCCAAGAACGCCCAAGACTGCAACATTGCAGCACATATAGACTGTACCTGGAGTGGGTCTGAATGATACAGGACAAAGACCTCTTAGACGCAATTCACCTTTCTGCTGGTGCAGGCTGGTTCCCTATGTTCCCCAGGGGGCTGATGAGATACAAGAAGAATCCAGGATTGCAGAGGCACAACTAAATAAAGAACTTCTGGGCTCATTGAGGGCCAGAGGGCCAAATCCTCAGCTGGTACAAATGAACATAAATGGAGCTGCACTGATTTACACTAGCTGAGGACACAGCCCAGGGAAAGGGCCCATGTCCGGTTTCAGAATTTGGCCACGGTCAGAGCTGGGCTTTTTTCATCAAGTTCATCTCCACCCACAGAAACCTGTAAACCTCCAAACATGTTGTAGGGAAACAAATAGAAACAACACCCTGCCCTTCGCTGCAGCCTGTGCTCTACATGGAGAGCTGTCCGGACTCTCAGTTACACCCCAGGACACAGCAACATTTGTCTTTACATTTACAATCTTTTATGGTACAATATGCTGCTTCCTGGATACATATGTCTCATCCAAGCAGCACGAGGGGAGGAGAGTCCAGGGCATTCAATTCCCTGTAGGGACTCGTCGAGTTCTCAGGGTCATTTTGCTGGGGTTTGTAAATGGGCTTTGCAGTGCATTAGTGACTGGAAGATCCAGGGCTGAAACATAATCATCCATTTGAACACGCCCCAAAATCTGTTGCGTGCTTACGGGATGGAGCACAGGAAAAGTCTTTGCCTTTTTTTCCTCCCTGGCTTCCTTCTATTTTACTCTAATCTATGGCCTCAGTTACACCTGGGGGCAGATCCTCAGCACGTGTCAATTTACACCCATCAGGAATTTGCCCTGGTTCCAGCTATTGTTGTAGCTGCACCAGTGAAAATAGCAAACCCCTCCCCCGTCTACACTAGAGGTTTGCACAGGCGCAGCTACACCAGTGACTGTAACCCACTGTTATGACCTGAAGAGGTGGGGCAGAGCGGGTAACAGGATGGATGTATTTAGGGAGGGAGTATTGGTCATTGATTAAGGCACAGAACTGAGAATCAAGAGACCTGGGCTCTGTTCCCTGCAGCAGGCATGGTGGTGTCACCTGGGGAAAATTTATGAGCCCCTCTGAACCAGCAGCTGCACAATGGTGGGTAATATAAAGACCCACTTCCCAGAGGGGCTGTGAGGTTTAATTCCTCAATGTTTGTAAAACACCTTAAGACCGTGGGGGGGGAGGTGCTCTGTAAGGGCAAAGCATTATGATCCCAGATCATCCCCTGTTTGGGAAAAATCTAGGTAGGAAACAATCAACTGCATTTCAACATGCAGTTCCCCCCATCCCCCGGCTGTCTCCTACTGCAGCCCCCTAGATCTCCACACCTCTGTACAGCTGCCTGGTTCCTCTGGCCCTTCCTGGCTCCTTGTGCTGCCGGACAGTCCGCTGGGTGCTAAGCACAGAGGCAGAACTTGCCTAAATTAATGCTGGTGTGAAATGTCCAAGGAAGCCGACTGGGCTCTCACAACAGCAGCAGCAACTCCCCTCTTTCCAGTGTTCCCTCCTTGGGAGCTTGGGTTTCAGTCTCTGCATCATTTTCTTCTGGTTGGATGGAAACAGTAAGAAACCACAGGCCTTGCTCTCCCTGAGGTCACCCGCTGAAGCCCGCTGAGGAATGTCTTTCAGCAACTTGTCCTGCTCCTGCTGGGCGACAAGGCCAAGTGCTCGTCCCCTGTGCCCCCTCAGTGCTGCTCCCTCCTGCCCCCTCCCCAAACCATCTGCTCTCACATGAGCTTGAGCAGCACGACGCTGCTTATCCCTGCTTAGGATCAGGCCAGGGCAGAGCAGCGTGATTGGAAATAGAAGCCAGTGGTGGGTCAGGTGGGGGCTAACCAGGGTTTTGATGCTGGAGCGCCCTGGCTGGGCACGGTGCAGACAGCCGGCTCTTAGATCCTTCAATGGAAAGCTGGAATGCCCTGCTGTCCACCCACCATGCCCAGCTCCGCTTTCAGAGCAGGCCCCACTGTGCTCGGGTTTGTGTCTCTGTGCTGCTGCACCTTGACTTTTCCAGCTGTGCCGTGGGTCCCGGGGTGTGTGTGTGTCTCTTTGGGTGCACGGAGACATCACCCACATAGAGAGGACTGGAGATGACACCATATCCCTGCATGCTCAGAACCCTCCCCACAAGATCTATCCCTGCGCCAGCCTAATGCAAGGCATCTGGCCCGGCTTCATTCCCATGGCAGTTTAGGGGGTGCAGTGCTGCTGCCGACTGTGCCATCTTTGAGGGGAGAGTTAGAGCAGGGGTCTGGGCAGCAGGACTCCCAGGTTCCTTTCCATGTGCTAGGAGGAAGGGAGGACTAGTGGTTACAACAAAGGACTGGGACTCCTGGGTTCCTTCCTCAGCCCCGCACAGTGACTTTGTGTGAATCGCCTCATTACTTCGTGCCTCAGTTTCCCCATCTGTAATAGGGAGTTCATACTACTCATTCCTCTTCCAGGGGAGCTGTGAGGCTGAATTCATTAAAGTCTGAGAAGCATCTTCAGATGCTGGGTGCAAGCTGCTGGGGAAGGGCAGAGGGTCGTGATTACGCCAAGAGGTAAAGGCTCTGTGGATGCAGCAGCGAGATCAATGAACTCCCCGCAGTGTGCTGTGGAATCAAATCCATGGTTCCAGCCCAAGGACACAGGAGCCCCAGAGACGCTTGCTCTCTAATTAGGTATGTAAGACAGCGCCCTGCTCATCCACTGCTAGGCAACGAGTTGTTCAGTTGCTAGGAGACGGAACAGGAATCCCTGGTGGCATTTGGTCTCCCTTTATCACCTAGCAAGTCATATGACTGTGCCCCGGGGAAAGCTGTCCTGGGAGGGGGAGAGAGCAGGATAGAAAAAGCTGGAAGCCAGAGAGACCGCTGGGGAAACAGGGAGGGCCCCCCCTGAGAAAGCTATTGTTCCCCCTGGCTGGCTGACATTCAGATGTTAATAAGCAAGGCCAGATCCAGGGGGTTTCTTTTCTTGGCAGCAGGGGGGTCACATTATTTCTCAAGACACATTCCTGGGCCTGGGCCCGGGCCCTTTCTCAGCCCCACCCCCAGCACAGAATGCTGAGGCTGCATTTCTCGCCTCTCGGGGAGGTCTGGGGTAGGAAGAAGGAGACGAATCCAGCTGCTGCAGCTCCTAGCCCAGTGGAGAGCTTCCGAGTGCGGAGTTCATGGCAGCCACATTCCGACCAAGCAGGCTCCATGGGGTTGATGTCATTCGTACGCCAGCCAGAGCCAGGAGTGTGTCTTCCAGGGTTATCACGGTTCAGGTCTGAGATGCTAGGCTGGAAATGCTGCGACTTTAGAGACCCAGTCAGACACAGGCAGACAGACAGACGCTCATCATCACACCCCGACAGAGCCACATTCAGAAATACAGGCGCAGTTACACTCATAGCTCTGCAGCCCAGCTCAGAGACTCATAGACTTAAGTGTCAGAAGGGACCATTATGATCATCTAGTCTGACCTCCTGCACAAAGCAGGCCCAGAATCCTACCCATCCACTTCTATAACAAACCCCTAACCTATGTCTGAGTTATTGAAGTCTTCAGATTGTGGTTTGAAAACCTCAAGCTGCAGAGAATCCACCAGCAAGTGACCCATGTCCCACGCTGCAGAGGAAGGCGAAAAACCTCCAGGGCCTCTGCACATCTGCACAGCCACTTCTACACACACGTGCACACACATACCCAAACACACAGGTACATGCACACACACACGCACACACACACAGGCCCACACACAGGCACACACACACACACAGGCCCACACACAGGCACACCCATGTGTGCACATGCACACAGGCACACACAACCCCAGGCCTCGTGGCAGGTCAGCAGTGACTCAAGCCATGGCCCGTGTGCAGTGAGTTTGGTGGATCTCAGCCCAGCCCCCGTTGGTCAGGTGTCTACGTCTCAGCTAGCAGTGGCTGGCCCCTTTGCTGGCAGTCTCAGCAGAGAGGCCCAGGACTGAATGAACCCTGGGGACTGAGCCCCGCTGCCCCTGCTAGGGAAGGGGGCCTCCCAAGGGAGGCTGAACAAGGCAGGGGCAGCCTGGCTTGTACCTCTCCTGGGGATAGAGGAAGAACTTGAGTTTCTAATCTCATTTCCTGGAGCAGC
The DNA here is from genome assembly GCF_003597395.2 of Chelonoidis abingdonii. Classification (NCBI taxonomy): domain Eukaryota; kingdom Metazoa; phylum Chordata; order Testudines; family Testudinidae; genus Chelonoidis; species Chelonoidis abingdonii. The sequence goes on from NC_133794.1 coordinate 8,945,528, forward strand.
CAGGAGGTGGGAACAGCTGTCGGTCAGTCGGCCTCGGCCTGGAGCGACACCAGTGACCAGGAGGCAGCTCTGATTCTGCCCGCTTGGCCCTGGATTCAGGCTCCCTGGTTCCCGGCCGTTGAAGTGCCTCTCCAAAGGGCTGCTGGGGTTCTGGAGAAGCGTCTTCTCTTGTGTCCCGTGGAGAGCACTTGCCGTTCTCCTGAGCCCGGGGCTCTCCGCTCTCCTCACCTTTGGCCTTGCAGGACAGAAGCAAATGATGGGCTGGCACTGGTGCCTCCACGCCAGAGCTGTAGAGCAGGGACGAGTGGGTCTACAGCCCTCTCGATTTCCCCAGCCTCCTTCCTCTGGGGCTCTCCAAGCTGAGAGGCAGGACTGGGCCCCTGGCCTCTGAAAGAGACTGAACTGAGCAGGCAGTCTCCTGGGCCCCAAAGGGAAGCAGGGTGGGACCACTGGGAACCTTCAAGTTGTATCCCAAGGAAGAGGAACATGGAAGAACCCATGTGTCCCCTGGACGTTCCCCCAGCCCTGCCCTGTTCCCTGGACATTTCCCCGGCCCTGCCCTGTTCCCTGGATGCTCCCCCGGCCCCACCGTGTCCCCTGGATGTTCCCTCAGCCCCGCCGTGTCCCCTGGACATTTCCCCGGCTCTGCCATGTCCCCTGGATGCTCCCCTGGCTCTGCCATGTCCCCTGGATGCTCCCCCGGCCCTGCTGTGTCCCCTGGATGCTCCCCCAGCCCCGCCGTGTCCCCCGGATGCTCCCCTGGTCCCAGCATCCCCAGTAGAAGGAACAAGCTTCCTGTCTGGCTGCATTTTGTGTATTGTTGGTAGCAACCAGCAGCTCCCTAGCGACCGTTGCCTGGCCTCTCCGGCTGTGTTTGCAGGCGCAGGGTCAGTGCCAGCAAGGCACAGATAAAACCCACTTGAGAAAAGTGTCCAGGGCCGTTAGGAGCTGGTTACCTCCCAACCGCCACGCAGCAAACAAACACGCAATGCAGGGGAGTTCCACAGCAAGGACGGGCTGTGGCAGGTGGAGGGGAGCCCCAAACCCCAGCAATTCCTCCACCGTGTCACTTCCACCCCTGGTGCAATGCGCAGGGAGCCGCTGAGGCAGCCAGTCAGCACTGCTCCAACCAGCGCTGGGGAGTGGGTCTGGCTGGCTCAGGGCTGGGCCGGGGTACAAAGCCTTTCACCCTCGGTTGCTGGCTTCAATCTGGCCCGTGGCTCATGGTATCCATGGCTGTCGGGTGGCCCCTGGGTTACATCAGGCAGGGTGTGTGTGTCTCTGTCGGCTCCCAGCGGGTACCAACCTCACCAACAACCCCCAGAACTGAGCTCTTGGTCCTGCGGAGCAGAGAGGAGGCAACTGGCTGCTCTGTGCTGCTAGGGCTGTCCAGGAGGCTCAGAGCAGAGCCCTAATGGCCGGCTTTGAGGTCCAGAGAACAGTTGTGGCTGCACTGGTTACTTGGCAGTGAAGATCTCCCCTGTCTAGGGGCTCCTGCCTTTTAATGGGGGAAGACAGAGTGAGCGGCATTTAGGATCCGGATTCAGATCATCGGAGTGCCCATGTTCCCTGAGTCCTTGCACCCCAGCACTTTTCCATGGGGGTACGCTCTCCCTCGAACTTAGCACCGCACCCCTACGGTCTCTCCCAGCTTCCCCTCCACCATGGGCCGGATGGCAGCCGGTGGTGTGACAACCCAGTGTGCTAGGTCGGAATGCTGCTCGGTTTGGGTGCAAACTGCCCCTTTTGCCCCCCTCTCGGAGCGGCTCTGCGCTGGCACTGCTGAGGACTGTGTGCAAAGTTCGGACAGCTATGGGTGCCGCTGCCCCTCCCCCTGGCCGTGCTGATGGGGTGAGACGGGGGAAGCAGAGATCCCCAGCCTTGGTGGCTCCAGCTGGCCAGCCACCACCTTGCCCTTCTCCTGGATTATTCCCTGGGCAGATCTGCTGAGCCAGGAGCCAGAGCAGTGCACACAGAGAGTGGCCTGCGCCAGCACATTAGGATTAGGGTCTAAGATTCTTCCTTGTTCCATCAGAGGGAGGGACCCAGCTTCACGCTTCCCCAGTGTCCGGAGCTTGGGCTGAGGTTTGGGCTCCTCGGAAAAATCCTTTGTGTCTTTTAGTCTCTTAAACCACCTACCAGTGCAGATTTCCAGACCCTGGCGAGCCCCTAGCTCTGGTGGGAAGATCCCAGCTGCCTGCATGGACTAAAATATCAGCTCCCTTCTCCCGAGGAGGGGTTCTCTGTTAAGCTCTGTGCAGTGCTGCGAGGGCACCCATCTGTGCGCATGCTGCCTCCCCCAGGAGTGGGCTTCTTCGCATTCAACGCTAGGCCTGCCTGGCTGGGTGGCTCGCAGCAGAGCAAACCGCAGCTCAACCCCCCTCACCAGCACCCAGCTCTCCCCCACCCCCGTTTCATTTGCTGCTTTCGGGAGAGGGCTGGCGGCTGACACCCCCCCCCCCAGCTTCCTCTTGTTTCATGGGGCTCCTCCCACTGCTATTTCCATCCGCAAACACCCCCCACATCCCAGCTCCCCGCCCCAAGTACCAATGGCTTGGTGTGGCCAGGGGGTTAACTGTGGGGCCAGCACTCAGGCACCCCTCTGGAAAGGAAGGGGGAATCCCACCCCTCCCCCCAGGACAAAGGAGGATTCCCCCGGCCCTGGTGGAGAAGGATGGGGGACGGGATGTCTCCAGACCCAGTGAGTTTGCGGGGGAAGTGAAGGGAAGCGTGGACGGAGCCGAGTTCCTGCTAAATGGGCAGGGAAGTACAATGGAGAGGTGGGAACCAGGGAGGTGCCCAGCCTGAGCCACACTAGATAGGAAGGCATCCTGATTCCTTGCGGGGGGGTATCATCTCTCCATCCGGACCCCACAGAGAGCACAGAGAAGCTCGTTTTCCCCTGGGGCACGAGCAGGGACAATTGTCCCTGGCTGCAGGTCCAGGAGCGTGGACCAGGCTGGCTCAGCCTTCAAGGGGCGAACAAATCCCCCCGCCACCCGCATATTAAAGCCCGATACAGAGATTGTCCCGGCTCCCTTCTGCGCTGCAGCCCTGGGCAGAGAGGGCCTGGTGGAGGGCAGGGCCTTCCACAAACTCCAGCTCAGCAATTCCTCTCTCTCTTGTTTTCCCACATCAAGATGTGCAGCTTCAGGAGCAATAAGATTTTCCAGCTGCCGGATCCAGGCCTCCACAGCTGGGCCCAGGTTCCCATCTCTCACACACACATGTTCCAGCCAGATGCAAGCAGCCTCTGAGATGAACCCCAGCACAGAGACCCCCGCGGCTTTCCAGCCAGAAGGCATTTGCTGCAGACATCAGCACAGCCAAGCCTCAGAGACACATAGGTGGGGGATGGGGGGAACAGGAAAAACGCAATTCAACATGCTATAACCATGTACTGGAACCATCAGAACCCAGCCTCTCCTTCCCAGCATGTTTATAGCATGGTCTGTGGGACAATTCAAGTCAGAACATAGCTGAGCCCCACCGGGGTTTAAATCTAGTGATTTCTTGCAGTGTAGACGGGACCTGCGGACCCAGCTCCCTCAGTACTCGTATGGCCCGCGGCACACCATTCCCGGCATGCCTCACTGGTGGATTTTTATCCTAAGTCAGGGAAGGATCGGCCCCCTGGGGAGCTGAGGCAAAAGGCAGAACATGTGACTTGCCCATGGTCCGACAGAAGGTCTGTGACTCAGCAAGGAATGGCCCCCCTAGACTCCCAGGCCAGACCAGTGCCCATCCCACTAGCCCACCCCCTTCCTACCCACACAGAGATGGCAAAGACCCCTGTGATGGAGTAGGGGCTGTCTGTGTGGGGGATGGGAGAGCAGGGGATGTCTTTAGGTGAGGGACAGGATCTTTAAGCCTGTAACCTGAGCCAGGCAGGGGGGAGGGGGTTCAGCACCTTTGCCCAGGAAAGCTGGACAAAGGAATCGGCTGGGTGGAGGAGGGGCAGGTCAGTTGGGGTTTGGGGCTGTGAGGGCGGAATTCAGGGGATCCTAGCTAGGATCCAAGCACCCTGAAAGCCCAGAAGGACTGGATGGAGGAGTCCTGACTGTGCCTGCAAGCTCTGCTGTAACCTGTGTTCCTGTTGTCCAATAAACCTTCTGTTTTACTGGCTGGATAAAAGTCACTGTGGGGTCTAGGAAGAGGGGTGCAGGGCCGGACTCCCCCAGACTCCGTGACACCCCTTAGGCCATCAGAGCTAGGGCAGGAGCAGTCCCCTGATACGGAGGGGCCTTGCCCAGAGCGTGAGGTGTGGAGTCAGGAACTCGGAGTTAGTTGGGGCTGGTCCTGCTTTGAGCAGGGGGTTGGACTAGACACCTCCTGAGGTCTCTACCAATCCTAATCTTCTATTGCTCTATGAACTCCTGGGTCCCACTCCCAGCCCTGGCTTGCTGGGTAATGCCACGCCTCTGTTTTGCCTTCTGTGAATTGGGAGTAAAACTCCTCCCTGCCCTGTGGTGGGGAGGGTGAAGTGCTTCAGGATCCTTGGCTAGCAGGGCAATGGAAGGACTGTCATTCTGCACAGAGGCTTAGGCAGATTGTCCCCGCCCTGCTCAACTGCAGCCTGGTGGCCTGAAGACGCAGCAGGAAAAGCTGCGGGCTAGTGAGGGGAAAGGGGAAGCATGGGTCAGGGCTAATAGGGGACAGGAGAAGAATGGGGAACAAGACTCCTGTAAATTGCACTTAGCCGGGTTAGTTCTGCTGGCAGCTGCCCTGGCCCTGTGGTGCAGAATGGACCGATTCTCCCAGGGCGAATCAATGCCCAAGGAGATGAAGGAGGGGAACGCTGGGGAGGAGATGTGTGTCTGCCATAAGAAAGGCTTCGGGGAAGGAAGCTGCTTTGTGCCCCAGCAGGCTCGGGGCGGGGCTGCAGCAGCTGCCTGGGCCAGCAGCGCATTGATGGGTCTCAGCAGAATGAGTCAAGCCCTTTGTATCCTTTTAAACACGCCTGTCACAGCGGGCAGATGGGACCCTTCGCACTGTTACTCTGCTTGGCAGGGGAAGCTGCACGGGGACCAAGCGTGTTGAACCTGCATGTCTGTGCGTCTGCCGGGGGTGCATGGAGATGGGCTCTGAGAGGAGCACATGCCGTGCAGTGGTTTCTGTGCGTGCAGCGTATAGTGCTACTGGACAGGGCTGGCATTCAGCTTTGCCAGCCCTTCCCATACGGGGCTATCGCCCCGATCCAAATCCCACTGAAGTCAAGAAAAGCCCCCCAGTGGGGCTGGTCAGGCCTGAGATGATACCTTGCCGGGCAGGTCTCAGCCAAGGGGACCCATTTTTCATCACACAGTTTGAGAAGCAAAAGCGATTTGTTTGTTGCTGAGTCTAAAACAAAAGGCTCCTCACCACTGGACGCACTGTACAAAACACATCACATTTGGAAAAACCCTGAAAAGCATCACTGTGAATAATAAATAACTCTCATAAGACCGTTCATTAAGATCTGAATATTTCCCAGTCACTAAACAGATGTCAGCCAATTAATCTGACAAGCCAGTGTGTTTTAATCATTCTTATGCTTATCTTTAAAATCAATGTATGTTATTCCCCATGTCTGATCTCGTGTGGTAGTTCCTGTTCCTCCTGAGAAACCTTCCAGTGCATATCTAGCTAGTTACCCCAGACAGACCCATCTGTCTAGCTCTGTATCTAGCTACCCCCAGACAGACCCCTCCATGGGTCATCTAGCGCATGGTTTTGGCCAGCATAGGTGTTAAACGTGTCTTGCTCCACGGCAGACTGTGTGAAACCACACTGTGACCCTATCAGCAACAGCCATCCTGGGAAAGGCTCCTGTGCTTGACAACTATTGTTAGCCAAGGTGGCTGTTCGCACGGTTGGCGCTCCAGGAACCTGCCTCTCTTTAACCCAAAGGAGCTTTCAGGGTGAAGTTAAAAGCTTTGAAAACTACAGTTCACAATGGCAATGCAAAACCAGACCTGTCTTCTTTTGGGAGCAAGCCTGTGTAGTGGTTAGAGCAAGAGACTGGCCATCAGCGATCTAGGCTCTAGTCCCAACTCTGCCAGTGACTCACTTGGGCAAATCACTTCCTCTCACTGTGCTTCAGTTTCCCCGTGGGGTTTGAAAGGGAGTTCTGGCACTTAACTCACCATTCTTCGGAGCACAAGAGGTGGGCTGAGGAGGTTTGTGCTGCTCCCCTCCCCTCCCTTTCCCCTGTGCTGTGAGCTTTCAAGGTGAGAGAGCTTTGCAGAGGAAAGCTCGGTTAGATCTGGTCTGGGGGCAGAGCCCAGTGCCAGGGGAGATGCAGGGTTTGTGTGCCAGCCTCCAAAGGCCTTTTTGGTCCTGGCTGGACTCTCATTTCTACCCAGCGAAAACACAGCTCAGCCTTGCACTGCGTATGGACCATGCAGGGTTAAAACTCAGCTCTGGACCTGGCCGCAGGAACTAACCACGTTTGAGCCATGTCCCTAAAGCAGGTCACAAGGCTGCCAAGTCTTGGGAAGGGCAGCGAGTGGGCTGGGTGCTGGCGTGGGCTCAGGTCTCTGTCCCCTGAGAGTGGAGCTAACCACCCCTGCCCGGCTGGACGCAGAGCACGGGGAGAGGGTCAGTACGGCAGCGAGCAGGTCGGGGGGACCACAGGCCTAGGTAGACATGTTAAAGCAGGGGCTGCTGGGACCCCAATAAACATGGTGCGAGCCGGGTTGGATCCGGGTCCCTCGATGCAGCAGAAATCGCCACTCAGCCCGTCCACTGAGGGGCCATTGGAAAGCTCTCAGATCCCCTCCTCCACCTTCATAGAGCCTGTCAGAAACACAGTCCCCCCGCACTCCCCGGCATAGCATGACAGGGGACAATCAGGGAAGGTCTCGCCAGACCACCCCACACAGGGGGGGACAAGGCAGCCCCGCTCTGATCTCCTGTAAGAGCTGCTGACATCAGGGGTGGGCCTGAGAGCAGGAGGGAGACCCCCTCACCAATGCCCGGCCATGCCCCCATCGCTCTGCTTTCATACCAGGCTGTTCCTGGTCCCCTCACAAAGTGCTGGACAAAGGGGCTGTGCAGCTGCAGAACAACTCCCTCCCCTCCCCAGGCTCTGCGGCAGGGAGGGAGGCGCCCGCGGTTTGGGAGGGGTCTGTGCGCCAGCTGGCTGCTCTGCGGATCTCCCAGGCAGACACGTTGACAGTCGCTCCCCTCCCTGGGGGGACCCACCCGCTGCCCCTCTCGTCCCTTCCCCAAAGGCCAAGCGGGCGGCAGAGCTTCCAGGGTGGTTCTGCCTGGCAGCTGGGCTGGGCTGTCCAGTCCGGTCGGCTGGGGGCTATCGCTGAGCTCGGGGGCTCCATCGCCTGTGGGAGAGCTTCCGCCAGCCGGGGCCAGCAGCCTGGGCAACGCCCAGTCACTCAGGCCGGCTGCTGGCGAGGCCAGGCAGGGAGAGATGGCACGGCCGGCCGCAGGATGCCCCGGGTCTGAGTTCTGCCTCCCACGCACCCCATGCACTGGGGATGAGTCATTTCCTGGCAGAGGAGCCCAATGAGCCTTGTCTCTGTGTCTCCCTTTGCAGACGGTTTCTGATCCAGGCAGATACCGACGTGACCGTGACACAGAAAACGTCTCAGGGAGCAGGACTCCAGCCTCGGCATTGGGGTCTGGCTGGGAAGCTGGGGGGGAGAAGGGGGTGGCTCTGGGTTTCCAGTTCAGGCAGCTCCCCTGCAAAACACATCACCTGCCCCGACCGACCTACCGCTTACCCCTCGGCCATCCCCACTGCAGAGCCCGACTCCAGCACGACTTCCCGCCCAGCCAAGGGAAGGTGGATTAAAGCCAAAGTTCCTTTGACCTGGGGATCTGGACACTGGGAACTACGGCTACCTGGGCAGAGCAGTGAGCAGCCAAGCACCAAACCCAGCCCTCCCCGGCCTAAGCCAGTGCGAGAGGCTGGGTGATGCCCCCAGCAGGCCCCATAGATCTCTCTGGGGTGGGGGCAGCAAGGAAGAGTCTGTCTGAGGAGGGAGAATGGGAGCAGGGTCATGGGTGGGGGAGTCCAGCGTTGTCCTGGGGAGACGAAGGGCTGATGCCGGCTCCTTGCGGCTACCCACTGGTGGGGGGGGGGGGCGCTGCAGACGTAGGCTCTGTGGAAGGGGAGAGGAGGAGGAGCCGAAGACCGCATTGCGGCAAAGCCAGGGATAGAAGGAGGGGGAGAGAGGACCAAGAGGAAGCAGCAGCTGCAGCGCCAGCCCCGCCCCCCCCCGCACACAGAGGGACAGCGAGTGCCAGAATGAACGGGCCAGTGACAGCTCTCCTGGGCTCTCTCATGCCTCCCACTCCCCAAAGGCCCCGCAGCTGAAAGCAAAGCCGTACTCTGGCACATTTTCCGCCTGTTACTTTTGCACAAACGGCCGAGCCCTCCCCGTAGACGCGTGAAATCCCCTATCTGCCACCAGTGCCTGAGAGCAGCTGCTTCAGCCTGGGCCCATCTCAGCAGGACGCTCGGGGCTGGCGCGCCCCTCACAGGTATAGGCCGTGTTTGCAGTTCAGATGCATGGGGGGCTGGGCCATGGCAGGTCCACTAGGGTGGGGGTGTTAGAGACTCTCCCTTCAGTGGCTATTATGGGATGTGCATGGCAGCTGCAGCCTGGCCCAGGCCCCTGTTCTGCTGGGCCGGGCACTGCATGGCCACAGACCAGCAAGCCAGTCCCTGCCCTGAGAACTCACGTCTGTGGAACTCTTTGCAAGTGGACAAGGCTAATTATCAATGGAGATGGGCCGGATCCCCATAACCCAACCCCCTGCCCAGTGGTTTGGGGTGCTCAGAATCCAGTCCCAGCTCTGACTAGTCTTTCCTTCATGCCAAGCCCCCAGGCCAATGCCCTCTTTCCCCATGCTCCGGGGCCTGGGGGGCTGAGGGTCGCGGTGCTCACCAGGGTGGTTATGTCCACTACTCCAGGCTGCAGCTGCACAGCTCTGAGCGGGGGGGTGCTGAGAATGGGACTGGGCCCTGGCGGGAGGGGGCTGAGCTTTCCCGGAGGTCTGGCTGCTTAGGCAAAGTTCAACCCCATCCTGCTTCTGTAGATTGAAGTGCCAGGGCTGCCTGGGGGGGGGGGGGGGCAAGTGGGGCAATTTGACCCAGGCCCTGGGCCCAGTAGGGGCCCCACGAGCCCTGGCCCAGCAGCGGTCCAGGTCTTCAGCCGGCGTTTCAGCAGCGGGGGGCCCTTCAGTGTTGCCGAAGACGCAGAGCGACTGAAGGGCCCCTCACCACCGAAATACCGAAGACGCAGACTGCCGCCAGGTGAGTACAAGCGCCGCAGCTGCCCTGCTTTGCCCCAGGCCCCCAGAATCCTCTGGGTGGCCCTGTGAAGTGCAGCCAGCCTCTGCCCCCCCAGGAGCTTTGCAGGTGTCACTGGAACTCAGAGTAGGGCTGACACCTGTGGGATGTCCGGGTAAACTGGAGCTGCCAAACTGGACAGCTGACAGCAGGTACTGAGCTCCCAGACAGATTTCCCAGGACCTGGACAGGTGGCGCCTGCCCCCAAACTCAGCTCTCACCCATGTGAGCCAAAGGAGATTCTCCATTAGCTCCCAGCAGTGCCGGGCCTATGTCACACAGGAAAGCGGCTCTGATTCTGTCTAGCAGAGGCAGTGCTGCACTAACCCCTTCAGGACAATATTCAAAGGTTTCTTTCAACACAAGCTCAAATTCTGCCTCCGAACATGGCAACTAATATCTATGGCTGCCACCCACAGGGCGTTAAAGGAGGACAACATGCTGAGTAGGATGCATGCACACTGCAGGTCCCCGGGCCTCGGCGGGTCTCACTTCGCTTTCACTGAGCCACCAGGGGGGCCTGAGCTCTTCCGAAAATCCTTCTCGTCATCTGTCTGTGCTTCAGTTTGTCCAGCTGGAAACTGGATAAAACAAACCCACTAGCCTCCCTTCCTGGCCCTGTAAAGTCCAGATGGGCTCCCTGGCGGCGTGCACCCTGCGGGTGAGACACCAGAGACGACTGCATTTCCCTGGGTTGGGGGGAGGAGTGATTCCTGCGTGTGTCACTTGTAAAGCGCTGGCTGCACCATGCCAGACTCGGTGTTTGCGCTGGCGAGCTCCGGACGGCCTGTCTCGTGGAGCCACCCCGGGCAGGGTAACGCGGAGTCCCAAACACTCATCCCCGCCTGGGGCTCGCTGGCACCCCGGGCCTGCGGAACCCCAGGCCTCTGCAACGGGAAAATTTAGCTGTGGCGCCACCTGCTGGGAGCAACGCGACCCAACAGCACAGAGGCAGGGCTGAGGCCTGTCCCCGAGGAGACTCGCACCCGGACACTGGCAGCTGCTTAGGCATTCAGCAGTGAAAGACCCCGGGACAAACTCTGCTCCTGGGTGACCTCCGGGTAAAGCTGAGGGGGTTTCCAGCAGGGAAACAAGGGCTGGGCTGCCAGGCCAGCTGAACAGTGCTGCTCTGCTTCACACCCCGCCACAGGGGCTGGAACTCGGGGTGCTTCAAGGGCTCTCGACTGTACAGATTGTTCCCGCAGCACCCTGCACCCTGGCCAACGGGGTGAAACCAACCTCATTTGTGAGAGTGGAGGGGGCCGAAGTGCAGAATTTGGCCAGTTCTCAGGCTTGGCAGGCGCTGCGAGTTGCTGAGCGTCCCCCAAGAGCCATCCTGTGGCACTAAGGCACCGCCATCAAAATCTGCCAGCTATGACGGTCCCTCCGTCCAGACCAGGCGTGGGGCTCGGAGGCCTGGCTGCCCGGCTGGAGGGTGGCAGGGGATCGATCCTGTGGGATGGTGGCCGCTGCAGGAGGTGGTGAGAGGGGTGTAAGGTACTGGAGGGCACGTGTTCCCATCCCCACAACCAGTCACAGCCAAGCTGTGGCCTGGGGAAACCCACTGAATGGGTTGCAGGAAGAGGCCTGAGCAGTACCTCTTCTGGGGACGAACAGGACATCAGCCTGTAAGACCTTCCCCAGCCCCTGACTTTCAGGGGTGGCCTGATCATTACAGACCCCCAACCCCCTCCCTCAGGGCAAGGTGTAACCCCAGCCAAGGAGAATTATCTTTTCCCCCCATACCCCTGCCAATTCCTTCTGCATCCTGGTGCAAACCCAGCAGGAGCCGAGCTCAGAAAGGGCCGGAGGCTGGAGAGAAATAGCAACAGTAGGCTCAGCTTGAGGGGGCAAGCAAAGGGGACCCCAGGGGCTGCTCTAACTTACCTCACCCCGCCCAAGCTGCTCCCAGCACCCGCCTATGCCCAGGCGTCAGGCAGGAGGCAGAGGGCACAGGGCCATTTGTGAACAGAGCCAGCCTTTGGCTTTATTCGGCTGGCTGGCGAGTGAACGCCAGTACACCAAGGTTACAATTCGCAGCGAAAAGCAGGGATGGGGCTTGCTAATGTCACTGCCCTATTTTCAGATGTTCCCACCATGACTGAGAGCCTCCTCCACCCCTGTCAGTGCCCCACCTGGAGAGGGGGCAGTGAGCTCCCAGGGACCGTCACCGGGCAAGCTGCTGCCCCCCTGCTCCTCTCGCCTGCCAGCACCCTCCCCTCCGCCCTGGGACTTCCTCTTTTCCTGCCTGTTTCTCCTCTCTAATTCCTGTTTTGATTTAACATTGGTTTTCCTTTCCTCCCCACTGCCGGCCTATCCAGCCTGTCGAGGCCGGTGCACTGGCCCTGCCAGAGGAGCTCAGATAACGACAGCATGGCCCGGCGGCCAGGGACTGGCTGGGCGGGTCAGTGGCAGGTTCTCACCCCGTCTGACCGTACGCTTGGCCCCCACGTTCGTGGTCGTGGCTCATGCAGGGATGTTTTGGTCCCTTTACCAATGGGGATACCCGACACTCTCCCCAGGGCCTCGTCCTGACTCTCAGCCCTTGGAGTGAAAATGAAGCCAGAGCCGGGGCGAACTGAATCATGGTTTGAGTGACCCATGGTGACAAGGCGCTGGTCTGGAGCTGCCACCGCCAGCTTCTCCCGCTGGGATATGGGCTCGCAAGTGGGCTGGGGTTGTGCAAACCCTTTCTGAGAGTAACAGCCCTAGACGGATGGGGCTGGTAGAGCAAGTCAACCCCCTGCCCCAACGGTGCATCCCACACCCGACCTCAAGAGACCCTTGCCTAGGACTGGCCCTGAGATGGTCCCTGTGACGAACTGGGACTGTTCTTAATGTTTGCTCTGAGTACTGTGTTGGTGCCTCAGTGTCTCCATGGCAGTTCTTAAGTATTTAGGTGGTGGGATAAGGGTGTGTGATTGCTGCAGAGCAAAGGGCCAGTGCACCTAAATGCCTGGCACTCTGTCTCCTAGCAACTGATGGCCTGGGCCCCTCCCCTGCAAAGGTGCCAGCTGAAGGTGTTGGAGACAAAGAGATCAGGTGACCTCCTGGCCCGGGAAAGGAGCTGAGCAGAGAGGAGGGGCTGGCTGGGGCGGGAGTGCGGGCAGATGTGGGTCTGGCTCACTGCCCCAATGGACCCGGCGAGGGAGTCCCGGTATCGCTGTTCTACAGCTCTGTTTTGACCATGTCTTGCCATCGATAACTCTGTTTTTAACTGCTGGCTGAGAGTCATGTTGACTCCAAAGTGGGGGTGCAGAACCTGTGGCTCCCGGGCAGAGGATGCTGAATGCTCCAAGGAGAGACCCAGGAGGTGAAGCCGTGTGAGCTTCTTGCCCTGAACAAGTCTGCTCCAAGGGAGAGGAGGCTCCCCAAAGTCCTGACTGGCTTAGTGGGGAGCAGTTCCAAAGCATCGCCCAGGGACTCCGTGACAGTCCCGAAGGGGCCTTAAATGGAGGGAGCCCATACAGAGCTGCAACGGGGCTGGCCCTGCTTCTGGCACATGGCTCAGACAGTGGATCGGGCACGGCCGAAGTGCCACGGGGGAGGAGGGGGGCACAGGGAGCAGAATGGGAAATGGAGGGGCCTGGGGAGGGCCCAGTGCCTGCTGGGCCCCACAGAATAGGGAGTCCCGCAGTCCAGGGCGGCAGTACTGAGAATTGGGGTCCGCCTTGTCCTTGGCCTCTGTGCTGACATGGCAAATGGCCGTTGTTTCCAGTCCCATTGGCAGGTGGGCCGAGACCACCCCCACTCATTTAATGTGGGACCCCAAACAGCTGCCACCAGGTGACAACTTGCAGTCACCAGCTGCCTTGGCCAGACCTGCCTTGGGGAGCCAGGTGTCCTGTTCCCAGTGGCCGAGGGGGTCCAGTGCCTGGTTGATGCCATTGCAGCATTAGATCTGGCACTCGACCGCCTTGAGGTTACTGCTTTAGTGGAGAAGGAGATTCAGTTCCTGCCTTGATGAGCTGCCTTTGTCCCACCCCCAGCCTGCTATCTGGTTTTTCCCTCAGGAAACCCCCCAGGATCCCACTGTCAAAATGGCTCGGTCATTCATTCTTCTGACTCACTAGCCCAAGTTCCCCAGGTAGCTGTGACTGACCCATACCCTGGAACATCCCACAGACGGATTTGCTTGGGGCAAGTGGCCTTGGCTTTCACAAGAGATGCCCAGAACCCGCAGTGTCCGGGCCATGCTGGTGCCAGGCGGATAGCGAGACAAGGTGGGTGTGTGGGGAGGTGTAATGCCTCTGACTGGCCCAGCTTTGAGCACAAAGGTGAAAAGAAACCAGGTTCCCTCCAGTGACCCGCGTCCTGCAGGCTGCAATCTCTCCTTGTTCCCACTCCCTCGCCCCACAGTGCGCTCCCCGCTGGGCCAGCCGGGGAGGGGAGAAGGGTGCTGAGTTCAAAGTCAGACTGACACAGGCTGGGTGCTGGAGCCTTGGGGCAGCCACTGGTCTGTCTGGGCCCTGGGGGTAACATTGGCCCCCCTAGGGAGTCACCAGGGTTAACTAGAGCTGAGCACTGTTCTGCTAACCCCTTGCCCCCGCTGCTCGGCGGCGGGCGCCCGACAGGTTAAACAGGCAGCAGAGCTAGAGACTCAAGCAGGGGCAGCCACAGGAGCCGGGCATCCTGGTGGGCAGGGGGTGGGCGGAAAAGCGCAGCAGGGGATCCTCCTTGGGCAGAACGTGTGCAAGGCTGGGCATCCTGGCCTGCCATCCTGGCAGAGCCAGGGCGAGGGAAATGCCTTGAAATCCAGGCCTGGGCTCCTGCTGTTTCGCTTGGGGGCACAGGCTGATCTGGAGCTCGTGCACCAGGTCACCTCCCCCATGAACAGGGTCAGCGCTGGCCTGCAAAGCCAGGTCGCTCAGGCCCTGTGCACGCTAGAGACTTCTCAGACCCCCGTACGCACCCCTGCAGGATCCTTGCCTGCCCACAGCACCCCCCAGCCAGACTGCAGACCAGGGGCGATGCCATGTCGCATGTCACTGGGGCTCTGTGCCCACAGACCTCCTGCTCCCTCCAGGCGGCAGGCGACCCCTCGTTACAGGGGAGCACCCTAGGAGAAGGGGGACTGCTCAGAGCGAGCTCCCCAGCAACACCTGTGGTCCCACCCCCTCGCCTTTCTCTCAGGCCCTTCCTGTGATCTGCTGCCCCCTCCCTTCTGGTGCCTGGTCCAGCCCCCTCCTCATTCACTGAACACTGAGCTACCAGAACTACTCACTTCCTTCTGCACCCCACCTCCACAACCCTGCCTGTCTCCCCCACCCCATCCTCCACTCCCATGTCTCTCCCAGCCCATCCTCCACCTGTCCCCCCAACCCACCCCCCACCCTGAGTTTCTCCCACCCCATCCTGCACTCCCGTGTCTCCCCCAGCCCACCCCGCACCCCGTGTGTCTCCCCCACCCCCTTGTCTCACCCAGGCCCTCTCTCACTCCCCATGTCCCCACAGCCCCTCCTGCATCTCCCCACCCCCAGGCTTCCTAGGGTTGCCAATCTGTGGTTGGACACATTCCTGGAGGTTTCTTCACATAACATAATCTTTAATACCTGGAGACTCCAGGGCAATCCTGGAGGACTGGCAACCATAATGCTTCTCCATCGCATCCCCCACCTCCATGTCTCCCCCAGCTCATCCCCCATCTCTGCCATCCCCCCATGTTTCCCCCAGCCTATCCCCAACCCCCATGGTTCCCCAGCCCATCTCCCATCGCTGCCACACACCCCCGGTTCCCCATCTCTGCCACCCCAGGCCTCCCCCAGCCCATCACCCTCCTCAGTGTCTCCCCCAAACCATCCCCCATTGCTGCCACTCTCCATGGTTCCCCATTTCTTCCCTCAGAGCCAATTATCAGCTCCACCCGATGTCTCCGCCATCGCCCATCTCCCCACCCGCAGGCTCCCCAATCATCCCCCACCATGTCTCTCAGCCTACCCCACACACCCATAGACTGCACCAGGTGGATTGCATAATCTGCTACCGGCAGAGAAGGACCAGGCTCCCAATCTCCTCCCCATGGCAGTGCATACAATTCTAGCACTAGCCCTGTCATCCCAGCCATACCCATGAAATGCACGCCCTGGTTGTTTCTGACAGACTCCACGCAATGCCATCTCACCACCCCCATGCCTCGAGGCATACCCAAGCCTGCATGGCCGAGGGGTGATGTGCAGCCTCCAGTCCCATCCTCGAAGGACCTCCAACTCCAGGATCCCAGCTTCCCAATTCTCCACCATGTCTCCCAGGCTATCCCCACCAGCTCACCGCATCCATCAACTGGGCAAAAACATGGTTCCATTTATGCCCCCCAGGCCTCCCCATCCATCTCTGCACCTGATGTCTCCAGGCATCTCCACCTCCCGCCCGATGGTCCAAACATTTTTGCCCAGGCCTCAATCTCCTGACCCATGCCTCAAGGCATCCCACTCACGCCCCGCTGTCCATGTTCCACCTACCCAGGGCTCCCATCGCATCTCCACGATTATCACAGCTCATCCCATCTTCTGCCACCCCATGATTCCCAGCCATCCCACATGCTCCAGCCATCCCCATGCACTGACACCATGGTCCATTTCTTGCCCCAGGCTCCCAATCCAATCCTGCCCTCAGGTCTCCACAGGCATCCGAATCTGCCCCCGCAATGTTCCATATCTGCCACCCCTAGGACTCCCAATGCACTCTCCTCCACCTATGTCCCCCCAGCCCATCCCATCCTATATCACCCACTCGGCCTCCCTCCCCTCCACTCCACTCTGCGTCCGTCCATCCCTCTACGGCCGAGTTACTTTCGAAATGCAATCAGGACATCTCAGGGGCGGGGTTGAAGGCGAGGGGCGGGGTGGAGGAGGGCACACACCCTACTCCCGGCCTGCGCAACAGGCCGCCCCTTCCCTTCGCCGCCCCTACGGGTATATAAGGCCCCCCGGGCGCAGCCCAAGTTTTCTCACTGGAGACTCTAAAGGGTCGGGTAGTGAGAGGCGCCGCTGCCCGCTACGTCATGGTGAGTTTGGGGCCGGTTCGAGACCGCGCCGCCCCGGCGAGCTTTCTCCGGATGTGCGCATTTGCGGGGCACTGTGGGGGGAGGGGGCTGGGAGTGGGAGGCGCCCTGGGCAGCGCGAGCTGGCACGATGGGGGGGGCACGCGTGGGCCGCCACGCACTCGCCTCTGCCGGTCTGCCGGCGGACACCGGGCGTCGTGCCTTGGCGGGCCCCACGTGCCGTGGGCCCGGAGCATCCTGGGCCGCCCCTCGGCTCCTTGCTGCGCACCGCGGGAGCGGGGAGGGGGGCGGGCCGGTCGGCGAGGCGGAAGCTCGCTCTGGGGGGGAGCTGGCTGCCCTGGAGCCGGCTCGGCTCGGCCCTGTGCGCGGGTTTCCCCGGGGGGGCTCGTGCGTGGCGGGAGTTCGCCGGGGCGGGCCAGGCTCGCAAGTGACCTGGAGCCCGCAGCCCCGGGCTGGGCTGGGGGCGGTGTAGCCAGGAGCGCCCTGGATCGGGGCGTTGTGGAGCGGCGGCTATAACGCCTGGCAGCGTATTTCATGGGGGGCGGTCCCCCAGCGCTGTAGTCAGGGATAGTGAGACTCGGGGCCCCGCTGGTCTGGGAATCGGACCCAGGAGTCCTGAGCGCTGCTTGCTGGGTACGGAGCCCCCGAGCCTCGCTAGGCACCGCTGGGCCCTGCGGCTCCGAATGGGTAGGAAGCTGGCGCGGTGCGAACCGCAGCTGCAGGTGACTTTCAGGTTGGGCGCAGTGGGAGGGGGCTGGAAAGGTGCCATGACGCAGAGGTGAAGCAGGGCTTGGGCCGGGGGGGTAGGAGGGGCTGTTTAAAGCAAGCCTGGAAGGAGGAAGTGACGCTGGTTGAAGGGGATTAGGCTGTTCCCGGCTTGTCTCGGGTACAATATTCAGGTTTAAAATCGGAACGTGCAAATATCCCCCACAGGGATGAGCCAGCGCGTTGTCCTGGTTCTGGGCCCCGGGGATCTGCCCAGACTAATGGCCCTGTACCTAGCACGTCTGTGCGGTCCTGACTCACCTGAGCTGGTTAGCTTGGAGGAGTCAGAGGGGTGACCGTGGGGCTGGGATGCCTGCCCGCGTTAGTCAGCGCTTCAGCGGGGCTACTGATCACTTCATTTATTAGGCCACTTAGTGCAATCGACATTTCAAGTGACCTGAAGGGCAGTGGGCAGTGGCCTCCAACAACAAATTGCAATGTGACCTTTGCCAGCGCTTCTGGGTGCCTCAGTTTCCCCTGTGTGAGGAGGAGGAGGAGCCGAGAGGCGGGTTAAAGCATTCCCCAGTTCACTGGCCCAGCACTGTGAGCCATTAGCTGGCTGCATTTCAGCAGGGACTCGGCACCGCCTCAGAAGCCCTGTGGCTGGCGAATGTGGAGCGGAAACTCTTCCAAACCTGTGAGAGATGCGGAACGTTTCCGGCTCCTCGTCCCTTGGCTTCTCTGCGGGGCAGCCAAATCTCTGCTTCGGCTGGGATTTCTGGCCGTTTTAACCTCCTCTTAGGAAAAGAGAAGCTGTTTTCCAGACCTTGCTGCTGGCAGTGCTCTCGCTAGCTCCGCCGTGCTTCGGCCTCCCCTGCGGGGTTAAACGGCTGGCCACAGCCCTTCAAATTGCAGCTCTTGCGGCTGCTTATCTGGCCTGTTTTTCCATGAGTCAGATGGCTGGAGCTTGCTGGTTTAATCTGGCTTAAAGGGGCCTTGTATTGAAAGACAGGGGCTGAGGCTGAATGAGCTCAGTGAGGGTTACACAATTGCCAGGGGACGTGGATCAGGGACTGAATAGGAGAATTTGCATGTTTCCATGGGGCCCGTCAGGAATGTTCCCTGGAGCTGGAGGCCAGCCTGCTGGGCACCCAGTCTGGTTACTAGGCTGCAGCTGAGAACTTGCTGCCTCATCACATGTCTGATGTTTCAAATCTGCTTTGACCCTGCAAGCCAGAGCTGCTTTGACTAGCTGCTTTCAGACAGCCTGGCCAGCCTGTAATGTGGCTTCTCTGTGCTGACATGGTCAGGGAAAAACCCTTGTCTGGCCTGGTTCGGGAGCCTGGTGTGTTCTGGTAGATGCCTTGGCTAAACAAATGATTCCTTAGGTCACAGCATATTCTTCCCACTGTGTGTGGGGGGAGTGTACTTGGCTAGCCAGTCACATGCCAGGGCAAGCTCTCTTCCTGCTGCAGGTTTTGTCATGGCTCCTCTCTGGCCTAGAGACTGTTTCCTGGAGGCGTTTGCACTGCAGGTCATGTGGCTCATTCATAAATCTAATCTTGCACCATCCTGCCCCATGATCAGCTGGTGACACTGGGTGCGGAACTGCCCCCAGCCAGGCTGTTCAATGTCCCTTTCTTCCCACAGCGTGAGTGCATCTCTATCCACGTGGGCCAGGCTGGTGTCCAGATCGGCAATGCCTGCTGGGAGCTCTACTGCCTGGAACATGGGATCCAGCCTGATGGCCAGATGCCCAGTGACAAGACCATTGGTGGAGGAGACGACTCCTTCAACACCTTCTTCAGTGAGACGGGCGCTGGCAAACATGTCCCCCGAGCCGTCTTTGTGGACTTGGAGCCAACGGTCATAGGTGAGTATGCGAAGCCATCTAACTGTTTTCTGGGCTCCCCTGTAAACTCATGTGCCTATAGTAGACAGCTGCTGTGCATGGGCGGCAGGGAGACAAACTCTCTGCCTTTCCTCTCCCCAGATGAAGTGCGCACTGGGACCTACCGCCAGCTCTTCCATCCCGAGCAGCTCATCACCGGCAAGGAAGATGCTGCCAACAACTATGCTCGTGGGCACTACACCATTGGGAAAGAAATCATCGACCTGGTTCTCGACAGGATCCGCAAGCTGGTGAGTTAGTATCTTGCCAGCAAGGCCAATCTGTGGCACCAGTCCTGGCAGGATTATGGTGCTGACACGTGTTTGTGCCAACCCCTGTTCTGCCGGAATCGGTTCCCTAGCAAACCCATCTCCCCTTTTCAGCAGCAGGGTGGGGGAGCTGAGCTCCTAGGACAATGGAGTGCAGTGAGTGTGCTGGCGAAGGGAGGAATGTGACTTGCATTGGTGCCAGACCCAGTCCATGTGGGAGGTACCTGGCCGTGCTGGAGCAGGTGGCCGTGTTAGGAGCACACCCTGGAAAGCGGTGGTGAAAAGGCATCTCTGCATTCCCAGCTGAGTGTAAGGTGTCACCGGGTGTGTAAAGAGCTTTGCCTCTTGTCTAGTGTAGATGTGCCCTTTGGTACGGTGACTGTCCTGTCTCGGATCTCCCTGATGGAGGGTTTTGGGTGTGAGTGTGGGGGCAGGGTGGGTGTCTGCACCCACATCTTGCAGGTACTGGCAGTTTTGGATTTAATGCAGGGTTGGAACAGTCTGCCCCCACATGGGACAGGGCATGAATGGAGCACACAGGCTTATTCACCTGGCTAGTTCTCACAACTCCCTAACAGCTGCCTGTCCTGCCCCACCCCCTTGTAGGGGGCCAGGCAGAGACCCACTGATAATAGGCAGTTGAGTGTGAAGGACTCGGCTCTGGAAGAGCTGCTGTCTCTGGAGCAGTGAGACATCTGTGTGGTTCCTTGGGGAGGTCTGAGCCCCGAACCCATTGCCTTTTACAGGAGGAAAGGTTAGGAGCCAGTTCACCTCTTTGAAGTGGCAATGTAGGGGACCAGCTGTCCATCTTGCTGCCAAAAGGCTTGTAAGTGGCAGATGCTCCTGTCCCAGCAGTTTGGCTTTGCAGTACCTGTCTGTTTCCCAAACTCTAATTGATCAATCAAAGAGCAGGGCTGGCAAAGATGGCCTGGGGCACAGCCTGGCACTAGCTAGGCTCGTGTGACCAGGAGTCCTGTGCATTTTCCAGAGGCAGCTTGTAACTTTTTTCCTCTAACAGGCTGACCAGTGCACAGGTCTCCAGGGCTTCCTGGTCTTTCACAGCTTTGGAGGTGGCACTGGTTCTGGGTTCACTTCTCTGCTGATGGAGCGTCTGTCCGTTGACTATGGCAAGAAGTCCAAGCTGGAGTTCTCCATCTACCCCGCACCTCAGGTCTCCACCGCAGTAGTGGAGCCCTACAACTCCATCCTGACCACCCACACTACCCTAGAGCACTCGGACTGTGCCTTCATGGTAGACAACGAGGCCATCTATGACATCTGCCGCAGGAACCTGGACATCGAGCGCCCCACCTACACCAACCTGAACCGCCTTATTAGCCAGATCGTGTCCTCCATCACCGCCTCCCTCCGATTTGATGGTGCCCTGAATGTAGATCTGACAGAGTTCCAGACCAACTTGGTGCCCTATCCCCGTATCCATTTCCCTCTGGCCACCTATGCCCCGGTCATCTCTGCTGAGAAAGCTTACCATGAGCAGCTTTCTGTAGCAGAGATCACAAATGCTTGCTTTGAGCCAGCCAACCAGATGGTGAAATGTGACCCTCGCCACGGGAAATACATGGCCTGCTGCCTGTTGTACCGTGGGGATGTGGTTCCCAAAGATGTCAATGCTGCTATTGCCACCATCAAAACCAAGCGCAGCATCCAGTTTGTGGACTGGTGCCCAACTGGCTTCAAGGTTGGTATCAATTACCAACCTCCCACTGTGGTTCCTGGCGGTGACCTGGCCAAGGTGCAGCGGGCCGTGTGCATGCTGAGCAACACCACAGCTGTTGCTGAGGCCTGGGCTCGTCTGGACCACAAGTTTGACCTGATGTATGCCAAGCGTGCCTTTGTTCACTGGTACGTCGGGGAGGGGATGGAGGAAGGCGAGTTCTCAGAGGCGCGGGAGGACATGGCTGCCCTAGAGAAGGATTACGAAGAGGTGGGGGCAGATAGCATTGAGGGTGAGGATGAAGGAGAAGAGTATTAACTTGTCTCATCTCTTCCCTGTGCTGTCACTTCAGTTCTGTTTTCCCTGTTCCTGTAAAACACTCCACTGTGTCCTGTAGTCATTAAAAGTGCTCTTCCTACTCTGACCGTCTCCTTTACTCGCCTGCAGAGCAGATGGCACCTGGATACTGTGGAGCTCTGGCTTGGTCCTGGGCAGGGGCGGTGCCAGGGGTGCCTTGAGATGGGCCAGGGCCAAGGTAGCCTCAATGAGGACCAGCTGTTGAATGGAAGGGGGCAGATGGGGCTGTTCTCCACTCCTTGTCAAGCCAAACACTCTGGCCTGGGACCCCTGGCATCCTCGGCCTGTGACAAAGCTGCCTCAGTCCCAGCAACGCCTGTGTCACAGCAGTGCCCCCGTCATGCTTCAGCCATTCACTGGAGTCACGTGGGATGTGATGGAGCCCTGCTAGGGGGGCAGAAGCAGGGTTATGGTGACCATGCACTTGCTGTAGCTTCTTCCTGCATCTCCTGGAGACACTAATCCAGCTGCCGCATCTCGGTTGTGGCCTCCTGTGTGGCACTGAGACCCCCGTGTGCTGCTGGGGGGACAGGACCTCTACTTTGCAGCAGCTCTGCCTGGCTCAGTACAGCTGGGGGTGAGACTGGGACCTGTCCCCACCAGCGCATCCATGCATGGGGCAGGTGCTCTGTGTGGGGCAAACAGCCGAGTGCCTCGGCCCTGGGAGCCCCAGCTCATTCCAGCAGGCTGAGCAGGGACAGAAACTCAGCCTGGGCAGCAATCTAGCAGGCTGACAGCTCTTGTATCAGCTCTAGCATGCAGCTGCCTGTTCTCAAAGGAAGCAGGCACAGGCTGCTGAGTTGTACAGCCTGCCAAGGGAACCCAGGTGTCCTGCCTCCCGTTCTCCCCAGGAATGGCTGCACTCATCTTGCTGCTTAGCCCTGCAGGGTGCAGAGAGTCCAGAACAGTCTCCCCCCCTCCCCCCAGCTCTCTCCAGGGCTCTTGGGGTCACCTTGTCCTAGAGAAAACCAGATGGGGATAGTGCAGCCCTGGGCTCCAGCCACTCCCTGGGCCCCTCCCTTCCCTTTAACTCCCTCCCCCTACCCATAACTGCTCCTGTTGGAACATCCTCCCCATTGGGTCCTTTTCTCTTGGGCCTCCCCTGCCCAACAGGCCCCCATCCTGTCCTGGGCCCCCTAGCTGGGGCTGGGAGGGGGGGCGCTAGTCCTGTGCTATAACCACTCCCCTGCGGCTCAGATGCTGGGCCATGCAGTGCTTCAGGCTGTGAGGCCAGGGCCTCTCCTTGCAGGGCTCAGGGTGTTGTACTTGAAGTGCCACCCAGGCTCTTCAGGGGGGAAAAGGCAGCGCCAGGTTTCTTGGTGATATGTCGGTTGATACATGCATCAGGCACACGAGATATTGTGCACATGCTTGACATTGTTACCAGTGAGTTGCTCCCCTTAACTTCGCTGGCCAGATGGGGGAGGGGGGAGCTAGGCTTCTGCTGCTCCATGTTGACAAGGTGAGACCCAGGGTCCTGTGCAAGACCCCTCACATCTATAGCAGCTTCCCTCTGCCGCACATCTGGACCAGCTTCAAAAATGTGTCTGGTCCTTTGTCCTGCTGCTTTCTGGGTGTTGTCCCAATGCTGCACAGAGGGTGTTCCCCAAGCAGGTGCTTTCTTCTAACCCCCATGGCTGGCAATAGGTCCGTGCTGCCTCAGTGAGCCCCCCGGGTCTGGCTCTCATCCCCTTTGCAGCTGCCAGGAGGTGCTGCCCTCCACCCTGGCTCATTCACACCTCGTTCATTCAACAGGGCCATTGATTAAAAGGGGGGTGGGTGGGAGAATCTTATTCTAGCAAAAAGACATTATTTTTTACATTATACCAATGCTCAATACAAAATTTTCTAAATAAGGATCTGATACAAAGTTACAGGAACAGAGGCACGATACAAAGTTATGTGAAGATGCTTAATGCAGAGATTTATCTACAAGAGCCAGGGCTCAAGCTGCCCCCTATGCACTGAGAGCTTGGCCAGGACTTTGTGCCTTGGTTCCCCCTCGGTGGGGCGGTGGGGGGGTGGGGAGGCCCAGGCTGGACATGAAACCAGCAACCAGTGGGTGAAGGCTGGCTCCAGAGTTAGGGGCGGGCAGACCCTATCCAAACCGGCTGGCTGTCCCAGTGGCCCTGCCCATGCTGGTTTCCCTCCAGACAGCCCCTGCCATCCGCCTCCCCCAGCACCAGGCTGCTGGTAGGGTGCTGGCTCCTGGAATGAAAGGGCAGCGGGCTGGGGAGAGACCA
Source organism: Chelonoidis abingdonii (assembly GCF_003597395.2). Taxonomy (NCBI): domain Eukaryota; kingdom Metazoa; phylum Chordata; order Testudines; family Testudinidae; genus Chelonoidis; species Chelonoidis abingdonii. The sequence goes on from NC_133794.1 coordinate 8,968,963, forward strand.
GGGGGAGGCTGGGATGGGCTCAGGTCTGCTGGCACCAGCCTAGGCCGCTTCCAGCACAGGCTCCTCTCCCGGTAGTTTAAATGTCCTGCTCAGACGTTGTCACGGCTTCTGGTTGTGCAAATGGCAGCGTGTTCCTCAGCCTGTCTGCTCCCCCTGAGAGCCCCATGGAGCAGACCCACCTCTGGGGGGTAGGAACTCCTGCCCCAGAGACATTTCAGCTTGGACTCAGCTGCTCCCGAAGGAGAATGGCCCAGCAGGTGGTGGTAACGGCCCACACTGGCCTGTCACTGGGGTGGGGTGGCCCCTTTCCTCCTGGGTTTTGCTTTGGTGGGGGGCCTGGATTTATTCTCTGCATGAGGGGTGCATAGCAGGGGTCTGAGCGCTGCTTCTGCAAGGCCAAGGGGCAGAATGGGCCCTGGTGGCAGGGCTGGGGTGGAGGCCAAGACTTACACTGGGAGGGAGCAGCTTGTAGGGGTTTTTAGAGCCCCCCAGTGGGTGGGAATAGCAGGGGGCTGCAGGTCTGGACTTAGGGGCACCGCCCAGAGGCTGTCTGAGATGCTGGCAGGGCCCTTCCCTGCACTGTCACTCAGATTCGCTGTTCTAGAAAGATGCTGGACAGTCCTGGTTCCCTGGCAGCCTTGCTCCCTCTGCCCTGGGTGGGTGCTCGGGCACCAGGGGTGTCTGGAGGAACATGGTGCAATCACTGCCGAGGCCTAGGATGCTGCTTGCAGCATTTCTTCCTTTGCAGCTGGCTGAAGGTCATGTCCTGCAGGGCCCCTTCTTTGGGCTGCTTCACCCCCAAAACGGCTGGGTGAGGAGGCAAGGTCCTGGAGCCCTCGGGGCAGGGGACACCAGGGAGCTCCTGCCCCACATGCACTGCAGGGCAGGGCAAATGCCTCCCCTCACACCTGATGACACCCTGGAGCAGGAGCTGGGGGCTTGTCCCATTCCCTTCCTGACAGTCGATGGCTCTGCCCTGGCTGGGACCTCATGGTAACCAGCAAACATTACACAGACTCCATCTGCATATCCAGCCACTGCTGGGGTGGGGCGTGGCAGCTATTAACAGCTGTGCTGCCTACCAGTCTACGACAGGAAGGAAGAAGGATCCTACTGGGGGAAGAGGGGGCAGGCTGGACAGGCTGGAGCTGAGGTTGCTTGTGGGGTGGAGGGTGTGTTAATGGTGCTGAGTGGTCAGAGCCTCAGTGCTAGAGAGAGACAGTGCCTCCCCTGCCCCAGTGCCGTACTGGGAAGGTGATGGGGACCCTTGGCTGCTCCGTCAGCACCCAGGAGGTATTTGGCAGACTCCCAGCCAGGCACCTGCAGCCCCGTCCCCGCTCCTTGGGAGGGCGAGCAGGTACCAAGCAAGTAAGGAGATGGCTGGAGGAGGCCGGAGACCCTGCGAGACAGAGCAAATTTCAGCTGCCAGGGCCATCAATCCAGGGGGGCTTGATGGAGCCTTTCCTAGTGCCAGCCCCGCACACTCAGCTCTGATCTGCACCTCGGGGACCTGGGGAGGATTTTCCTGTATGGAATTGCAGCCAGGGGCACAGCTCAGCCCATTGTTGGAGGGGCCCTGGGGTGAACTTGGGGGCTGATTTCTCCTCCCTAAAGAGTGCAGGGGGGCTTGAGAGCTGATAGCAGCTCTGTGTAGTTCCCCCCCCCAGGAGTGCCCCAAGCCTTTTGCACCAGGGAAATGCAGCTACTTCTGGGGTGCAGCATGTTCTCCCCTTGGTGGGGGTATTGGATTTTAACCAGTGTCCCCCTGGCTCTGAGGCCAAGTCTGCACTGTGGGATGAGGCGGTCCCCATGCAGGCCAGGAGGCATAGGGCCCCTGTTTCTGTGGTCCCAAAGCGCTGGGAGCCTCCTCCCCAGCCCCCTCTGCACTACTTTAGCTGTGGGGCTCGCGGCCTCCACCCCTTCCCTCAGTTTTGTCTGACAGTCTGGGGGGTGAGCGGTGCTGCCAGGGAAGGGGGGTTTCACTTGGTTCCCATGGCAGGTGGCCCCACCTGAGTGAAGGGAGTGGGGGGAGAATGGTATGAAGGGAAGACAAAGCCATCAAGTGGGGAGCCTCATACTTCAGGGCTGAGACACCCAACAGGCCTGGGCCACCTGGAATAGGGTTATGGAGCCTTTTGCCTTGAGGTGGCCAATGTGAATCCTGTGCAGGGGCAGTGAGTGGCCTCCTCAGAGACCTCTCCCCACCCTCTGCAGCGAGTTCGCTGGTTCTCAGCACAGCTCATCAGCACTGACTGGCCCCCTCAGTACCCAGCCCTGAATGGCCCCACAGACTGAAGGCCCTGGATCATGGTTGGGGCGTGGGGGGAGCTGCTGTCTGGCCTGGCCCCACCGTCAGGATAGATTGTGACTCCAGTGCCCAGGGTGCCAAGGCCCCTAAGGAAAGGATGCGGGTTGTGTCCGGGGCTGATCCAAAGGCCACTGAAGTTAACGAGGATTCTTCCATCGGACTCACGGGCCTTGGGCTCAGGCTGTGGGCTGTGTGATGGAGTCACCGCCCGGCAGGGGGCCACTTGGGGCAGAATTTGGCTCTTGTAAATAGCGAAGAGAGAAATGAACACGGCTGAGATTGTTCCTACTTGCCTGAGAAATGGGAGCCCAAATCACTGAGACCAATTTAAAAATATTGATTTATCCATTCACCCATCCCCATCTATCTGTTCCTGTACACCCCCCTTCCACCCACCCCCACACACCCCCGTCTATCTGTTCCTGTACATCCCCTCTCTCCATCCATCAATCCATCCACCCTCACACACCCCATCTATCTATTCCTGTACACACCCCCTCTTCATCCATCCACCCCCACACACCCCCGTCTACCTGTTCCTGTACACCCCCTCTCTCTATCCCCATGCATTCCCTCTGTCTATATATCTCTATCCCCATACACCCCCTCTATCTATCCAGCCACATACCATGCTGCCTTGGTCCTGGCATGAAGGCAGGGTGAGACCAGAGGTCGCCCCAGATTTATCCCAATGGGGCCAGGAGCTCCATGCGCCTGGCTCAATTTTCCCAGGAATCCCTTTGAGCTGAGCTGAGTAAATTTCCACTACATTCATCTGATGAAGTGGGTATTCACCCACGAAAGCTCATGATCCAAAACGTCTGTTAGTCTATAAGGTGCCACAGGATTCTCTGCTGCTTTTAGATTCAGACTAACACGGCTACCCCTCTGATATTTGAGCTGAGCCTTCTCTCTGGCTACCCCCAAAGCAAAGCCGTGTCCTTCAGAAATGGGGTTCAAGCCAGCAGCTGCCTCACCAAGGAGCCCCTCCCTCCCACAGGTCAGGCTGCAACCGAGTGCTGGATCTGCTGAGACTGGAAATCCAACACCGCCGGCTGACGGCTCCCTCGCCCTCCTTGCCACGAGGCCTCGAGGTCCCTGGGCACAGACACAAAATGGTCTGCGCTTCCCGTAATCTGCTGTGCTTGCCACCCCCCCCAGATCAATCTTCAGCCGTGGGGGAGGGAAAACAGCCCAGTGACCACGGCCTGGCAGGGAACTGCTCGGCAAGAAACCAGGCCGGTGCTCGGGGGCCATTAGCCCAGCACGTCTGTCTGCACAGCCCGCTGAGCGGCGCCAGCACTCCTCTCCCTCCCCAGCAGAGACGCGGCCAAGAAAAGATATTCCCCCCATCCCCCGCGTCATGCATGGTCAGGGATGCAGGAGAACTAGTCACTGGGGGTGAGCGCCGGCCCCGCTCATGGGTCGCCGGCGTGAGACAAGTGAGGGGAAGGAAGCCGGGGGGGGGGGTGTCTGTGACAAGACATGGGGCTGCCGGATGTTGCTCAGGGCACATGGGCACTGCCCCCCCACACACACACACTGGGAGCAGGTGATTGGGGCTAAAGGGGGCAAGATGGGGGTCTGTGTTCCCAGGCCACAGTGATTATCCGCAGCACAGCGGTGGGAGCTGCAGAGACCCAGAGTGAGACAGTCCCTGCCCCAGGCCGCTCACGGGCTAGACAGACACAGGATGTGAGGGAAGGGACGTCACCAAGGTCACACAGTAGGTCGGTGGCAGAGCTGGAAATAGAACCCAGGAGTCCTTGCTCCCTGCCCAGTGTCTGCTCCATTATGCCAATTTTAATGGCTCAAGGCTAGACCGATTGGCTCTTGTGGTGGTGGGGCCAGAATTTGGTCCTTAGCCAGTACGGCACCTCATTCCCTCCTGCGCATGGAGCACTGCCAAGGAGCTGCATGGATGGGACCCAACAGACCCCAGGCAAAGACACAGTCCCCTCCCATGCCACACAGGGCTGAGTGGGCCGCGCCCTGCAGTGGGGCTGGGAGGGTGTCTGGGGAGGCCTGGACCCTGCAGTGGGGCTGGGTGGGTGTCCGGGGAGGCCTGGACCCTGCAGTGGGGCTGGG
>NC_133794.1:8975823-8977657 GCF_003597395.2 Chelonoidis abingdonii
ACCCTGCAGTGGGGCTAGGAGGGTGTCTGGGGAGGTCTGGACCCTGCAGTGGGGCTAGGAGGGTGTCTGGGGAGGTCTGGACCCTGCAGTGGGGCTGGGAGGGTGTCTGGGGAAGTCTGGACCCTGCAGTGGGGCTGGGAGGGTGTCTGGGGAAGTCTGGACCGTGCAGAGGGGCTGGGAGGGTGTCTGGGGAGGCCTGCACCCTGCAAAGGGGCTGGGAGGGTGTCTGGAGAGGGCTGCACCCTGCAGTGGCACTGGGAGGGTGTCTGGAGAAATCTGGACCCTGCAGAGGGGCTGGGAGAGGTGTGAGTCAGAAGCAGAGCACTGACTGGCGGAATGGTGAAGCTGGAGGCATCTGGGGGGGTGGGACAGCCATGGATTTGGGGGACAGAGGCAGTAGGGGGATGGGGCTGGAGCAGCTGTTTCAGGCTGGCTTGCTGGGCTGGGCTGGGCTGGCAGCTCCCTGCAGGGGAAGGATCCATTAGGCAGATCCAGCTCCATTATCTCTAATAGCCCTGAGCTAGGCAGGCCTCCCCTGGGGCCCAGCAAGCCAGTGACCCGGCCTGAGCCCGGCTGCTCCACATCCCCCTGCCAGACACTCCGCTCTGCCCCTGCCCCAGCTGGGAGCGGGTGCAGCAGAGGGGGCTGACGGTGGGTTTATGGCATGCAAGGGGGGCTGTTTGCAGCCTCCACTCCCACCTGTTGGAGACAGGCAGACTCGAGGGGGCGGGGGGGGGGCGGTCACCACAGCTTCAGCACCCGGCTTTGCTTGATTCTGAGGTTGCAGCCTGGCTGGAAAGGGAAGAGTCCTGCTGTATCCAGAACAGGGCCTGGGGCGGCAAAACCCTTCTGCAGGGCTGGGTTCGGTGCAGTCTGTGCGTGGGAGTGGGGGGATTGGGGGTTGCTGTTTGACCAACAGCACACACACCCCTCACCCCCGCACTGGACAAAGCGTCTGGGTTTTGCCCCGGAGGCTGCGAACGCCTCAGCTGAGAGCTGGACAGGCCTTCGAGCTGGCGCCCCACCCCCCCAGGGTCACAGGGTGGAGGGGGATGCCATGTCCTGCTCTGGGGCCGCAGGGCATAGCTCTGGCCAGCGCCCTCTGGCTGGGTGTCAGGAGGGGGGGGCAGATCCCTCCACACATCCTCTCCCCTGCTCCCTGGCATGTGAGAGGGTCTGGCTGTCAGTGATGGGGGGAGCGGGGGCCTCGAGCTGCAGCTCAGACAGAGATGTCTGGCTGAGCAGGGCAGGTTGGCAGCGCCAGGCTGTGTCTTGTCTGGGGCAGGGCTGCCTGCGTGCCAAACAACAGCGCCCTCCCCCACCCGGGGCGGAGACCCTCCAGCGGGGCGGCAGCTGCAGGGGGCTCAGAAATGGAGACGGGAAAAGGCGTGTGCATGGAGTGTGTGCGCACGTGAAGCCAGCTCTGCAGGGACTGGACCCACCCAGCTGCTCCTGCCCCTGGGGAGGTGTCTGGCTGGGCTGGGTGGGGCAGTAGCAGCGCTGAAGTCCTGCGGGGGGGGCGGGTCCCATTCACCAAAGCTCCTCAGAGCACCCCCCACCTTCCCCAGGCTCCATTCATGTTGTGCTACCCTGTGTGTGTAACCCAGCATGAGTCCCCCAGCCCAGCTCCCGGGCACGGAGCCAGCCCCCAGGGGAAGGAGCCAACACCCTGCCAGCCAGGCTGCTCTCTGCTGCAGCTGAGGAGAGGGGGGCAGGACCGCTGGGTTCTCCACTCTCCCCACCGAGCTCTGGAAGGGGAGTGGGGTCTAGTGGCTATGGGGGTGTGTGCCAGGAGCCCTGGGTTCTGTTGCCAGCTCTGGTAGGGAAGTTAGGG
>NC_133794.1:8979282-9034963 GCF_003597395.2 Chelonoidis abingdonii
GGGGTGGGGCGCAGAGGATGGGGCTGTGGGTTATGGGGAGGGGGCAGGGAGCGGGTTATGGGGAAGGGGAGGGGTGCAGGGGAGTGGGATGCCAGTTATGGGAGGGGAAGAGGGGCTGCAGAGGAGGGGCTGTAGAGATGGGGGAGGGAGTGGAGTGTGGTTTATAGGGAAGGAGGTGCAGGGGGGATGGGGGCTGTATGGGAGGGAGTGGGGCACAGGGGAATGGGGTATGGGTAATACAGGAGGAGCGCGGGGGTGGGTTATGGGGATGGGGAAGAGGGGCTGTAGGGGTGGGAGTGGGGCACAGGAGTGGGTGAGAAGGATGCAGGGGGCTGGATTGGGAGGGGATGATGGAGAAAGGGTTACAGGTGAATGGGGGGCAGGTGGGGCAGCAGCTGGTGATGTTCAGGGCAGACTCTGCCCCCCGCCTAAAGCAGGCAGAGCCACTCTGAGGACCAGCAGGCTGTGGGGGGCACAGGGTGAGGTTTGGGGGCTGAGCCAGGGCAGGAGAAGGGAAATTGGGAAGGGTGGTGGGCGGGTAGGAGAGGTTAGGGTAAGGGAGGCACAGGGCTGGAAGGATTAGAGGGAAACTGAGGCAGTTGTGGGTGGGGCCACAGGTGCTGGAAATAGGGGGATCTGACTCAGGTTTGAAATGGCTTCACAGTTCAGTTCAATGGCTCTCACCCCCCCTTGCCCCACTGTACAAATTGTTCCAGCCCCCCTGGGTAGGGCCGACAGCCTCCCATATAGTGTGGGCCTGTGACCTGAAGGGGGAAGGGATATCCCAGCAGCCCCTGGGGTGTGGGGGGTCTGCAGTCTGGGTGCCCCCAGAGCAGCGTCCTGCCAAGCCTCAGCATAGGGTGGAGTCAGCAGGGGTGGGGCGCTGAACTGCAGCAGCATGGGTGGGAGTGGAGGGAACGAGGGGCCCTGTTGCCCCTCTGGGCCCATGGGGGGGATGCTGCAGGGTGTGGTGTCCCTACCCGTATGGTCCCCGCAGATGCTGCAAGATGCTGAAGAAGCTCAGGTTGACGGTTCACAGCTGCTGCTCCAGAATGCTGAGTGCCCCCCTCTGCAGCTGGGAAATCCCCAGCCCCCCCCCCCCGCGCGGGGGGGGGGGGGGGGGGGGGTCTTTATTCTCCAGGGGAGAGGATGTGGGGTGCTGTTCACAGTGCAGGATTCCCTCCCTGGCACTGCTCCACCCTCCTCCAGTACACCCCAGGGTGGGCCCATACCCCTGGTTTGGGTGGGGGGGTGGACCAGTGCAGAGCCCCACTCTGTTCAGGGACTGAATTCGGCCATCCCAGGAAGGGGTGAGGGCAGAGGCCCCTCTGATCTCTGGCGGTGTTAGGGGTAGGGGAGGACATGGTGGGGAGAGGTTCATGGGGTGTTCAGGGAGCATGCCCAGTGTGTGCATGGGGGGGTGGCATGAGGGGGTGGGCATGGCAGGGGCTGGAGGGAGCTGCGTGTGGGTGTCCTGCTTGCATCTGACCTTCTTGCTGCCCCCCCCGCCCCCCCCAGGCTGGAGGAGGAGATACACAGGCGTGAGGATGCAGAGAACAACCTGGTGCTGTTCCGGAAGGTGTGTGTGTGTTTGAGGGCGGGGTGGGGTGGCAGCGGCAGCAAGGGGCTCTGGACTGTGTTCACCTGCCCCCTCTTGTTGCACACTCACACACACATACTTGCATGCACTCTTGTTCACATGCTTGTGCATGTCTTTGATCACATACACTCTTGCACACTCATGTACAAACATGTCCTTGCAGGTGCACTGCACCCGCGTGCACAAGCCCTGGGATCAGTGGGCTCTCGTTGCCATTTAAAGGACACCATGTGGGCCCCGTGCATCGGGGGGGGACACGTGGAGCTGAGAGCCGGACGTCTCCCTGTCCAGGCCGCATGTGCAAACGTGTGTGATCCAGAGCCCAGCAGTGCGAAGACCTGGCCCCAGCTCTGCTCTGGCCTTGCTCTTGGGACAGGAGTGGGGAGGGGGGCTGGGACAGGGTTCCTCCCTGTCCCGTTGGGCAGACCTGTGGGCGCGTGCACCCAGGAACATCATCCATATGATGGGGTCCACGTGCTTAGCATGTTCACCCAGGCATGTACAGAGAGACACGTATGGCCCACGGGTGGTCACACAGGCACTTGCATAAAGACAGACGTGCAAAAACAGCCCTTCAGGGTGTATGCCCACACGTGCAGTCACAGAATATAAAACCTGGACACAGTGTCCCCATGCCCTCCATGCAAGGAGAGGGACTGGCAGGCCACACTGCCCTCTACGTGCCCCCCACCCCACCGTGGGCCTGTCCCTGGCACTTGGCCCCCTGCCTCCCCCCTCCACAGGATGTGGATGACGCCACCCTCTCCCGCCTGGAGCTGGAACGCAAGATCGAGTCGCTGATGGACGAGATCGAGTTCCTGAAGAAGCTGCACGAGGAGGTAGGAGGAGGGTGGGGGCCCAAGGGGAGGGACAGGAGGGTGTGGGGGGCTGCGAGGGCATTCGGGGGTGGCTTGGTCCTGTGGGGGAAGAAGAGGGCAGCAACGGCTCAGGTGGCACATTGATGTGGGGCCCTGACAGCTCTGCCCCACTGCCCTCCCACGCTGGCCCAGGGAGACCCCAGCTGGGCGGGGGGGCGGGGGGGAAACAGGACTCCGCAGTAGCCAGCCCGGAGAGCCCAGGGACCTTTCCGCCATCTCGTGGTGAAGAGCAGAACTGCAGCTGCAGTGCAGCCCCACCCTGCACCAGGCTGCAGCACACCAGGGCAAGAGGGGGGCACAGACTGGGGACCCCAGTGCTAGGCTCAGGATTAAACTTGTGGGTGCAGCTGGGGCCGCACATGAGGCAGATTGCAGGGCGTCTCATGGCCCGTCTTGTCCCCGTGCATGTGGCTGGCATGTACAGGAGCTGCGTGACCTGCAGGTGAGCGTTCAAAGCCAGCAGGTGCAGGTGGAGATGGAGACGGTCAAGCCGGACCTGACGGCCGCGCTGCGTGACATCCGCACCCAGTACGAGAGCATCGCGGTGAAGAACCTGCAGGAGTCCGAGGAGTGGTACAAGTCCAAGGTACTGGCGCCAGGCGTAGCCCTGGGGCAGAGGTGCCCCATACGCTCACTGTGCTGCCAGCGCCAGCAGGGGGAGCCGGGGGGGGGCACATGGGGCATGGCTGCTCCTGCTGGGGGGCAGGGAACAAGCTCACCTGCAGGGAGCTCCCCCTGCACCTTGCTGAGGTAGCATTTGGGGGGTCCTAAAACCCCCTCCCCGACGCTCCCTCCCTCTCCCAGTTTGCTGACCTGTCGGATGCGGCCAACCGGAACCATGAGGCACTGCGCCAGGCCAAGCAGGAGATGAACGAGTCCCGGAGGCAGATCCAGAGCCTGACCTGCGAGGTGGACGGGCTGAAGGGAACTGTGAGTACTGTTTGGTGGGGTAGGGGGACCCCAGCTCCCCAGCACTGCTGAGGGAAGAGCACCCCCCCAGTGAAGCTCTCTGCAGCAGCTGGTTATATTCCCCATGCCTGAATCACAGCCCTGCAGCACAGCTCCCCTGGGATGGGGTGTAGGGGGGGCGGGGAGAGACCAGGCCCACTCGGACCAGGAGTCTGATGCCTGCTCTCCACCCCGTGGCCAGAATGAGGCGCTGCTGCGCCAGATGCGGCAGCTGGAGGACCAGTATGGGGTGGAGATCGGCAGCTACCAGGACACGGTGGGGCGGCTGGAGCAGGAGATCCAGCACCTGAAGGAGGAGATGGCGCGGCACCTGCGTGAGTACCAGGACCTGCTCAATGTGAAGATGGCGCTGGACATTGAGATTGCCACCTACCGCAAGCTGCTGGAGGGCGAGGAGAACAGGTGGGTGCGGCACTGGGGAGCCCGGCTGGCAAGCGCCATGGGGGGGGCCTCTGTCACTCATTGTGCTGTTTGACCCTCCCCCAGGATCACGATCCCCATCCACTCGCTGGCCTCCCTCAGCATGAAAACGTCAGGTGAGTGTGCAGCCCCGGCCAGGGGGTGTCTCTGGCCCTGCCTCCCCCAGGAGTCTCCGCCCTTCCCCAGCCAGGTTTTTCGGGGCTCCCTGGGTGTCTGGGGTGTCACTGGCCTCTGCCAATCACACAGGGTCAGCTGCGTCCAGCTGCTCTCGCTGGGGAGCCTGGCCAAGAACTCTGCTGTCGCTGAGCGGTATCGTTAGGGGCAGCACCTTCCCGTTGGGGAATCTTCCCCAGTCCTGGTGCACACCCAGCCCAGGGCTTGGAGGCCTCACCCTCGGGGTGGGCCAGGGGGGGAGTCCAGTGGCTCCAGCCCCTTCCCCTCTTATGGCCTCCCTGCACCCCCTGCCCAGTGCCTGAGCCGGAGCAGACCATGGAGAGCCATACCAGGAAAATGGTTCTGATCAAAACCATTGAGACCCGGAATGGAGAGGTGAGTCTCCCCGTCGGGGTGGGGAGCTGCCAGGGTGCAATGTGCCAAGCAGAGGGTATCAGGGTGTTGGGGGAGGTGGTCAGGGCATGCCCAGGCCTGTGAAGAGGTTCCCTGAGGGTTCAGCTGTCATTCAAATCCTAGCGTTACAGGCACATGCAAGGAGAGGTAGCAGTGTCCAGCGGTTAGAGCAGGGAGGCAGGACTCCTGGGTTCTATGGCCAGCTAAGGGTGGAGTGAACTAGTGGTTGGAGCAGGGGAGGGACCCAGGATGCCTGGGTTCTGTACAAAGCTACTGGGGAGCATGGTGTAGTGGCTACAGCAGGGAGCCCCAGGACTTCTGGGTTCTGTTCCTAGCTCTGCCTCTCTTGGGCTAAGTGATTCCCCTCTCTGTGCTGGGGATAACACTGGGGCAGGGGGCTCTGGGACCTGTCAGAAGGGCTCCAGGATCCTCGGTGGCAGGGGGCGTAGCCAGGCGCTGGGGCTGAGGGGTCTAATCCTGTGGTCTTGGTTCCAACCCCCCACTTGGCAGGTGGTGACTGAGTCGAGAAAGGAGCAGAGAAGTGAGCTGGACAAGTGATGCAGGCGCCAGGCCTCTGCCCTGGACCCAGCCGATGGCGTGAAACTGCGAGACCCCTGCTGCAGCCCCCCACCTGCTCCCAGCCAGACTGGCCTTATTACTTCTGATACCTCTGCCACCCTGCCCAGCCCTCGTGCACCCGGAGCGGGGAGCTCAGCCATACCCACTCACAGCCCAGGGCAGGGGCTCCCACTGGGAAAGGAGTGAGGGGGCCCTGCCTCCTGCTCCCCCGTCCCTTTGCCCCTCACCACAGGCCGTTTCCTCTGGCCCTCCCCTGCCCTATGCCTTTGGATCTGACCTGGTTGCTTTTCCTGCCCCAGCTCTGCCTTGGGGGGTGGGGGTGAGGGAGTGACCTTCCCAGACTACATGTACTGAGCTGGTAAAGCAGCATCCTGGCTCCCCCTCCAGCTGCTGCCTGTGCTCTGCCCACATGAACCCTGAGCCCAGTCACCAGATCTGGTCCTGCTGCTCAATCCCACCATGATTCCCACTCCCAAGGTAGAGGCCTTGACCGAGTTTGGTACTAAAGACGAGTCTGATGCTGAAGCTGATTCCAGAGAGGAACTGTCCTGGCTCTGAGATCCATCCTGAACTCTGGAGGGATGCTACCTCCCACCAGCTGTTCTCAGGGCTGACATGGTTCCTGATGAGAGTACAAGGGTCAGTGCTGTACCAGAGACTCCTGTTTCTGAGTGTGAGACCAATGTCTGATACCACAGTCTGACATGGTGTCTGTTCCTAGTACTGGGTGAGGCCAGGCCCTCAAATTCTGACACTTATCAGGCCAGAAAGTGCATTTTAGTACAAACACCAATGGCTGGGACTACTGCCCACTGTTGGATTTCTAGCCTGAGTGTGCTCAGCCTGGATTCCTGCTCCCCAGGTAAAATCCCAGTACAAATGGCTGATGCTGAAGCAGTTCCTAGTCCTGGTACTGCCTCTTTCCAATGCTGCTGAATCTCCGTCTGGATTCTCATTTGTGCTGCTGAGTAGCAGCTGGGAGTGATCCGTTTCCTAAGGTTCTCACCATTTTTAACACCTGGTACTGCTGCCTGCTCCTGACACTGATTTCTGCTTTGATCCCAAATTCCAGCCCTGAAAGAGATAAGTGTGTCAGGTGCTGCACAACAGTGCTGAGTGAGACGGGGGGAGGGGGGTGAGCTAATGCCTGGTATGGGACCAACTTCTGTGGGTGAAAGAGACAAGCAGTTGGTCCAAGAAAAGAGATTAACTCCTCCACCTTGTGTTGCTAGTAGCCTGGGCCGCAACGGGCAATAGTGACTGTCCAGTGCAGTCCCTAAGGGTGAATCCTTCCCCAAGGAGCCCTGCTGGGGCACTGAGGCTCAGTTCTCATTTTGATGCGGATCCCTGCCTGTTTTTTTAGTTCTCCTCTGACATGGGAGAGTTTCTTCTCGCCATTCTCAGCACTGGCTCCAGGGGCGGCTCTAGGCATTTTGCTACCCTAAGCACGGCAAGCAGGCTGCCTTTGGCGGCATGCCTGCGGGAGGTCTGCCGGAGCCAGGGTCCCAGCAGACCCTCTGCAGGCAGCCTGCCTGCTGCCCTCGTGGTGACCGGCAGAGTGCCCCCAGTGGCTTGCCGCCCCAAGCATGCGCTTGGCATGCTGGTATGTGGAGCCGCCCCTGACTGGCTCCAATACTTGAACAGATGGAACGATGTTTCCTGCTGCCAAAATGTGCTGCTATCCCAGCTCAGTAGCGATTCCTGAGCCCAATTCCTGCTGCTCACACCAAGCCCTACGGTGCTTTTCCAATTCTGCTCCTATGAGTGAGTCCCGAAGCATATTCCCTGAGCCTGACTGCGGCTGAATATGCAGTCCCCAAATGCTTTACCCCACTGCCACCCTCACGTCTGTGCTCTGGCCACCTGGCCGCACATGCTGTGCCTGACTCTCCGATCTACCTCCCTTGTCCCAGGCCTGCCTTTGTTAACGAGGGGGCTGGGGTAGGGACCCCTCACCCTGCTGGAGTGAGACACACTGGGGGCTCTGAGTAGCTGCAGGCTCGTTGCTTTGGTGCTCCCTGATCTGCCTGAACGACGACTGTTGCCCAGCGCTCGAGCGTGGTGTTGAATGTGCCCCGTCTTGCTTTACTGGCCACTAAAGATCATACTGAGGAATTGCTTGTGTCTGCTTCTAGTCTGTGCCTCCTTGTCCAAATGTCTGCTATTTCCTCCCCCTCAGTGGAGGGGAAAAGGGGGGAGAGGCCTCAACTTTGACCCCTTGAGGCAGTGCCCGCTAAGGTGCCCCTGTCTGAAGTGAGCTGGGAGCTCTTAGAGGGCAAGTGGTGCCCTCGCAAAATATCCTCACCCCACTTGGACCTAGCAGACTTCCTGTGTTGGCCTCCCCCCCCCATGGCTTCCAAGCTCCCTGCCTGTGCCTTACAGAAAGTTCCTTTAGGGCAGTGTGTGGTGGTGGTGGGTGATGGAGAGCTTGCCCATGCTGTCTGCTATGGGGGTGGCAGGAGGCTGGTTTCAGACTAGGGCCCCACAGGGGTTGACCCCATGAGCACTAGTGCCTGTTCACCCCTTTCAGTGCAGCTCTCGGCCCAGGAGGGGATGCCTGTAGGAATCCAGGCGGCCAGTGGGGTAAGCTGTCACCAAGCCGTGCAGCGTGAGCCAGGCGCATGGGGGGTGATCTGTGGGCACAGCAGTGCTGTGGGGTCTCCTCGTGCCTGGTGGGCAAAGCCTGGGCCATGGTATGAGCTGGCACCAGGCACGATGCTGGTGTCTGAGCTGGTGGAGCTAGTCTAGGGAAGAGCTCACAGCAGGGCGAGCACCTGCGGGTGCCCCCAGCCAGTGAGAACCATGGGGAGTGTCTGTGGCATGGCCCAGGCCAGGCCCTGACCCCTGTCACCCTCTGGGGTGACCTGGCCCATGTGGCCCCCTGGGCGTGGCCTGGAGCCGGGCATGACTCCTGGGCGTGGCCTGGAGCCGGGCCCCATGACGACACTCGGAGGACCCAGCCTATCCCAGCAGGCCATCCTCACGCCGCTCTACCCACGCCCTTCTCTATGGCCTAGACGCCCAGCTACCTTCAGCTCAGATCTCGCCAGATCCTCGACTTCCGCCGGGCGACCTTGCCCCGCCCCCCGCGCCTGATAGGCCGGAAAGGAAGGTGGGAGGTGGAGGAAGGCGGACAGCGCCGACCAATCCGTCACCGCAGCTGCGCCCTACGCTTTGCCGTCGTTCTCGCCCCGCCTCCCTTGCTTCCGATTGGCTCGCTGTACGATCGACCCCGCCCCCGGTGGGAGGAAGGTGACCAATCAGCGCCGTTGGTATTTTACAAACCGGCGGGGAGCTGGCGACTGCTCCCAGGGCGCTGGGCTGAGCGGACGCAACCGAATCAGCCGGCAGTAGGTGGGGGGAACATGTGCTGGGCTCCCGGGGGGCCCCGTCTGGGGGGACCCTGGGGTGGGGAGACCCTGGGGTGGGGGGCACGGGGAGTCCCTGGCCTGGGTGTCCCGGGGTCGGGGCAGTAGAGGTGGGGGCCCCGGGGCTTTCCTGGCATGGGTGATTTTGGGGGATCAGATGTACATGGGGTGGGGTCCCCAGCTGCGGGGGTCTCTGGGGGTGTCGGGCACGGGGAATGGGGGGCTCTGGTCTGGGGTTCCTGGGGTCAGGGCAGTATTGGATGAGGTCCTGCTGGGTTCCTGGGGTGGGGGATTTTGGGGGATGAGATGTACATGGGGTGGGGTCCCCAGCTGCGGGGGTCTCTGGGGGTGTCGGGCACGAGAAGTGGGGGTCTCTGGTCTGCGGGTCCCGGGGTCAGGGCAGTAGAGGATGGGATCCTGGTGGGTTCCTGGCATGGGGGGGGTTGGGGATGAGGTGTACATGGGGTGGGGTCCCTAGCTGCGAGGGTCTCTGGGGGTGATGGGCACGGGGAGTGGGGATCCCTCGCCTGGGGGTGCTGGGATGGGGCTAGTAGAGTGTGGGCCCCCTGGGAGTGTCTGGGGATGGGGTGTACATGGGGAATGCCTTGAGTGGAGAGCATCCGTGGAGGATCCCTGAGCTGAGGTCCTGGGAGGCGGGTTTCTGGGGGTTGTAGTGGTTGACTGAGTCCCTGGAGGGGTTTGCAGGGGAGAGGTGGGGTTCCCTGAGAGCTCTGGGCTGTTGCACCGGTAGGCGGGTCCCCGAGGACCAGCAGAGAGGAGCTTTCGGGGGTGGCGGAAGGTGGTGTATGGGTGGGGGGTAGTAGGGAGTTGTGCAGAGCTGGAGGGGCCTGGGGCAGGGGACAATGTGGTGGGTGGCAGGGAGGAGACTGGGTTGGGCAGAGATTGCAAGGGGGTGTAAACGGCAGGGACTCGGACTCGGCCCTTGGGGTGTGGGTGAGCTTCCCCAGGGGCCGGTGCTGGTGACATTCTGCACAGGACAGAGAACCTGTGGCTAGCGCTGAGCCTTCACCAGTGGTGCAGCTCCCTGGCTGGCCCAGAGGTGCATTGAATGGGCTAGTGAACTGGGGCCAACTCTGCAGTGGCCAGGATCCAGCCACATGGGCTCAGTGCCCTGGGCCTGTAGCCAGTCCCCAGCTGGCTCGGGAGGGAATTCCTCATGTGCTAGTGCTACCAGCTCAGGTCTAGCCAGGGGGCTGGACTTGAGCCCATCGGTGGGTCCCCTCTGGTGTGGTGGGGACTGGGAGGTGGTTATACCCTGCAAGTTAGACCCTCTTCAGCTCCTGGGAGCCTCTCTTCCTCCAGGTGCAAATGCCAGGAAAGGTGCGGCAGTGACTTTGCTTGGTGCAGCTGTCAAAAATGGCCCAGGTCAGGAAGAGTCCGGAATGGGTTTCCTTGGCCCACCCGCCCCGGGACAAGTGGAAAGGGAGCTGCTCCCTGGCCGGGAGCCACCCGCAACTGGGAAAGGAGAATGAGCCATCTGCCTGGGTCGGGTCAGACACGCGGAGCCGCAGCAAGATCCCTGTCCTGTCCAAAAGCCGCCTGCCCCCAGACTTCCAGCAGCAGCACCAGGCCTGGGAGAGCCAGTTCCAGAAGGTGAATGGTGGGTGAGGGGGAAGCTTTGGAAACCGGCCTGAAGCACCGTTTGTTGGCTGGTCCCTGCACCCAGGGGAGAGCTGCATGGAAAAACACCTGGGGCATGACCGAGACAGAGAGCAGGGGCCTGTGCCAGGCTGGCAGCTGTGAAGCCTAGACCCCTGTTTATCCCTCTTGGGTGTGGGAGCTGGTACGTGCGGCTCTCTTCTGCAACAGGATCCTGATGCCCGTGTGCTCCTGCTGATCCACAGCCCCCTTTTAACAGGGGTAGGGCAAACTCTGGTACCCCAAGCCCCTGGGAGCGCGGAGTGAAGAGCGTTAACTGTCCAGCACGTTGATCAAAGCTTAAAACTCCTCCCAGGGGTGCTTGTTAGCAGACAATCCGACTCTGGTGCATCTGATCCTGGCTGGTCCAATGTTCTAGCCAATGCCCCCTCTCTCCGTGTCCTGCTGCCACGGCTGTGATCCACTGGGAGAAGAGCAGGGTGTTCCAAGCCCCCCTTCCCCTGGAATGCTGTGTTCCAAGGCACAAGGTAGCGCAAATCGGATGTGCTGCAGCTCTGAGTGATGATTATCCCCTCATCACTCCAGGGCTGTACAGGCTGGAGGGGAATGCCCCTGGTGTGACGCTAGCATGGGACCAAAATCCTTATTAAAATGAGAAAAGGGGTGTGAGGAGAAAGTGGCGGGTGAGAGCGAGGGGCAGGGGAGCCAGACCCTGGGTTCTGTAGCTGGCTTTGGGGCAGGGAGTGTGGTGTAGTGGTTAAGGCGCGGCTGGGAGTCAGGGCCCCTTGGGTTCCATTCCCATCTCTGTGACTGATGCTGTGTGATGTGCTTCCCTGCCTAGTGCCTCAGTTTCCCCACTAATAGGGATGCGTCTCCTGCTCCACACCACAGAGAGAGGGCACACCGCATCCACGCTTGTCGCTGCAGCATAGGGACGCTTGGCAGCGAAAGGCTCTGGCAGCGGGGAGTCAGCAGGGTCTGACACTCGATAGCTGTGTAGACAGGAGAGGCGCTGCTTGGGTGCATAGGGGCATCCCTGGGGGGGATCAGGAGTGCACGGCACTCGACTCGCCTCGGCTGGGCCTCTCTGTTTATGCTGCTGTGTTCATGGGGTGTGCAGCGTTTGTCCTCTGCATGGCACTGTCATCTCCCAGGTGCTGCCCCTCAGTGCTCGGTGACTGTCTTTCTGCTCTGCCCAGGGGAAGGCTGCCAGTAAGAAGCCCTGTACGCAGACCTGTCCCTTTAACCTGACCTGCAAAGGGGACAAGTTCCACGTTGTGCCCTGCGCTGATATGGCTGCAGCCATGGAGCCGCCGGCGGGATCCCCCAGTCCGCTGAGCAGAAGCCAGCCCAGAGGCCCACTGGAGGAGATACAGCTGGGGGCAGCGGCACAGAAGAACGTGCCAGGCAGCTGCGTCCCCGGTGGCAAAGGTACCAGGGCTGGTGCAGTCCCAGCCTCTGCCAGCAGGGGGCGCCAGGCTCATTTCCTGACACACGGTCTCCTGCTGTGATGCTCGCAGGTCTCACAAGCTAAGCAGGATTGAGCCTGGGCAAGGGGTGGATGGGAGACCTGGAGACACAACTCTGGGAGGTGCAGGAAACTGTCCTGGCACCTTGTAATTGGTGCTCTTTGCGCTGAGTCAGTGCTGGCCTCATCCCCCAGCGTGGAGGAACAGGGTACGGGGATGCCGAGCCCAGGGGCGCTGTGCAGGTGGAGTACCACTTTTCATATGAGTGGTGAAGCCCAGTGACTGGCTACCTCTGCCAGGTGCTGCGGCACATTTCCCAAATGGCCAGTCAGAACCCTGGCATTTCACTGGGCGTTGGGACACGTCTTCTGGCCCAGCTCCAGCTCTGGTAATTGCATTCATTGCCCTGGCAATGTTGACTGCCTTTGGGGTTCTTTGATGTGTAGTGCTGCAGTGTTGCTTTGTGCTGTGAACTGGCAGCAGCACTCTGCCCCAGAGGTGGCCGCATTTCAGTGCAGGATGATCTTGTAAAGCATTTTGAGGTCCTTCAGGTTGAAAGACGGGCTAAGATCATGGGATATGGCGGGGAGGCGCAAGCTACCTGTAGCTTAGTGGTTCCATTTCGGCCCCTTAACCACTGTGGTGTCTCTTGCAGAAGTGGAGTTTGTGGCTGACCCAGTGGCTTTAGCCAGCATCCTCTCCAATGTGGGGCTGGCAAACAGCACGCTGGGCGTGGGCAGGAAACCCAGCCTGGCCCGCCGGGTCCCTCTGAGGGGGAGCAGGGGAAACTCGCTCCATGCCAGCGGATGCGCACGGGTAAGTCCTGTCCTCCAAGGCCCCACTGTGGAACCAGCTCCCTGCTGGCGCTGGTGGCCGGGTTGCCCGCCCTGTTGTGGATCCATCTGGCTCGCTGGGAGTTCCAGGCTGAGCCGGGGCCCAAGATGGGCTGTGATGGCACTCAGTGGGGTCATGGGCTGTGCGGGGAGGGGACTCATCTTTTCAAGGGACAGTGTTATGTCCTCCCTGTAATCACCCCTTCATAGCAGGTGGGACAGCTTGGTGCCAGGACTCCTGGGTTCTACCCCAGCTCTGGGAGGGGAATAGAACCCAGGACTCCCACTCTCAACTGGCTACGTTGCCTCAGTTTCCCCATGTGTAAGATGGAGCTGATGGCCTCTTTATGGTGGGCTGAGGTCTGAGCTCCTTTGTCTGCAAATTGCTTTGATGTCTTGGAAGTTCTGATTTCTCTGCTTTTCTCCTGACCGTGGTGAGCTCACGACCCCCTTGCACCAGAGCTTTGCTAAGGGGTGAGTCTGGGACCCACTTGCCTAACTGGCCTCCCCGGCTGCTTCTCTTTCCTCCAGACTGTGCATGGCTCCCTGTACGTAGCTTCGGGGACCTCTGCCTTGTGCCCAGATCCAGCCCGCACCTCCTGCTTCTCCCGGCTGGCGCCTCAAGGTACAGCCCCCTGGCCCCTGCAGCTGGGGGTCCGGATGGCCTTGGGTGGGATGGATGGAGCAATGGGGGAGCAGCATCCTCAGGAGGTGACCCCTTGCTGCAGCGAAGGGAGCCTGGCAGCGTCTGCTGATTCTGGGCCTCTTGGCATTAATACAGCATTGATCGCTCCCGGGGCAGAGCTGAGAGCGGGCCCCCCGGGGCACTGCCTCCATGCACCGCCTGACTCCTGCCCTCTCTGCTCTGGCCCCCAGACGCAGCTCGTCGAGCCACACAGGATCCTGCTCAGCACGGTGGCCTGCTCCTTAAATCTCAGCAGACCCAGGCCCTGTCGGCGACGCTGAGGGACCTGAGGTCCCGTGCCCAGCCCGGGGTGAGTGCTGGCTTCCACCCTCCTCTCTGCCTGGCTGGAGATGCCATCGCGGGGCACTGGGGCACCTGCAGGGTTTGGAGGGGCTGCACTGCTCCCTGCTCTGGCTAGCAGTGCCCATCTCTGCAATGAGGCAGGTGCTGGCGAAGGCTGTCTGCCTCCAGTGCTTAAGGAGCCACGCAGGGGCTGACAGCAGGGAAGAGCCTCGCGGGGGACATGGTGTGGATTCAGGTGACCCCTCGTATTAGCCTGGTTCCCTGCGCAGCCCACAGCATTGGGTTCCTCTGCTCCAGAACCCACCCCAGTCCATGCATGGCATGGGCCAGCTGCCCACTGCTCCCGCGGCCCCTTGGGGTGGGTCACCGTGGGGCTGGATACATTCCGTGGGCGCTGGGGTCCCCATCTCCACGGTGGTGTCAACGCAGATGGGGGCAGGGTGCTGTGGGTACCAGATGCCTGCCCAGCCCTCCTTAAACCAGGTTTCTCTCGGCACCAGGGGCACTCCACTCTGCAGAGACTTGGCACGGAGACAAAGGAGGCATGTCGGGGGCGCCTGCATCCCATTGCCACGGCAACGCAGAGCGAACCAGCCAGGAGCCAGGAAGCTGGCGGAACCAGGGACCAGTCCAGCAATGGCAGGCCGGGGTCCTTGAGCGATGCCAAAGCAACCGGGAGCAAGGCTGGCAGTGGGGGGCAGAGAGCAACCCACAGGTGACAGGGAGTGCAGGGGGGAGGAACATGCCATTAACCGCCCATCGCAGCTCTCATGGGTCCGTGATCAGCTGGGGGGTTTACAGCATGTACCTGCCATTCCCAAGGAGCAGCCACAGCCGGCCTTGGGCCCCTCGAGCCAGGTTACAATGGGTTAGGTAGCAGGGCCCTGGTGTATGCCGACCCCCGGCCAACTTGCTGGCCACAGACCTCTGCCCCCAGCCCCCTGCTGGGATCTTGAGCTGGGGTATTCAGACCTCAAGGGCAGGGGAGCCTGGGACTCAGGTGGCAAAGTGCCCCACACCTGCCCTAGCCAGCAGGGGTGGGGAATGAGCAGCGCCTGTTTTCTCTGCTTCAGCAGCAGCTCACCCTTGAGGAGGGATCCCATGGGAGCATCACAGACAGGTAAGAAGCCATGTCCTGTTTGCCTGGAATAGAATCCAGGCATCCTGACTCCCAGCCCCCCTGCTCTAACCCACTAGCCCCCCTCCCAGAGCCAGGGAGAGAACCCAGGTGTCCTGGCTCCCCAGCCCAAGTCCCATCTTGCCTTATGAGTGATTCAGTGTTGGGCACTTTGTCATGCGCCACCCCGTCCCCCATGGCTGCTGACCAGGCTTGGAGAGGTTAGATTGGTATCCGTCAGTGTCAGCATGTTGATTTCACTGGAATCCGCAGACAGGCCAGGCAGAGCCAGAGCCGCCGTCTGGCCCTTCCTTCGCGGGCCTGGGCCCATGATGTCCATAGTTTGTGTTTTAAGCGTTATAAACATTTTGAATCTCAATATCTACAGACACCAAGTAATTCCTCTCCACTCCGCTATTGTCTGATTTCTTCCCCCTCCCACCCCCATGATCTGACCCTGCAGCTCTGAACAGTTAAATCCCTGGAGATAGGGAAAAACGCTTAAAATCCCTGACATTAGCCATTGGAAATGTAACTGAACTGGACTCTACCATGTCAGTTGCTGACCATCTCCTCTCCCCACTCCCTGCAGAGGAGTTCGTGCCGGACCCGGATGCCCTGGCCAGTGTTCTCTCCAACATGGGGCTGAGGCACGCTGCCCTGGGGCCCACGGGAAAGCTCAGCCTGGCTCGGAGGGTGCCGGTGAAGGGGCTGCGGGGCGTCCCACCCTCCTCTCAAGGGAGCACCATGGTAAGCTGTTCAGGGATCTCGAAGCTTGGCCTTGTGGCGTGGTCCTCACTGGGCTCATGTCTCCTGTCTGGTTCCCCCTGGGGCACCTGGTGCTGGGGGCACTTCCTCTGCCTGGCGCTTGGTGGGATCCTCACCTGGAGGCCTGGCATTGGTGGGGCAAGAGGGCAGCTGGTGCCAGGATTCCAGCAGCTGGGCTGGCCCCTCCAGCCGTACCTTGGCCCAGCCAGCACCTGCAGTGCTGGGGGTTAGGCGCAGCCTGGCCCAGGGGTTTGGGGTCTGCCTGGCACTGGCACCCCTGCCCTTGCCACCTGCAGAGCAGAGGGGACTGGCTGAGGCTGCCTTCTCTCCCCCCTCAGGGCAGCAGGACCTCGCTGCTGAGACCTCAGGGCAGTGTCCCCCCGAAGGGCGATTTCGTCCGCACCTCCTGCTACTCCACACTGGGACTTAAAGGTACAGACCCCTGCCCTGCTCCTGGGATCCAGCCTGGGGGGGAGCTGAGCAGGGAGGGTCTGTTTGTGCTTCTTACGCATGAGCCACAAGTTGGGGTGGGGGTGGGGGTTGTCTGTGCCAGGGTTCACTGCCCTCAGCCTCCCCTTCTCTCCAGGTATTGATGGTCTCCAAGCAGCCCAGGTGGCTGGCACGCCCCGGACCCGGGAGATCAGCCGCTATTCGCCCTTTGGCTCTGCCCGGAGGGTGCCCGTCACTCAGCCCCAGTCCCTGGTTTGTACCCTCAACAGGGCAGGGGGTGGGAACCTCCTGAGGGAGGAGTCGGGTTGGGCAGCTCCTGTCACCCTGACCTGTCAGAGCCTCACCCTCTGCTCGGCTGGTCCCCACCCTCACTGAACGTGGGGTCCGCCCAGGGGTTAGAGGAGGGGGCTGGGAGCCAGGACTCCTGGGTTCTGTCCCTAGCTTGGGGAAGGGAATCTAGTAGGCTAGAGCGGGGTGGGGAGGGGCTGGGAGCCAGGACTCCTGGGTTCTCTCCTTAGCAGTGCCGCACTCAGTCTCTCTCCCCTGTCTGCCAGGCAGGGGGCTGCCAGGCTGGGCTCTGTTCAGCTCTGCCTGGTGTCCTTGTCCTTGGATGGACTCACTGCAGCACCTGGCTGGTTCTCCAGCTGGGGGAGCCAGAGACAACCCTGGCCAGTCCGTGCAGAGTCCGTTCCCTGGGGTGTGGGGCAGGGGGCAGCCCCAGTCGGACCCAGCCCCATGCACTAGGTGCTCTCCATATGAACCCTTCTCCCCTTGCAGCGCGGCACCTGCTTCTCCACCCGCTTCCCCCGCCGTTTGGCCGTCTTCCCCCGCACGCCCTGCACCGCAGAGGCTCTGGACAAGCACCCGGCCCAGGGAGCACTGCAGGTGGAAGGGGATGGGGAGTTGGGGGGCAGGACCAGGGATGGATCCACTTGGTCCCAGGGTGCTGTGCCTGGATGGGGAGGGGCCCAGCTCCTGGGCTGTTGGGGGAGCAGTTGCCCTGCTCAGGGTCTGACGGATGGGGTGCCCCCTTGCTGACGGGCAGGCTGAGGGCTCTGCCAGCCCTTGGCTCCCCGGAGCTGAGGTGAGCCAGGCTCCTGTGGGCAGGGGTGGTGAGGGTGGCTATGACCCATTGCCCGCAGGCCTTTGCTGACGGCATGTTCCCATCTCTAGACCCCAGCCAGGTGGCCCAGCGGCCTCTCCCCGGAGCCCAGAAGCTCTGACCCCGATGACGCAGCCCTGCCCTGGGTGAGTGCCCTGGGGTTGAGGAGACCCAGCAGGGCCCTTTCCCAGACAAGGGATTCCCTTCCTTTGACCTAAGGCCAGCTGAGCCCGTCCCGCTCTGGGACAGCACCCCAGGAGGGGAGGAAAGGGGGCTGCAGTGGGGCTGACCGATGTCACGGGGGCTGCATGACCTCCCCCAATCCTCTATCCTAGCTGAATTCAGGAACCCCCCCACACATGGCAAAGAGCATGGGGAGGGGGCACTGAGTGGGGGTTGGAATTAGACTATCCTGCAGCTTCTGTGGGGAAGATCATTCTGTGCCCAAGTGGCTCCCTGTGAGCGGGGAGGGGGTTCTGTGCTGGGTCTGGACCCACGCTGCTGACGATGCCTCCCTCCAGGAGAAGATCGTGGTGCGTCTCTTTGGGGACGGGGAGAGCCAGGCAGCCGTGGAAGCATCGGTGAGGAAAGTGCTCGCCCCACCCAGCGAGGGGAGCAGCAAGGCGCAGGTAGGGGGGGCCTGGCTCCTTCCTGTAGCATGGGGGGGGGGCCTGAGAGGCCAGAGTGGTGATGAGGATGAGCTGGCCTCCTTGGGTACTGCAGGGGGGCTGGCCTGGGGGGTCGTGTTCTGACTCTTTCTTCCCCTGCAGCGCATTGAGTTTCTGACCCAGCTCCTGCGGAAGGAGGTGGAGGGGGCAGGCGGCTCCCCCAGCCTGGAAGAGCTCCAGAGCCTGCTGGCTGCCTGTGCCCCATCACCTGGGCCCCCCCAGACACCCCCTCCCCTGCCAGCAGCCAGTGTTGGGCTGGAGCGACTCCCCTCCCCCTCTTCATGCCAGGAGCCTGGGCTGGGCGCTGCCAGCAGGACGACACCCCCGGCCAGCTCCGCTGCTTTCCCTGCTGCGGGCACCACGCTGACCTTCTCCTCCCAGCGGCCCGTCTGCTCCCACCCTCTCATCCGCTCCCTGAGGTCCCCCACCGCCAGCGGGGGCGCTGCAGGTAGGACATGGCTCCGCCCCAAGTGCCCCGCGGGGGCACCATAGCCTCTTTGGACTCCCCAGTCTGTCTGCTACCTGGCCAGTGAGCTGTTGGGCACCGCCCAGTGGGGCACGGGCTCCGATCCAGCCCCAGGGTGTTCCGGTCTCATTGCTGCAGCCCCGGTGGCTGGCTGGCCGGGGGGGACAGACTGTGGGCTCCAGGCCCCCGTGTGATTCACACCCACTCTCTCTTGCAGGGGCCAGGGCTGCCCCCACCACCAGCCCCCCATCCCACATGGCCCTGGTGAAGCAGCGGCTCGGGGACCTGCTCAGCGCCCCCCAACGCTTCCAGGAGGCCTGCCTGGACGACGAGTGTGCCTTCTACACAGGCCGGGCCCCTGCCCGCCTGCCCCCTGTCGCCCGCTGCTGCACGGACCCCGTGGCCACGCTGCTGCAGGCCCAGGAAACCATGGTGAGTCAGGGGGCGGGATGGGGGCTGAGAACTCTGGCCCCTCTCCTCAATGTCTTTTTTCTTCCCCTGGGGTCTCCTGCATTTGAGGGGGTGGGGGCTGAGCCCTGGTGCCAAACCCACTATTCCCTGGGGAAAGAACTGAATCAGGACTTCTGGGTTCTCTCCCAGACTCTGGGAGGGGAGGGAGGTCTAGTGGGTTGTGGGGGTGGGTGGGGACCAGGACTCCTGGGTTTTCTGCCTGGCCCTGGAAGAGGGGCTAGTGGTTAGTGAGGTGGGCACTGGGAGCCAGGACTCCTGGGTTCCCAGCAGTGGTTGGGGGAGTGTGTCACAAGGCGAGATCCCAGCCTCTGTCTCTCCCCTCCAGCACTTTATCCCCATCATGCAGGTGGCACCTGGTGGTCCCCCAGGGGAAGCTGGGAGCTCGCTCCAGGCAAACCTGCCACCCCAGCCCTCGAGATGATGGAGGGGAACCAGACCCGCTTGAGCCAGCACCCACCTGGATTCTGCCATGGATCTGCGCCCCCTTGGCAGTGTCATCGCAGGGGCTCCTCCCAGCACAGGTGGGGCTTGGCTTGCCCCCCACCTGCGTCCCACGCTGATGGATGGGCTGGGTGGGCACCTCCTGTTCTTTTTCTGGGGGCACAGGGGGGCAGGCCCCGTGTCACCCCTGCTGTAGCCCAGACACCCCTTCCCTGCACTGGCCTGTGCAGGACCCCTGACCCGAGGGCTGCTTCCCTAGGCAGCCCCCCAAGACCCCTGGCTGGAGACCATGCTGCAAGCCCTGGTGAGTGAGCACGTCGACCCAGCTGCTACTCGGGCTGAGCCTGTCACATCCCCTGTGCTCCGCAGCTGTCGGCAGCCCCCAGCCCAGATTGCAGGCTCTGGGCCTCTCCACCTGCCCCTGTGATCTGCAGGCCTGTCAGTGGCCCCTGTGCCCTGCCCCCATCCACCCCTCTCTCTATTTATTACCAGCCCAAAGCCCGGGAAGCAGCAAACTCTGTTTTGAATGATGAGCTGGCTGTTACTATGTCACTCTAATAAAGTATTGTTTACACTTGGCTGTTTGTTGTAGGGTCTCCTGTTTTGCTATAGGCCCCGCCCTAAGATCCCTGGTAGGACTACAACTGACCTATTTGCTGAAGTATTAACCTGTGGAACACGCTGCAGCAGGAGCAGGTGCAGTCCCTGGCATTCCCCTGCCTTGGGAGCTGCGGGGGTATGACTGGAAGCTGAAGGGGGCAGGGACTCTCCTTTGCTGCAGCCTGGGATATCCGGGGGTGGGACTTGAGCCCAGGTGGGATCACTCAAGTCCTGGGGTGTCTGTCCCCTAGGCCAGAGGTGGTTACATTTCCAGGGCCTGGGCAGCTGCGCCCTTTCCCTGACAGCCTGGCCCTTGGAGCAAAGCAGCTGCAGCAGCTGCTGTTCAACAGCCTCCCTGACCTGAGCACAGGGACAGAGGGAGGGAAGTGAGAGGGCCTCTGCTTCCCCTCCTCGCTGGCTCCTGGGGAAATGCCTGCTAAGGGCAGGCTCCCCGTGAGCCTGGGCCTGGCTCAGGCCTCTGCCCAGAGCTGACTGCACTTAGCTGGGCCTGGGCCTGGGCTGATCTCACCTGCTATAGGAGCCCCTGGCCACCTGGCGGCAGCACAGACCAGCCAGCTGGGCATTTAGCCCGGTAAGTTACTGCCAGAGCCCAGGAGCAGCGACCTAGCGGGCATCTGTGCTAGCACAGCTCCCTGGGGGGGTGTCAGGCTCAGCAGGGGCCTGGCAGCCAGCAGTCTGGGCTGGGGGGATAGGGGCAGAGACTGGGAGGTGGGTCCAGAACTCCTGGCTTCCATTCTCATTTCTTTCCCCACCTGTAAAACCATAAGGATCCCACCCCACCCTGGGACAATAATGAACCAGGGCTCCCATAGCAGCTGGGTGAATACCAGCCCTGGACCCAAAGGGGAACTGAGGCAGAGATGCACAATGATTTGCCTGAGTCCACAGGAGAGCCGTGGTCCATCTCAGTTTGCATGTTGTGGTGCGTGTGCCGGGCTGGGCTGGGCTCCAAGAGTGTTAGTCATGGGGAATGTAGGGTCACTGTTCCTGGGGGCTGCCCTAAACACCCTCCTGGGCTCCCTTGCCTCCCCAACCCCAGGACTAGCCAAGCAGGCAGTGCCCTGTACTCACTGTGGGGCTTGTCCTGTGAGAGCTTTTGTAAACTTTCCTGTAGAATCCCCAGCTCCTCTGTTCTGCCCCACGGGGGGGACTCTTAGCTGCCCAGACCAGGTTTACAGGGGGGGCACCCTGCCGGTACCAGGAAAGGACAAAGGGGGGGCCAGACCTAGCACCCCAAGAGGGCAGGAGAGTGGGAGACCCGGGGGAGGGGGGAGACAGCCCCTGGCTGAGGGAGATGAGGGTTGCAGGGCAGAGTGGGAGGGGAGGGTGGTGACTGTGGAGCGCAGGGGGGAGGAGTTCGGGGCTGCAGAGAGCTCCTGGGGTAGCAGCCAGGGCTACCAGATCTGGAGCAGGACCCCAATGCAGAGCACAGCGCTGGCCAACCAGCCTCCAGTCCCAGCCCTGTACGAGGGGCTGGTGGGCACGTGTGCCCCCTCTTCCAGGAGCGGGCGGTTGATGGGGGGGAGAGAACAGACATGAAAAGACAGGCTGGGGGGAGGAGGAAGAGAATTCCCCGCCATGCTGCGGCAGATGAGCGAACTCTTGTCGAATGGCTGGGCCCAGGGCGCTGACCCTGTCTCAGCGCTGCCTTCCCAGCCTGAGCTGCCAATTACCAGCGTTGCGGTGCAGCGGGCGGGGAGCTCATTACAGGCGGGCGCTGCTCGGCAGCCATCAGCGCGGTGACAGGGCCAGCCGGCGCAGACGAGGCCGTGGTGCAGACGGGGCTGGTGGTGATACTGGGTCTGTGTGTGCATAGCCTGTCTGCCAGCACACGCGTGTGCACCAAGAGCGTCACCGCCTGGGGGGAGCCAGTGGCTGCAGGCAGTGCATTGTGGGCGTGCTGCAGACATAGTAGGTAGCAGGCATATCCCCCTGGGGCACCAACCCACAGAAACACATGTGCCCGGAGCTGTCACAGCCACTAGGCAGGGCCCGCTGGCTGGTGGATACACTGCACATGCTACACGTATGTAGAGGCAGGGCTCGAGTACAGACACGTGCCTAGCAACTGGAGCAGGGATGCCCAGGTCATGCTATGTGTGGGCAGACAAACGTGTGGGCAGGCACACTACCCGTTCAGTGCAGGTTGGGGGTGGCCACACTCCCCCCCTCCCCCCCAGGCACCAACCAGCACATGGGGTACCACAAGGGACCCAACTGCTAGTGTGTGACCCGAAATCACCTAGCAGGACACTGCCTCCCCATCACTGGTTCGGGGCAGGGGGAGACACTGCACCCCCAGGCTGGATGGCAGTGGAGGGGGGGGAACTGCACCCCCAGGCTGGATGGTTGGGGGGGAGACACTGCACCCCTGGGCTGGATGGTGGGAGGGGGGGTTGCTTTGTCTCTCTTGGGGCCAGCAGGGCTCAGAGCTGCAAAAGCCCTGGGATGCTCAGAGCAGGATGAGGGGTGCGTCAGACAGTGCAGCAGGAGGGGAATCTGGGGAGTGCCTGAGTGCCCCATCTATGCCTCTCCTCTCTCCACCACCATCAAAGCCCCCGGTCCCCTCTCCATGGCTGCCCCCTCATCTGGCCAGGGTGGGATCAAGGGGGGGATCTTGTGAAAAACACCCCCGTGAGGTGCACGCCCACCCTTGTGCAATGTAGCTGGTGCTCAGCTGACTCGCCCCACCCCAGCAGTGGCTGCATTTCTGCCCTGGGTGAGTGAGTGTTACCGCCCTGCTACCCCACATGCAGAGTCGCACTCACATCCACAGACACTTGCACTGACCAATGAGGTTAATTAACACTAACTGGCCAAGCAAAGGGGCTGGAATTGGAGAGGGGGCTGGGAAAAATTTCTTATAACTGTGATCACCCTGACAGCAGTAACCTGGTGGGACCCCAGCGCTGTGAACTTCCTCACAGCAGTGTCCTGGACTCAGCACCCCTGTGTTGCGAGCTTCCTGACAGCAGTGCCCAGGACCTCAGTGTGGTGAGCTTCCCGACAGCAGAGCCTTTCTCAGCAGATTTGTCGCTCCTTGGCAAGGACTCCTCTGTGGGCAGCAGGTGGGACTGGGGCACCCCCAGACCCTGGGGAGACAGGGAAGCCAGGAGAGTCCCCTGCCTGGGGCTGGCCAGGAAGGCATGAAAGTGCCAGCAGCCACCTTTGTAGGGGTGGAGGGGCCATGAGCATTTGCGGGCCAGGGAAGGAGCCGGGATCCTGGAGCAGGGACTTGGTCATACACATTAAACGCATCAGTGGGGGAAGGGTGGGCAGGCCTGCAGCAAGGAAGGGGTTAACGAGAGAGGTCAGACCCAGGCCCAGAACCCTCTTGGCCTCAGCCTCTGGCACCCCTGCCCCCCTGCCATCAGGGGTGCTGGCTTCTGGCGGGACCGGCGGGACCCCTGTGCTGCGATCACAGTGGATCCCCCAGGCAGGGCTGGGACCCAGCATCCCAGCCAGATCCCAGCTCAGGTGAGCATCCTTCCCTTCGGGGCTTCAGCTGGAGATGGGATCCTCCTTTGCGGCCTGGCAGTATTGCAGTGTGGCGGTTAACCAGCCGCTGCGCCTCGCCCCAGAGGTGGCTGCCGATCAGTGGCAGGGGAGTGAGCCCTGTGCATGGGTGTATTGTGGGAACAGAGAAAATCCCTCCAAGTGCGAGTCCAAAACCAGAGTATTTTAATGGTGGATCAAACACGGAGTCGGACGAGCGGAGATGTGGGTTCGAGGGGCCCCTGGCATGTGCGGCCCCGGGCGGGATAATTGCACCAAAGTGCCCCAGCACCCTCCTCAGTGTGTTGACCTGGACAGTTTGAACAGGTCACTGTCCAGCTCCCGCCCTAGGTCGGTGAGCAGTCGGCATGTGGGGCTTGCATGCAGGGGGCAGTGTGTGCGCGCGCACAGAACTGCACTTCTGCACCAGAGGAAGGGGTGCTGAGGTGGGGTGACCTCTCTGAGTGTGCAAAGGAGGTGGGGGAGGGTGGGGAATGGGGGGAGGGGAGCTGAAGACTGGGTGAGACTGAAATGGGCTGGCTGGGGTGATGGAGGAGTGAAGGGGAAAGATGGAGCAAGGAGGATGAATAGGAGAACGCCCTGTGCACGTGCAAACACACTTGCTCACCCGTGTGCAAACACCTGCACTCATGCACATGCACACTTGCATACACATCCCCCTGCCTGAACATCCAGGTGTGCTCACTCAGACACGTGCCTACAAAGCACATGCGTGATACACACACGCCCTGCCACCAGCCCAGGTCTCTCTCAGTCGGGGAAGAGCCACTGGAGTGGCTGGGCCTGGCGGTTGGCTGGTGGGTGTGTGGGAGTGGGGCATGGGGTGAGCAGGCGTGGGGCAGCGATCGGGAGTGTTTCTGCAGGGATGTGTGCGGGAGAATCTGACGGGGGATGCGGTATCTATGTTGGAGCAGCAGGGGGGCTGTGGTGGAGCGGGGGGGGGATGTTGTGTGTATGGGGGAGGGGAACAGCAGTGGGGGGGGGGTGGCCCAGCCTGCTCTTCCACGACCTGGTTCTGACCCAACTGCTTTTTTTCGTTGCTCGCTAGGAAGATCTGAGGCAGAGTCTGGGCATGGCCCTTGTGGGACGGGCTCCCCAGCCCACAACACAGCCCCCCGACCCCGGGCCGGCTAGCCATGGGGGCAGAGGGAAGCCCCCCGCTGCAGTAGGCAGCTGTGATGGGGGAGACCCCTGGTCCAGCCAGGCCCATCTCTCTATTACACCAGTGGGACTCGTCTCATTCTGCTCTTGAAGGCTGACTGGGAGGGGGACTCTCCATCGGCCCTTAGCCATACAGGGTCTATGACACATGCTCGGGCAGCTCCAATGGCCTCCAGCAGGAGGCAGTGGCAAGATTATATACAGACAGGCACATGTCAGCCAGTCGATGGGACATGAGACCATCCCTTGGGCAACACCCAATAGGCCCCCCCCAGTCTATATATAGAGATATCTAGGGCCTCCCCACAACCCTTCATGCAAGAGACTTGTGGGGCTGCAGACGGTGGTAGAGTATAATCCAGGGAGAAGAGACAAGGGGTAGGTGGGTTCTCCCCTCTTTGGGGGGGCCTCTGTACAAGGGTAGTGAGCTGGGGGGGAGCTGGGATGCCCAATTTGTACCCCAATGCCAGGGGAGAGGTGGGCATCTCTCCTGCCCCAAGGGTGTCTGGCGGGGAGGGAGGGGGAGGGGAGACCTGTTAGGCATCCGGGGGCTGTTTTCCCCAGGTCCCCCCCCCCCGACATCCATCCAGCTCTGGACGAGGGTGAAGTCATTTGAGATTGGGAGGCTCCTGGGGGGGATTTTCTACCCAGGCTGCCAGTGCCATCCTGTCCCCCTAAGCTGGTGGGGGGCAGAGCCCCTGGGGTGGGAAAGACTAGCCTCCCCCAGCGTCACATCCATGCCTGACCCCTCCCTTCCCAGGGTCCCCCCCGTGGGCCCCACCCAGCAACCCCGCCAATTGCAAGGAGATGGTTAGCACCTCCCCCGA
The DNA here is from genome assembly GCF_003597395.2 of Chelonoidis abingdonii. Taxonomy (NCBI): domain Eukaryota; kingdom Metazoa; phylum Chordata; order Testudines; family Testudinidae; genus Chelonoidis; species Chelonoidis abingdonii. The sequence continues at coordinate 9,004,182 of NC_133794.1, forward strand.
GCTGATGGTGGGTTGGGGCTCCCAGCGCAGCCTGATCCACCCCCCACTGCAGCCACCTCCCCATGTCATTGGGGGCTGGTAACATCTGGGGGGGTCCCAGAGAAGATGCCCAGCCACCCACAGTCCCCCCAGGAGCCCAGGGGTCTGTCCAGTTCATTTCCCACAGCAGAGCCCTGGGGCAACCCTGGGGGTGCAGACAGGGTCAGTCTGAGGGTGCAGACTGGGTCAGTCTGGGGACCCCTGGGGCAACACTGGGGGTGCAGACAGGGTCAAGCCAGGGGTGCAGAGGGACTCAGACCAGGGGCCCCCAGGGCGACACTGGGGGTGCAGAGGGGGGTCAGGCCAAGCCCCCAGGGCCACACTGGGGGACCGATAGGCTCAGTCCAGCGATGCAGATGGGGTCAGGACAGGGGCCCCCGGGGCGATGCTGGGGGTACAAATGGGCTCAAGCCGGGGGCCCCCGGGGCGATACTGGGGGTGCAGATGGGGTCAGGCCAGGGGCCTCCGGGGCGACGCTGGGGGTGCAGATGGGGTCAGTCCAGGAGCCCCTGGGGCGACGCTGGGGGTGCAGACGGGGTCAGGCCGGGGGCCCCCGGGGCGACGCTGGGGGTGCAGACGGGGTCAGGCCGGGAGCCCCGGGGGCGACGCTGGGGGTGCAGACGGCGTCAGTCCAAGAGCCCCCGGGGCACCGACAGGCTCCGGCTGGGGGCTCAGTCCGGGTAGATGATGAAGCCGGAGAACGTGCTGTATTTGTTGGTATTCCCCCCGTGCACCTTCCCTCCGTCTAGCTTGACGAAAACCTCGTCACCCACGTCCAGGTGCAGGATGACGCTGTTGCTGGCATAGTCGTAGTTCTGGTCGGCATCCTGGGCAATGGCGCTGGCCCGCACCTGGGGGGAGATGGGGGGGCATTAGATGGGGGGGTTCCCTGCTGAGCCCCTGCCCCTCGTGGACACTTGGCGGGTGGCAATGCTGCAGCTGAGGGGACCCCCACTCTCCATCTCCTGCCCCATGTACAGCCCTTCGTGCTGGTGCAAAGCCGGGGCGAGCTCCTGGGGTCTGGCTCTGGGGCCCCCCCGCCCGCTCTCCCCTGCCCTCACTCAGCGGGGGTCACGATGCAGGTCCCAAAGGTCACAACAGAGAAATGGATGACAAGCAACCAGTGTGCTGGCTACTGCCCGTGTGTCCTAATCCCCTGCGAACGGCCCCCCCCGAACCGCGCCCCATCGCCACCGAAACCTGCAGCCTCCCTCAGCCAGTTGGGGGGCAGAGCCTGGCCAGCCCCACAGCCCGGCTCCCTCCTTACCCGGCTGCTGTGAACCAAAGGCCTCCCGGAGAATCGGGGGAGGCAAGCGGCTCCTGGCGGGTGTGGAAGGACCCGGGAATTTGGTCTCCCCCAGCTGGCCGGGGCTTGGAAGGAGGCGCAGTGGGGTGGCCCCGATCCTGCACCTGCTCACACATGGGAAGCCTCAGGCGATCCACCCCTCCCCCATGGCACCGGGCACCCCCAGCCACTGATGGGTGGGGTAGGGCAGCGCTGGGGCGTGGGTGAGCCCCATGCAGGGACCCGTCTGCTCCACTGGCCTCTTGGCCCCGGTGAAGTTAGGGGCCTGGCCTCGGCGTCTCTCCGCCACAGGGACGGTGCCTGGAAGGTGAGCGGGGCCCACCAGGGTCCTCTCGTCCGACCCCGGCCTAGCACCGGCCAGGGGCCCAGAGCTGGGACTGGGGCCCACTTGGAGTTCAAACCTTCCTGCCCCGGGCTGGGGGGGGGAATGAATCGCCCCCACCCTGGGCAGTGGGTCAGGGGGCTAATCCCCTCCCCCAGCCCCAGGGCAGCCGTTTCCTCGCCAGGCAGCTGCCTCGGCACTGGGGAACTCCAGCCCCCTTGGGAACCTCTGCCTTGGGGGGTGGGGGGTGGGACCCCCCAAGCCCCATCTGACCGGCTGCCTTCCTGACTGCCCCACACCCTGAGGATGAGCAGCCAATCAGGATGGCTGCTGGAGGCTGGCAGAGCTCTCCCCCCCACCCCCGCCAGGAGCCAAGAGGGGCTTTTGGGTTGGGGGAGGGAGCAGAAAGAGCCCAGCTGCTCCCCCTCCCCTGGTCCTTGAACAATGGGTCAGTCTGCCCCTCCCCCATCCCTTTCCTCCCTGTAACATGTGGGGGGCTCCCTGGGGCTCCCTGCCCCCAGGCCTGGGAGAGAGGGGTAAAGACCCCAGCAGCTGCAGAAGGAGCAGAAGTGAGGTTGGGAGGAGGCAGAACTGATGTGAGTGAATAAGTGATTGCTGGGCTGTGGGATGGGCCGTTGTGGGACTGGGGGGGGGGGGGGGCTGAATTGATTAATTAGGGGGTTGGGGAGAAGCTGGAAGCTTGGCCAGACTCATCGCCCTGAATATATTGGAGAAATCTAGAGCCAGCAATTGTCCTGCGCGGATGGGTCAGCAAAACTCACAGAGACTAAAAACCATCCCACAATCTGGGGCGGGGGGGCCAGTCCCACACTTCGTTTGGGATCCTGATGAGCGATCGTCATTATATTGTTACTATTAATAATTCATCTCTATAGAATCTATACAATTGTAACATGAATCAAGAGATCAGTTCGTAATTAACAGCTTATAGTAATTATATTTATGCAGTACAGTATTCTACACCACATAACTATCATTAATATAATCACTGGATGATTATGTAACTATCATGTACTCACTGTATTATTGTTGATTATTAATTATGAACTAATTACATTGGGTGTTAAATATAATTACTATAACCACTGCATTATGAATCTAGATGATCGTTAATTGTGTCATATGTTCAGACACTAACACAGTCATTGACTGGAGACAGAGGTTATTGCTAACACGAGTTATTTGTTAGCAGACAATCGAATTAGCAGCAGGAGAAAGGCAGCCTCACCAGCATGGAGATGGACTCAGCACCCCCATTTCCCCCGCCTGGTCACATAAGCCCAGATCCCACGTGATCTCCTGACTCCAGGAGCTGGGGCTTTCAGGAACACACCCAATATTGCGAGACCCGCCCTCCCGTCTCAGGAACATCAGCGCTCCCTTCACCTCCCCGTCTTCAGCCTCGTTTGTTCCCAAACACCAGCCCTCAGAACAATCTGTGGGAATGGTGCTTAGCTGGGAGTGTCCAACGGGCTGGAGTCGGTGCTAACGATGCTCAGGGTATAAACGATCCTGGGGAACCTCCGCATGACAATGTGTGCGGATCCTAGGACTACTCGCCCACGGCAGCTGAGTAGGGCTCATGACAGGCCCTGGCCTGGGACCCAGGAGATCTGGGCATGTCCCTTTAATCTCCAGCCCCATTTACCCGAAGGGGGTAGATCCCAGCCCGGCCTCTGTTTGCATGGGGAGCTCAGTGGGCAGGCCTGGCTCTCATCGAGTCAGCGCAGCCCCTGATACGAGGGCTTGTGAGCTCACTTTGAGCCCGTGGAAAGAATAGATACGTCTGATGCTCACATTGCTAATGCTGTGGGGCCCAGTCCTGCTCATATTTAAGCATGTGCAGCCCCAACTGACACAGATTTACACGAGCCCGGCCTTTCCCACGAAGCTGGGTTCCTAGGGAGGGGCCGGTCGCAGCACCCTGCTTAAGGATGCGTCAGGCTTTGCTCTCAAAGGCACAATTCAAGCTCTTTGTTGTGTTTGGAGTGTGTGGCACCGCGGCCGCCCCCCCAGCTGCAGCGCTTCGTTCTGTGCCCGGGTGCGGGGGGTTCAAGGATTTGCGTGAGTTACCATGAATTTTAAAACAGCTCCTTTAAGAAACAGAGCGTTGGGCGTCAACCAGGCTGGAGCAAGCTCCGCTCAGCCACTCTAGCCAAAACCGGTAAAGATGTGACCTCGCCCAACCGGCCTTGCTAATGTCCTGGGACTGAGCCGGCAGCAACCACGGCGCAGAGGCTGAAAACGGCAGGGAGGCAAAGCTCGAGTCCAGCCGAGGCGACGAGGAAGGGGGGTTTTCAAAGAATTTGCTCGGGGCAGTGATCACTTTTTCCATTAGGATATTAATAGGAAATATAATTAAGGTCTGTTGATAATTGTATTTGATCATCATCATCATATTTTCATTATTAATCACTCCCAGTAATAGATTTTACACAATCCTACTACAGGCCGGGAAACGTAAAACAAGACCGAGCCAGTGCAGGGGGAGGGGAAGGGCACACGCGGAGTTTTGCAGATGCTCCTGCGCCTCCTTGGCCCAGATCCTCCAAGGGGTTTAGGCACCTAAGTCCCACTGACTTGGTGCTCAGGTGTTTGCAGGATCTGACCCAGGGGAGGGGGCTTGTAGCTCGTTTGTTCTCTTTGTTGTCACCTTTCCCTGGGGCGCACGTGACCCTCAAACGCAGGAATCCCGCCTGGGTGCTGCTGTGACTAGATACAGAGAGCGAAACTGATGGGCTGTTGTCAGGCAAGAAGCCAGAGGGAGGCTGCTGGGGGACGGTGCATGCTGGGTGTGAGTCGCTCTGGTGCCAGGCGTCCCGGTGATCCAGCCCCCGTCCCGTGAACATGGTTGGGCTTGGGGTGCCGTCGAACGAGTGGCTGTGGGCAGGCAGGGATGACCCTGCTTTAAACCACTGCAGCTACTGGCCCTCGTCTGGTCTCCAGCCAAGGAATCGGCTCCTTTCCTCGATCAGAGGTTTCCCTTCCCCCGGGGACAGCAGGGGACGCTTGGCATCCTGCTGGCACCTGGGCACCTGCCCCTGTCCTCCAGCTCACTGCACAGCAGGCCCTGGTCCCTGCGTCCTGCCCCTCTATGCAGTGGGCCCCAGGCCTCCACCCTGCACTGCCTCACCCTGCTAGTGCCTGCAAGTCGCCCCATGCCCTGCCCCCACCCCCAGCCTCCTCGCTTCAGCTGTCCTGTCCGGGCGTCCTCTGAGCCCCTGCTAGAAAATCTCTGACAATGGGCCAAAGCCTTTCAGCGGCTCAAGCTGCCACAGCAGGGGATAAACTCTGCTCCACGGCTGCCTGTCACCACGCAAAAAGGGATCAAACTGCCAGCAGGCGGCTTATGGTAGGGCCATAAACCTGGCAGGGGCAGGGCTTTATGTAGTGGATTTAGGTTCCTTTCTCTGAATCCGTCTCTGCCTGGATTCCTCTGCTTCCCACACGGGCCCCACCGGCTCCAAACTGCCTTCAGTCGCCAGTCCGAATGCTGCACAGGAGGTGGGCGTGGGCCGCAGAGCAGCCCTCTGTGAACCGAGCCAGACTCGGCTGCATCCAGGCCGCATGCCAGGGACTCACCGGCGTGAAGAAATCGATCCCTTCCATTCACAGTTCATTTGCAGAGCTCGATGGTGGCAGCTGCAGGCCCTTCCTCAACATCCAGCCGGGATGGCGAGTGGTATGGCCCCTGTTTTACAACTGGGAAACTGAGGCACAGAGCAGGCAAGTGACCTGCTTAAGGACACACAGCCAATTAGTGGCAGAGCTGCTGTCTCCCCCAGAGACTGCGCTCTCCTTTTCCTGCATCAGGGTAGACTGGGGTGCAAGGAAAGGCCTGTGGAAAGTTCACCCTACTGCTGTCCTGGCTCAGAGGGGTCAGCCTCTGGGTCACTCAATCAGGCCCCAGCGTGAAATTCACTAAAACTCCCTGGACACGCTGACCCTGGCATCTTTCTTCCCCGCCCCCGCTCTGAAGAATCAAAAATCAAGCAGCCAGGGCCCATCGAAGCGTTGCGGGGCGTTTCCTGTGGAGACGAGAGATTAACAGCCTGCTCCTGCCTCCCCTGAGCAGGGCTGCCCAGAGGATTGAGGGGGCCTGGGGCAAAGCCGGGGGAGCGGACAGAAAAAAGGTGCCACCCGCTGCGGCGCTTGTACTCACCGGGCAGTGCTCCGAGGCTTCGGCGGCGGGTCCTTCACTCGCTCCGCGTCTTTGGCAGCACTGAAGGACCCGCAGCCAAAGTGCCTATGAAGACCTGGAGCAAGTGAAGGGCCCCCCACCGAAGTGCCACCGGGTGAGTAAAAGGCGCCTCTAGCCAGGGAAGGGATTCTCGGCCAGGGCTCGTGGGGCCCCTGCAGGGCCCGGGGCAAATTGCTCCACTTCCCCTCCACCCCCGGGCGACCCTGCCGCTGAGCTCTCCAAATGGAAAGTGAATGGAAGGGATTGATTTCTTGTTTTGCTGGAATTTCTCCAGCCCGCCGATGGGTCCCTGGCATGCGGCCTCGCGTGGAGCTCAGCAGGCAAGGCCTCGCCTTGTGCAAACACACGGGCTCCTGCACCCTGCCCATGTAGAATAATACAATGCGCTTCTGCACCTTCCTTCACCTGCAAACACACACCCAATAACACAACACACACACTCCTGCCTCGAGGGAGAGAGACCTGCATAACCACACACACGCAGAGAATAACACAACACCCACATATTCACACAAACATTGACATGCTGAGCACACACACCTTTACACCCAGATAGTAACAGCATTCCAGGTGGAAGGAAGAAGCTGGTAACACCCTTACAGACGCCCCCCCACGCACCCCCTCAGAAATCCACAGATGTTAATGCTTTGCCAGCCCCCACAAAGTCATTGCATGGCCTGACGCAGACCTGGGGAAATAACTGATTGGTTTGGTTTGGTGGTTAGTTTTTGGGTGGTTTTTACCTTTTCTATTTTTAGTTCAATCCAGCGAATTTCAAACTACCTCGGTTTGGAAGCCAAACGTCAAACTGTTCTATTTTGAAAATGTCAAAGTGAAAAACAGTTTGTTTGACTGTTGAGAAATTTTCACCCCCTTTTTTGGGTGGGGGGAGTATTTGCTGAGTTCCTCACAAAATTGCATTTTTCGGCGACTAAACTCTTTGCTGAAAAATGTTGCCAGCTCTAACCCTCCGCGCAGTTTGACGGCATTTCTCACACGTCTGTCAATAGCTGGATAACGTGCGAATGCCACAAGTTCTGAGCTATCCCAAGATTTCAGGGGCTATTCTAGGCATCGGTGAGCAGAACCCGACTCATTCTGGGGAAAACAGGAAAACGGGAAAACCCCTTTCCACTAAATCCACCCCCCCAAGTGCCCGTTTGGTGCCACACAGCTCTCTAGTGCCCCATCTTCTGCCCACACCTGTCACAGGCAGCTGTTTAAAATGCCACTGTCTCTCGTGGGGTCCAGAGTGTGACCTAGTGGCTGGAGTATTGGACTGCGACTCAGGAAACCTGATTTCTGTTCCCGGCTCTGTCACTGGCCTACTGGCGAACCGTTGCAGGTCATGCCCTCTGGTGCCTCGGTTTCCCCATCTGTATAATGGGGATAATGATACTGACCTTTGTAAAGCACTTCGAGTGTGCCTGCTGGGAAGAGCTAGAGGGGAGCTGGGTGTTCTTCATATTAATACATAAGCAACAGCTTGGGTGACCCTCTTACACACCTGGTCACACACACAAGTCCAAACGCACATGGAATAACACAAATATAGAGACACCAGACTCTCACACATGCTCACACCCCATCTAACACAAACATACACACACACAGAGGCATCTCTATCTGTCTGGGAACTGTCACTTTCCTCTTCCTCATGCTGGGATTCAGTTGCCAGAACCCAAGAAAGGAGCAGACTAGAGTGGGGGAAGTGTATCCTTGGGTGAGGGGGGTCATTGAGTTAGCTGGGAGTTGGGGGGGCTATTTCCCATTCAACGCTGCTGGTAGTTATGTGGCTAAAGCCCCTTCTCCCCAAAAGAGGCAATTTTAATGAATTACTCTGAATGAATGAAAGCTGGGCCATATAATTATCCCCATTGCACAGATGGAGAAACTGAGGCACAGAGTCGGGGGGTGACTTGCAGAGCCAGGAATAGAAGGCAGATGTCCTGGCTCCAACTCCCCAGTTCTAACCTGCAGGTTCCCCACCCCCCAGCTCCCTGTGCTGTGAGCCAGTCAGATCTCGCACGCCGCAGGGCCAGCACGGCTCAGGACGTGGACAGGAGACCTTCACGGCCCAGGCCTTGATTCCGCAAGAGGTGCTCTGTCCCCTGGGTCAGCTCCGACCCCCACTGCCCCAGTGTGATTCTAGGGGGTGCTGTGCTGCGGGAACTAGCCGCCCCAGGTGCTGTCTGGCAGACCTGGGGCTGGGGTCATTCCAGCTTCGCTAACTGCTGTCCACCTCCCTAAACCCCCTCAGTCCTTTCGAGAGGGAACAGGCTCCACCACTGGTGCCTGATGCTCTGGTTTTCATTTCAGGGATGCCCAGGAGCTGCAATGGTGCAAGGGATCCAACGTCCCCTAGACAGGGTGGATTAGAAAGTGATCTCACCCGAGATCCAGTCTGGAGCTCAGCTTCTGGCAGATCTACCACTCAGCGTCTCACGCGGGGCACCCCAAGACAGAGGCACCTGAAATCAGAGGCTGTTGGTGATCGGCTGAAATGCAACGTTACTTGTTGTGGCATTTGCAAATATTGCCACTTGTTCTGTTTCTCACAAGAGGTGTCCTTGTAGCCCCTCTCCTCCCAAAGCACTCTGCAGACCTATATAGAGCTGAAAACGTTCCGCCAGCACTAAACTGCAGCTGCCTCTAGGGTGGGGCATAGCAGCTTTAACAGTGACCAGCAGCATGCACAGGGATCACTTACTAGCACTGAAAGGCATCCACTTCTGGGGTGGAGCACGGCAGACGGTTAAGGCTGCCCGATAGTTTAGGACAGGCTGTGAACAAGGGCTCATCTCCTTGCAACCACCAAAGGCATTTTAGGGAGGCAGACTGGGGCGGTCTGGGATGCTGGCTGTCTTTATGCAGTGAGTGCCTCCTGCTGACTCACTTGGCTTTCCCTCAGCGGTCAGCCGTCCAGCTAGCGAGCCGGCTAAGGTTGGCTGAGCTGACAGGATCACAGCCCGAGCTGGCAGAGCGGCCAACCTGGAGGGGTTTCTGACAGTGTGTCTGCGAGCGGCGCATGGGGGAATGTATATGTGCTTTTAAAATTCCTCTGGAGAGAAGTCAAGAGGAATTGCTGCCTGTTGATGAACTGACTGTAATTCCTCTAGCGTTTTCTCGCCTACCCGGAGTGAGGTATGTGGCTTCGAAGCACTCCTGGGGCAGATTTCAATAAGGGGCAGAACTATTGCGGGGGCGGGATATATCGTACCTTCACGTCTTCTGCAAAAGCAGAGGGATCTTTCCTTTAGTTCAGGGCTCTGAGCTGAGCCGATCTGCCAGCCTGGAGCCAGCCCCACGTTCCTTGAGGCCAGTGGCCAGGCTCTGCCTGTGGCTGGCACTGGGTGGCAGATGAAGGGGTGAGATAGGAGACCTCTGCCACAGCAGATGGAGGGTCACTGGCCCCCAGGAGGGTCTCTTCTTGATCCCGCATCGCTAGAGATGTTTGCTCTCAGTGCAGGGGTTAGGAGTCAGGACACCTGGGTCCTACTCTTCGCTCTGAGGAGTGGTGTCTAGTGGTTAGAGCTGAGTGAGGGCCTTGCCAGAGGGTCAATGTGCAACCTTAGACAAGTCTCTCTTACACACACACACACACACACACACAGAGTGTGTCTTCTTCCTCATGTGTAAATTCAGGCCAACGCTGCCGAGCCTGGCAAGGTACCGGGTCATCGTCCACGGCTGCTTTAGATGTGCCTTCCATCCTCCGCCCATGGGGAGCCAGACTCCTCCGTCCTGGGGCCACGCTGCAGGCCTCTGGCAGACCCCCGGGCCAGAGGTGTTGTTGCAAGCGGAGGGTTTTGTTGCTGTGAGTTTCACGCTGGTGGAGCGCACTTGATTGACAGCTGCAGAGACCGTCGTGTGCCTATTTACTCACCCCCGGGGATAGCTGGGCCTGCAGCCAGCACCCCCCTGACCTCGAGAGACCCAGGCAAGGGCAGGACCCGGTCAAATCTCCATGGCCCATTTAATCCTTGGCCTTTCGCTGCAGCTGCCAATTAGCACCGGCCTGGACGGCTGTCTCCCTTCCTAGGAGCTCGGCTGAGGCCCAGCAAACTCATCTCCATGCCTGTCAGACAGGGACCATGTGGGAGCTGGCACCCATGGGGCGGCCGGCTCCATGTCTTCCCCCTCTCGATGCAGCATCTCAGAGCTGGTTTGTAATTACTTTGAAATCTCACTCCTTCAACCTGTCACCACTCAGCAGCGCCAGGCTCTGGGCTCTGAGACACGCTGGGCCAAATGGCTGTCACTTGGGAGCCGGCAGAGGAGGTGCGTAACTGGGGCCCGACCTCCAATTTCTAGTCAGGTCAGCTCAGGAAGGGGGAGCCTGGCCGATCAACCGGGGGGGGGGGGTCGCTCCAGGATCCCCCCGAGCCCACGTTCCCTCCCCAAACCTGAGCCTGCCATGACAAGGTGGCTTCTCGAACCTGCGTGTGTGTGTGTGTGTGTTTGTGTCTGGCTTCTCGAACCTGCGTGTGTGTGTTTGTGTCTAGCAGCTTCAAACAATTTCTGGCATGGCACAATTGCCTCTGAAATCCACCAGTCTCCCACCCCTGGGCTGCACTGACCCATGCTGCATGGTCAGGATCCGTGAAAAGGTGTGGTGAAAATGGTGGGTTCCGGTGCGGGGGGATTGGAAAGGCAGCCTTTCTTCTGGGTTTACAGGGGGAAGGGAGTTCGTGTCTTGCTGGTGGGGGAGAGGGAAGGAATTTTAGCTGGTAAGAACCTGTGGTCTCCCTGGGCCTGATCCTGGGGGATGTGGCGCTGGGCAGGGGGGAGTGACAGAAGGCAATGGATAAAAACATTTTATTGTAAGTCTCTCTAAGGGCCCATCAGCACCCAAATCTGACTGCCTGAGGGCGGATTTACAACAGCTCCCGGCCACTCTCTTGCCAATAGGACATAAATTCCACCAAGGCTTTAATTCCCTGGTAAAATGAGCTACATAAATAAAAAGTAAAGAGGGTGTTTATTAGACCTAGGCGAAAAGGCCGGGTGGAGTGTCTGTGATGGAGGGAAACATCTCCTGTCTGATCTTGTTTGACAGGAGGGTGTTTTGGTATTAAAAATAAAATTAAAAAAAAAAACCCACTGACAAATTGACTGCAAACAGGTCCCCGGGGACTCGTTGAATGAACCGATCTCACCAGCTGAGCTGTCCGTTTCTACCCTTCCTGATATTTATTATTTAGTAACCAGGCGAATCTTCCTGTTTGCAGGCAGAGGGAGAAAGGAGGGTGTCCCAGGATGTGACTGCCCCATAGATACACCCAAAGTGTCACTATTCATCTCACTCTCCAAAAAACAATCAGCCCAACCTCTGGGGCCGTTTTTCAGACAGTGCTATTTCAGCCCGCTGCTTTTATTCTAACCTTGGAATCAGCCGGCCAAACCTACAATGATCCCAGCTTTCCAAGCTATAATATCTAGGTGGGTGCTGGGATGGGTTTTTAATATATTACAGGCCAGACTCTCAGCTGGTGTCAATCAGCACTGACATTAATGGAGCCGTGTCAGGTTACACCAGCTACAATTCTGGCCCCTGGAGATGATGAGCATTTACTATCAATAGCGTTTTATCTAGTTGAGCTGCCGTCCAAAGCGCCACGAATAATGAAGGGCTCCTCTGGCAGGGAGACAAACGGGCGATTTTAATGGCCGGGTTCTTTTGCTGATTGAAGGGGACAGGGTCAGCCAAATGGGGACTTTTCAAACCAGACTTATTTGAGGTGGTAGCTGGCAAGAAAGCCGGTCCCAGCACCCAAATACTGACATCGCCGCTGTGACACAGGACAGGAAAGCCTGCAGGTGAAAGGAGAGAAACTGACACAGGCAAAGAATTGTTCGGCCCCTGGCTACATTAGGGTCTCTGTCGCCCGGCACCTTTCACCGTGTTTATACCAATGCTCCGGGGGTGTGAAAAGTTCCAATTCTGGCTGGATTTGGCCTGGGTGTAAAGGATCACACAAGGTGACAGAGGCCCATGGGCTTCAGTAGGCACCAGCTCAGGATCGGGCCCCGTCATGTGAGCGTAGATATGAAAAGAACTTGCTGATCTAGAAAACAATGGGGTTTTGGTGTTAGCGCCTGCTAATCCCACGGCTAAAGCATTTGCTGAGACGCTTGGTGATCAAATGTAAATATGTCTATTGATTCGCTCAAGAGACACAACAGACGGCTGCTCCAAGGTGCTGCTTTCATTAGTTCAGGCAGCCGGTGGGAGGGTGAGGCGGATGCATTTAAAGTTTGAGATCAATGGCTTATTTAGCTTTAATAAATAGAGGGTGTCCAGGTTGAGCTCTTAAACGGTTACGTTTTAGCTCAACTGTCGAGTTATTTTCTTTATTGAGGAAAGAAAAGAAAAGAAAAGAAAAAAAAGAAAAGAAGAATCCCCTGATACTAATATCTTAATCCTGGCCTTTGCGAGGTTCTCTGGGCGTGTGAAAATGAACCCCATAAAATAGGAAATAAACAATATTTCTCAGGGCATTTTTGTGTGTTTCTGAGTCAGGCTCTCTGCAGCGGATTTCAAAGCACCAGACCCTGCTTTGGAGAAGATGCTAATAAAGCATGTGGAGGTGAGGAGAAGATTTGATATGAGTTTATTGAAGGTGGAATAGGAGAGGAAGGGAGAAAAAGACAAATAATTCTCCAGGGATGAAAAAATCTCCGGTTTTTCTGCCCACTGTTGGGGAGACTTGGGAGGATTGTAGAGGAAACATTGAGAGTGTACACGGGGAGTGTGTATCCATGAACGCTGACTCTATCGCTGTAGAAACACGCTCAGACATATGCAATGTAGTAAATCTACGTGCAGAATAGTATTTAGTGCTATAGCGACACTTTGAAATGCATCTAAACTATTAAACCCTGTGTGCACGTAGATTTAATATCCAGCTACACATACAAACGTTCTGTGCAATGTACAGATACATAAAGTGTGTGTCTATAATGACGTACATACACACCACTAAGCTATTAAATACGATAGCCCTTCTGTGAAATATTGCTAGTCTAGACCCTGCAATGTAACCGGTGTGTTTATAACGTACTGTACAGTGTGCAGAGAACCATATTTTAATAGTATAGATTAGACTATAGGCTAGTCTGTAGAAACTGTTAAACATCTGATGTACGTTATGTATTCTACAAACACACTCCGAATGTATAGTTAACAAATATCACCGCTAGACGAATCTTTCCACCTATGCACTCTCAGCATAACATACATTACACACACAAACAGCCACACGTAATACATATCAGACAACACGTAATCGCTGCTTATAGTTCTATAACATCACTCTTCCTGAAAAATCAATGGAGATTCAGATACTTCACATCTTATTTTATTTTTTTGCTCAACATAGAGCACAGTCTGAAAACCCATCTCCGGTGTTCTGATTCCTCTATATCTGAAAAAATGTAACAACTTCTCTCCCACACCAACCCCCCGACATTTTATTAAACTTTACAAACCCATCTCTGTGTTCTGCAGGAGTGTGTGTATTTGTGTGTTCCTTTGATGGGTGCGTGTATCTTATTTTGTGCTATTTTGGGGGTCGGGGGAAAATCTATTTTTCTTCTCACAATTGCTGCAATAACACCCTGACTCTGCTCACACAATATTTTACAAATGAAATAGCCCACGGCTACCTTAACAATAAATACCTCTTAGATTCCAGATGCTCTGACATTTGGTTTCATTTTTTAACGGAATGGGTGACCCTGCCCCTCCGTATTTGGAAGGACTGAATAGAACTGAATTGCTTTGCCCAGGCCTTCTTGTTCTCTGTATTTTACTTTAGGAATAATACAAATAAACTGGTCGGATCCCAAGCCAAGGTGTCTGGTATGAGGAGCTGGCGACTAATCCTAACCCCAACCCTGGGTCACAAGCCTAAAGGGACTTTCTTGAACGGGAGGGTTCCCAGCTAAATGAACCTAGTTTGCATTTCAATTTTTTAAACTCTTCATTTTCTTCTTTAAAAAAAAATCTAGCTAGCTAGCTAGCTATCCCCATCCACCCCATCTACCTATCTAGCTATCCCCATCCACCCCATCTACCTATCTAGCTATCCCCATCCACCCCATCTATCTATCTAGCTATCCCCATCCACCCCATCTATCTATCTATCTATCCCCATCCACCCCATCCATCTATCTATCCCCATCCACCCCATCTATCTATCTAGCTATCCACACCCCCCTCTATCTATCTAGCTATCTACACACACACCCCTCTCTATGTAAAATATATTTATATAATTTAAAACTCTCTGCACAGTCAGTGGCCTTCTCTAAGCAATACCCCGAGCATTGCAGTACATAAACGTTATTATTACCAATGTTACTAAAGAAACACCATTATGAATAGAAGGATTATAACCCAGTGTGTGTAAAGGGGTCATTTCCATTGGTACACATAGCAAGTTGCTGGATTGTAGAATGTGCCCTGTTTGTACAGGTTTGTGGCGGTCTAGGCAGCCCTTCCCACATGGGGGTTATGGACGGATGGCCTGAGGAATCAGACCCTCGCTGCTGCCCTTCCCCTCCCCAAAGCGCTGAATCCATCACACCCACACAGCTCTGGCAAGGCTGGGCACAGGTGGGAGGGCACATGGGCATCCTGGCAGGGTGGAGCTGGGGAGCGTATGCTTGGAGGTAGGTTTGGCTGGTTTGCAGGTAAAGCTACTGTCTTTCATGGGTGGGTTTGCAGGAGCTGGGATCTGCAGGTCAGGTGAAAGGAGCCAATGGGAGTTGCAGGTGGGGTGGGCAGAGCCAGTGGGGAGAGGGGCGGGTTGCAGGTGAGGTGGGCGGAGACAGGGGGAGTAGGATGGGTTGCAGGTGGGGTGGGCAGAGCCAGTGGGGAGAGGGGTGGGTTGCAGGTGAGGTGGGAGGACCGGGCAGGGCGAAGCAGAGAGAGAGTATACTGCAAAGGAGACATGAAGCAACAGCATACGCAGACAGACAGACAGAGCCAACGAGAGAATACGAAATACATCAGGAGAGAGAGAGATAGATGGGCGAGCCAGGGGGAGAACGGGTTGCAGGTGAGGTGGGAGGAGCGTGGGCAGGGCAGAGAGGTGCGGAGCAGGGCGGTTTCAGGTGAGGCTGGCGGGGTGGGGGTGGGGGTGGAGGGGGTTCTCCTACCTGCCCATTCTTCATGAGGTCGGCCCACATGCTGGTGCCGTCGCCACCGCGCATCAGCACGTGGTAGGTGAAGAAGTAGATGCCGGGCAGGGGGCAGGTGAACTTCCCGCTGGACGGCTCATAGTAGTTCCCCACGTTGGTCACCACGTCGTCGAAGCGCAGCACCTCGTAGCCCTCGTGGGGCTTCCGGAGCCCGGCGTAGAAGGCGATCTTGGGGCTGTAGAAGGATGGGATGTAGCCCCTCGACCCTGGCCCCGGTGGCCCCGGTGGCCCCGGTCTGCCTGGCTCTCCAGCCGGACCACGTGGCCCTGGTGGCCCTGGGGGACCTGGCAGCCCCCGGATCCCAGATTTGCCCTTCCTCCCTTGGTCCCCTTTGCCCCCCGGCAGGAACGGGGGTGGGGGGATGATGGCCAGCTCCTGGCTGGCTTCAGCGGAGGCCGCCCCGTGGGTCTGGGGTGTGTAGGGGTCGCAGACCATGCGGCAACTGCCCAGCATTTCGTACTGCGAGGTGGCCTTGGAGCTGTGCACCAGCAGCGGGATGGCCACCAGCAGCACCAGCACCATCGCCACCCCGATGGCTGTGCCGATCACCCACTTCTTGTGGCTCAGCCTGGACGCAGCCAGGGCTAGGAAGTCCTCTTCGCTTTTGGATGTAATGGTGGAAGCTTCTCAAGAGACGGAGCCTGGTGGGTAAGTGCGGGGGGCAGGGAATCCGGAACCCTGCAAAGAGTCAGTGGAAGAGAGATGGCCCTGGCTCGCTGCCTGTGGACACAGCCTGGCTCGGTGCCCGTGGACGCAGCCCAGCTTGGTGCTCGTGGACGCAGCTCGGTTCGGTGCCCACGGACACAGCCCAGCTCGGTGCCCGTGGATGCAGCCCGGCTCGGTGCCTGTGGACGCAGCCCGGCTCAGTGCCCGTGGACGCAGCTTGGTTCGGTGCTCACGGACATAGCCAGGCTCGGTGCCTGCGGACGCAGCCTGGTTCGGGGCCCGTGGACGCAGCCCTGGTTCGGTTCCCGCGGATGCAGCCCGGCTCGGTGCCTGCAGAGCTGACCTGTGGTGCCCTCTGGCTCACTCCGCTCTGCAGTCGGCCTCCTCACTTGTTGCCTCAGCTCCAAGGGACAGGAAAGTTCCTGCCAAGTTGCCCAGGAGCGAGTCACCCGTGTTCTCTGCCTCCCTCGCTACCTCTTCCCACCACGCCGGAGACGCTCGCTCCTTGCCAGTAGACACTTCGGATTGCTCGCACTTCACTGGATGTGGCGGCAGCAGCAGCGAGAGCGGGAGCAGGCGGGAGGGGGGGTCGGAGATAGCTGGGAGGAGTGAGTGTGGAGATAGATACAGAGATATTTTGTCTTCCCCCCTTGTCTTCTTAAGAACCCAGCTGGTGACCGTGGCAGCTCCAGGCTTCTCTTCGTGCCAGATCATATGGGTATCATCTCTGAGCAGCAAGAACTAGCAGGAAGGGATCCCAACCTCTGGTCCTCCCCCCACCCTTCGCCCCCCTGGCACCCCGCACCCCAAGCTCTCCCACCACTCAGCTGGGAGGGTGCGCGAAGGCAGGTCTGAGTGTCGGGAGAGGCCGAAAGTCGCTCGAAGACAAGCAGAGCCACCTCGGGTGCCTGGCGATGGAGGCCTGGGCCGAGGCTCAGCGCAAGCCCTGGGTGCCTGGAGCCGCGGCATGTCAGATCCCATCCATAGCAGCCTGGCTCCCCGGGTGTTTGCAGGAGCGAGAGGCAGGTTGGCAGGGCCAGGGGTCCGAGGGCATCGTCCCCAAGTGCTGCTGGGGAGGAGACGCGGCTCATGCATGGAAACATCACGTCTCTTCCTATAAGACACAGAGCCAGAGGATGGGTGACCCCTCCACGCTCGTGCTGCTTGGCCCCATTGGGCCCTGGTGTTATCCTGGCTCCTATTACTGCTATTTACCCCCCCTCCCCCGTTCTGGGCTGCTAATCCTGCCGCTCCAGACCCCTCCAGCTGGAGTCATGTTTAAGTCCATGTTTTATATGCTGGGTTTGTATCATTCCCCTGTGCAATGAAAGCACTTTACCTTGGTGCCTCCCCGCCCCTCTCTGCAGAGACTGATTAACAGCTGACAGAACAGCTACAGGGGCTGCAAACCATCACAATCATTAATTAATCAATTACCCCCCCCCCCATCCAGGGAGCCTATCGCTCAATCTTGCAAGAAGCCATAGCCGGTGTGAGGGACAGGGAGAGGGGCACGGGTGTGTGTAACCAACACTGCATAGGAGCCAGATGGGTGTGTTTCTACCACACATACATAGACATGAGGGATGCGGGTATGTGACACCAGTAGCCATGCCCCTGGTCTCAGCCAGCAGTGGGGTGCAGCTCCAGCTCCTCCAGAGCAGCGTCTCAGAGGTGCAGAGACCTGAGCCCCCCGTGACATGCAAAACTCAGCTCAGTCTGGCATACCCAGAATTCCTCCATTGCGGAGCTCGTGTGGGCTTTGTCAGACTATCAGTGATATAGCCTCACCTGGGCAGAGCGGTGTCCTGTGGCTACCTGAGCTAGCGCTGGCTTTCAGCATGACCAGCGATTCTGGTGAGTTCGTATTTACGTACCCAGCTTGTCACATCTTCAAGGGGCCTGTTTCTCAGAGCAGGAGACACAGCATCAGCAGAGCACCCCAAAATCAAAGCTCCTAGAAATCGCTGGTTCCCTCTGGAAACCTTGGCCAAAATATGTGTGTGTGTATAAATCCATTTACCAGACACACTCCTCTTTGCAGGGCACGTATTTATAGAGGGGTCAATTAGATACACCCCATAGATAGGGGCATGTTGCTATTGCTATGTATATTGAATAGACAAATACACATTGTGTGTGTCAGTTCTGCGGCGGCTGAGCGGTGCCTGTGGTGGGTAATATGCGGAGGTACAGCCGAAGAGCAATACGCCTGTATTAGGAGGGTACAAGAATGATGTATATTGACCGACCGAGCGCTGCAATTGTGTCAGGGTGTGTGTGTGAGAGAGAGAGGGAGGCAGCTGGCCAGCCCTGTCACTCTTGGCTGTCAGGATATAGCCACTCCGCTCGCTGAATGGCCAACTGTCCCATTCTGGGCTAGTCGGGCAGATTCCTATCCCCCATCCACAGGGATCTTGAGCTAGGAGCTCCAGAAATTCCACAGGCGGCTTTTTAGAGCTTGATACGAATTCTGCTTCCCTGACAAAAACCATCCCCCCCCTTATTAAAATGCATTTTGAGGGGCCTCAGGTGGCTTTAGGCAAGTGAAATGTCATGACGGGTCTGTTCTGCGCTGGCTGCAGAATCTTGCAAACAAAACCCAAGTTATAGAGGATTAAAAATCCTCTTGCTCCATGTCCCTGTGTGTGTGTGTGTGTGTGTTTGGGTGGTAGCACTGTCTCCTAGACTGCATTATGTGTGTGTGTGTGAGTGTCTCTCTCTGCTTATTGTCTGCTAGTTTGTGTAGTTAGCGTGTATGTGTACATATGCCTTAGCGCTTGCAGTTGTTTGTTTGCGCACGTCAAACCTTTCTCAGCAAAGGTTCCTTCCTTTTCTCGCACTCACGACCTGGGGGAATTGTAGTTAATGTTTAGGCCAAGCTCGGAGTCAGGGTCTGGCTATCCCAATACATCTCAATAGCTACCCGTCTCTGGGCCCATTGCCGTTATCTCCTGTGCTCCCACATTCATCTTAGAGGCGAGCAGGGGACATTTTGTGCTTTGGGATCTGATTCATGGTTGCTCTTTTCGAATCTTTACTGAATTTGCTCCTTTTATGCAAAATGTAGCTCCTGCCCTCAGAGCTCCGGGGAGCTGGGCTGATTCCGGAGAATCATCGTCCAGAGAGAGTCAAATCTGCATTTTCAGAGCAATTAGGACAAAAAGGAAAATTGTGCAAACGGCTGCCTGGTTCTCCAGGGTGGCGACCTCCAGCTTCCCTGCTACCCGGTCCGTTTCAGATCAGCTGGCAGGCTGGGAATTGGACTGATGCTCTCTAGGGATTCTGTCTCTTTGTCTGCTCCTTCCCCTGACCCACTGGTGACAGACGGTCACTTTTAATGGGGGTTTAAATGTGAGACATTCTTGGGTCTTGCATTGATGTGTGTGCGTGTGAATGTGCTGGTCGGTGTGTCTCTAAGTGTGCGTTCCAATGGGTTTGTGTGTTTTAGTCTGTGTGAATTTGTGTATCCGACTGCGGGCTGGTGCAAATCCGTGTGTCTGGCTGGCTGTGACTTGCCCCCGGTTTGACTGCCCCCGCCTGTGTCCCAGAGCGGGCCTGCCGCCGCAGCCCTTGCGACAGTAAGTAGCGGTTAGCCGTATCGGTTTTAATTTGCAGGCCGGGCCAGCCCCCTTCCAAAGGGCAATAATCAATCAGCTGGGATATTAGATGGATTTATGGGCGCTTTATGCACCGGGATCAATGCAATTCTGAAAAAAAATTCAAACAATGTTTGTGCAACAAATTACAGCGGCTGGAACGTCCCCCTCCCCCAGGCAGGGAGAGGAGAAGATTCCAGGGCGAGGGGGGCATCAGTGGGCTTCTTTTCCTCCCCACCTTGGACAGACGCATCCCTCTATCTGTTCCCCCCATGCCCCCCGCCCTTTGGCTGAGCAGCAGCAGCCCATTCTCTGACTGGGGGGAGGGGTTGCTCCATGGGCTACCAGAGCTGCTCTCTTCCTAGCCCAGAGGACCTGCTGTCCCAGCCCATTCCACCAGCTGATCCTAATGAGCAGCAACAGCGAATGAATTAATTAGCGAGGAGACAAGGGGAGCCCTGCGAAGCCGTATGTTAATTAGCAGGAGCACGAAGGGCTGGCTGGGACGTGGCAGGATCCTGATGCCCAGAGTAAAGGGCGATCCCTGCCCGGCTGCCCTAGCGACGCTTTCCTCGGACCCACGGGGGCACGGGGGAGGCATTTACTGAGCTGCCGCACTAGGGGCACCCAGCAAAGGAAGGGAGGAGGCTTCAGCCTGGTTTCCCTGGGGCTGGGCTCTGGCCCCATCAGCTCCAGCCTTTGCCCTCCCTCCAGGAAGGTCAAAGCATGGGGCACAGAACGCCAGCCGGAGAACCTGGCTGTGCTCAAAGGGATTGTCCGACGTGTGGGGAAACTGAGGTTCAGAGAGGGAACGTGACTTGCCTAAAATCACTCAGTGAGGGAGAGGGAGGAATAGAACCCAGGAGTCCAGATTCCCATTCTCCCCCCACAACCATTACATCCCCCCCAGAGGTGGGGCTTGAACCCAGGAGTCCTGGCTCCAGCCCCCCTGCTCTAACCCACCAGCCCCCACTCCCTCCCAGAGGTGGGGCTAGAACCCAGGAGTCCTGGTTCTCAGCCCCCTTGCTCTAACCCACCAGCCCCCACAGGTGGGGCTAGAACCCAGGAGTCCTGGTTCCCAGCCCCCCTGCTCTAACCCACCAGCCCCCACAGGTGGGGCTAGAACCCAGGAGTCCTGGCTCCTAGCCTCCTCTGCTCTAACCCCGGAGGTGGCACAGGGGAGGGGAACAAGGAGGGATGGAGATGGAAGGGGAGGGAGGGACTGAAGGGGACAGCAAACGCTGAAGGTAAAAACAGAGGCAGAGGAGAAAAGCAAGGTCAGAGCTGCAGAGGAAAATCAGGGGAAAAGGAGTTCACACCGGAGCAGAGAACGATGAAATCAGAGGGGCAGGGCCCAGGGGGTGGAAAAAGGGGCCTTGGGCAGGGGGGAGATGGGGGTGCTGAGCACTGGGGCTTGTGCTCATGGGCTGGATTCTGCTCTCTGTCACTGTGGGCGAAATCCAGTCAGGCACTGGCTGCAGTGGGGCCAGGGCTGGATTCTGCGCTCAGCTCCTACAGAGTCAATGCAGACTCCCCCATGCCTGCCCCGAAGCGACTCCGGATTTACAGTAGGGAGGCAGGTATCTGAGGGTTTGGACGAGGTTTTATTTCACCTTGGGAAGTCCATGGTGAGATCCAAGCGGACGCCGGCTCTCCCTCACCCTGTGCAGTCCCTGACCCCGGGGCAAAGAGCCCGTCCACATGGCAGCGTTTCACACCCTCTGCGCCCTGATGGAAATCACTGTACACAGGGCAGGGGACGGAGCAGCCCCAGTGCTGCCAGGACCCCAAATCCCACAAGGAGCCCAGAGCCCCTGCTGTAACCCAGCCCTAGGGTGACCGGACAGCAAATGTGAAAAATCGGGATGGGGGTGGGCGGGTAATAGGAGCCTATATAAGAAAAGGATCCAAAAATCGGGACTGTCCCTATAAAATTGGGACATCTGGTCACCCTACTTGGCCCCCACCCCAAACTGGGTGACAAAAGGGCAGATACACAGTAAAGCGCTAACCCTGCCCACCATGCATGCCCCGCCCACTTCAATGGAAAACTACATCTCCCAGAATCCATTGCCTTGGCCGCACCCAGCCAGCTGTGCAAGGGATTCTGCTATAAAAAGGGATTCTGGGTGGGGCTGTCCCAGGACACGAAAGCAAAGAGACACTCATGAAGTGGATCTCTGCCCTGTCTGACACCCCCCTTCCCCCGGTCTCTCTGCTTCCCTGGAGACTGGATCCAGCGTATCCCTGAAGACTTTTGGGGTGGCTGGGTGCCTGAGGTGATCTCTGCAAGTGTTTGGGGTATTCTTTGTTTCCTTCCCCTGTGCCCCGTCCCGGTTCTGCTCCTGTGCCCCTCACCCTGGTGTCTGAGCACTCTCCAGAAGTGCATTAAGTGCTGTGACCAGCAGCTGGTGCCGGTGGGTGTCCCTGTGTGTTTTTTCTCCCTTGGGGGTGTGGATGGGGGCAGGGAGCAAGAGGAACATGAAGTGGGAATTGTTCTTCTAGGGGGTTAAAATAGCTGTTTCATCTTAGGCCACACCCTGGGATGGGCATGTGGGGGTCGCTGCTGAGGCACTCGCTGGCGATCAGGTAATATGCAGTACAACAGGCATGAAGGCTCCTGGTTCCCCAGGGCCGTGGTCATGCTGCTGCTGACTCCAACCACCCAAAAAAATCCCAGTCCGGACCCCAGAGCCAGGAGATTGGCTTTAAAACTCCCATTGCGGGGCCACGTGCTCTAGGAGCCGTATTCGCTGGTCTCCCCCCGCAGTGTGAGACCCTCTCTCCTGTAACCATAGCCCTGGGGTGACTCTGCTGAGCCTGGGGTGGCAGGGCCCTCCTGTGGGCCCTTCAGTGTTTTTCACTTAGTCCCTGCCCCAGAAGAGGGCTTGCTCTGCGCCTGGGGCTCCTTGGAATCGTACCGGGGCCCTGCAGAAGCGCCTGTTTCAGCCATCCCCGGGCATGATCCCTTCCTCGGCGCCAGGGCTGGGCTCGTGGGCCTCATCCGGCTCTAGGATTCTAGGGTTTGCATCACAGCAGGGCGGGGAACCATGGCTAGCCGTAGCCACGAACTAAAGCTGCTGGTTTGCGTCTGATGCCCAGGGCTGGGCAGAGCTGGGCGTGAAGTCATTTGCAGGGCACAGCACCTGGTCTGGCCTCTGCGCCCTAGGAACCTGGCTGCGGGTTCCCAAGCGCTTTCGTGTCACAGGGTGAAATGCACATGGGGCGGGTGAGAAGCTTGTGCTGCAGCGGCCTGTCCTGAGCTGGCTCTGTCCCCCAGGGCTGCCTTCCCGAGAACCAGAGTCGCTCACAAACCCCAGCCAAGCCGCTGCCCTGCGGGGAGACCTGGCAGCTCCCCAGGCTGGCCGCATGCAGAAGCATCACATTCCTGGGGGGGGGGAAGACGAGGTGGGAAGGGGAGAGAGCTTTCAGCTGGTCAGGCCGGGCTGCAAGCCACCGCTAAGACCCGAGAGAGAGGAGGGGCCAGGCTGGGGGGTCACAGCGGACCCAGTGCGAGCGCACAGCTAACTAGTCCTGAAAGAGCTCTGGAAAAAAGTAACCCCAAGCTTCAAGGGAGGTGTTTTCCCTGGAGGCCGGCAGTGGGGCAGGCGCGGGGCAGGTGGCTGTGCCCTGACCAGACTGAGGGAGGTAACCCCATGTGGCTGGGGCGCTGGGCTGGCAAAGTCCCAGCTGTGTCAGACTACCTGGGTGACCTCAGCAAGTCATCGGACAGGCAGACTTTCGAGGGCTCTGTGCCCACATCTGGGACCAGGTTTCCAGGGGGCACTCTTGATAATCTGGCTCTGAAGTTGTTCCGTGACTCAGTTTCCCCCTCTGTGAAATGGGGATGCTGCTGTTGCCGGGGTGTGTCATGTTTTAGCCTATAAGCTTTTTGGCTCAGGCACTGTGACCGTCTCTCCCTGCGCAGAGCCGGGCACGCTGGGGTGCTCGTAGGAGAAATGCACGTCACCACTCTGGAGATCATGCTTGGTGAGCAAGGGGCACGAAGGCTGAAGCTGGACACATGGGCAGAGAATAACAAGGTGGGAGTCGGCCCTGGGAGAGCTGCAGACTTGGGGTGCTGGGCCCGGTGCAGGATTGTGGCCAGTACTTCCCTGGCTGGGAAGGTGACCCCACGCGCTGCGGGCCGGGGGGGGGCCTGGGGAGCGGTGATGCAGGCTGTGCCGTGCTGTGTGGGGCAGTGCTCTCCTCGGGGAGCACCAGCTTCCTTCCCACAGCGGGCGCTGTCGTCTTCTGGATGTGGTGTAACGGAGAGCTGGGCAGGGCTGGAGGGGCAGCTTGGGGCTCTGAATGATTTGTATTCATGTAGCACCTACAGGCTGTGACTGAGAATGGGGGGAAGGGGGTCCTTGTGCCGGGCACTGCTTGGGCCCCTCTTGGACTGAGACTGGGGCCCCTGTTATGCCAAGGGCTGTGTGAGACACTGCACCCCGCATTATCATTACGTGATTACGACATCACTCTGATGTATTTTATACAAGTCATGTGAGGGGTCACTGGGAAAGTTCTGACTTGCTGAATCTGATTCTTCTGTTTGGATTCAGAAGTTACGACTATTGACGCTGTCTCTGTATGTCCCACGTAGGTGCACCTGGGGACACCACTAGAGCGCTGGCTGGGAAGGGCCTGTGCAGGGCAATGGGCCATGGGGGAAAACAAGAGGCTTTGGGAGACATTCACCTCCTGCCTGGGGAGCCTTCCTGAGAGCGTTCCAGACAGCCTGGGAGTGATGGCTGCCGTGACTCGACCAGGACATGTGACCAGGCCACATGATGCTGGACTCCATCTTGGGATGTCAGTGTTTTTCCACAGACTGATCTGGGAATAGGGTGACCAGACAGCAAGTGTGAAAAACCAGGACGGGGTGGGGGGTAATAGGAGCCTGTATAAGAGATCCAAAAATCAGGACTGTCCCTATAAAACTTAGCTCAGGAACCAACCCATGCAACAAACCCCGATGCCAACTCTGCCCACATATCTACACCAGCGACACCATCACAGGACCTAACCAGATCAGCCACACCATCACCGGTTCATTCACCTGCACGTCCACCAATGTAATATACGCCATCATATGCCAGCAATGCCCCTCTGCTATGTACATCGGCCAAACTGGACAGTCACTACGGAAAAGGATAAATGGACAAAATCAGATATTTAGGAATGGCATATACAGAAAACCTGTAGGAGAGGCACTTCAACCTCCTGGCCACAGCTATAGCAGGACCCTTAAGGTGGGCCATCCGTGCAGAAAAAAACTTCAGGGGAGCAGACTTCAAAGAAGAAGACTGCTGAGCTTCACGTTCATCTGACAATATTCGAACCACCATCAGCCTCGAGGTTGAGACAAAGAAACTGTGAATGCTTGCCAACTACACGAACCATTTTCTCCCCTTGGTATTTGCACCACCTCGAAACTGCTAGAACAGGGCCTCTATCCTCCCTGATTGGAAGACTAACTTGTTAGTCTCTAGCTTGCTTCGAGATATATATATCTGCCCCCTGAAGAATTTGCCACTACATTTATCTGACTAAGTGGGTATCACACCACGAAAGCGCTAACCTAAAACGTCTGTTAGTCTATAAGGTGCCACAGGATTCTCTGCTGCCTATAAAACTGGAACACCTGATCACCCTAGCTGGGAACCGAGCTTTGGGAACAAAGGGTTCCTGCCAGATGCGAAAGCTGCATGAAGCAGGGAGTGACATTACCTGGGGTTCTTCACTCCCCGCACTAGGAGACTCCTGGAAACACCCAAGGAACAAGGACTGAACAGGGGGAAGTGCTGGGCCCAGGCTAAAGGGATTTCTAGCCTGTGAATGAAACACCTGGGGGTTCCACGCTCTAAAGCAAGTGCAGCTTGGCCCTTGAGGATCTGCAGCTGGCTGGTATCCTCGTAGGGTGAGAACCTGCTGTTCATACCCAAGCTGTTCAGTATGTTAAGCTTAGTTTGCGTTTTTTGTTTATTTGCTGGGTAATCTGCTTTGATCTGTTTGCTGTCCCTTAGAACCACTTCATTGTTTGTAGTTAATGAACTACACGCCAGCCCACTGGTTTATGGGAATCGTAGCTCAGGGGCGAAGGCTGCTGCATATTCTCTCCACATTGAGGGAGGGGGTGAATTGTATGAGCTTACGCTGTACAGGTCCCTGTGGTGCGCGGGACAGTATCACTTTGGGTTTACACTCCTGAGGGGGTGCGCACCTGGGGAGCGGGGGCTTGTCTTAGCTGTCGCCCTCCCAGGCAGGGGCTGCTCAGAGAGCCTGCGTGTAGCTGCAGCTGGGTGTGTCCCACCTGTGTGAATGCTGGTGAAAGTGCAGGCTGGAGGGCGTTGCCGCTTGTCACAGCAGCACAGCGTGAGGAGGAGCTCGGTGTGGGGGTTCAGTGGTACCCCAGTTCCAGGTGGCACCCTGGGGGGAACCCATCCCACCATGCAAACCCAGTGGGACTGTCCGTGGCCCGGAGAGCTCTGTCTGACCACACCAAGGAAGGCTCCTCGTCCCTGTTGTTTTGTTGGGGGTTTCAGGGCCTGAGAGGCGAGGGGAGGCCACCGGGCCCACAGTCAGTCTGTGGAGAGAGCTGAACCCCAGTCCCTGCAGTCCCACGCACCCTCCCCCATCCTATCTCCCCCGGCACGGGAGGCTGCGGGTCCAAATCCCACTTTGCAGCTCGCTTCTCTCTGATTCTGTGCTGGGCTCCCTCCGCCCCTGGAAGGAAAACATGGGGTGCCCCTCCCTGAAGCACAGCTGCTGGGAAGTTGGCTGGATTCTCATTTGCCAGCCCTGGGGGCCCGGCCAGAAGAGCATGAATAAATTCATGAAGCTTTGCCATCTCCCCGGCCCCTCGCCCAGCCCTGTCACAGGCCTGCCCCCCCTCCCCAGATGCCCAGCAAAGGGGGCTGGGTGTGTCCCTCATCCCATGGCAAGGGGGGGCCTGGATTGGGGAGGGAGGGAATCGCTCACAGAGCAACCTTTGCACTGGCGCTTCTGAGCCATCCATCACAGGCCCCGCGGGGCGGGCAGCCGCCAATTATGCATTCACCAGCCAGCGCCTGGCCAGCCCTTAGAGCCCCCCCCGGAAGACGAATGGCAATGGAGACCTTGCCTGGAATTTGTATTGATGGTGTGACTAGTGCCCTGGCTGCTGCTCAGCGCCGCACCCAGCGTTGGCTCGCCAGCCCGGGATGCTGGGTCCCCCAGCTCGTGGGGGGAGCGGGGGGGGGTTACTGTGCTGAACCTACTCATCTTCCCTGCAATGGGTTTATTGTTTCCAGCCACGTAAGAAGTGTTCAGCTGCTTTGCTCTCCCCGATGGCTCTGCCTGGGCCGGAGCCCCAAGCCTCAGGCGTGAAATGCTTCAGTCCCCCCCGGCAGTGGGTTCAGGCCCCCCTCCCGGCAGCTCCCCCTTGCACAGGAGCGAGGTTGAGCAGTAAAGCTGCAACTCCCCTGTGCTCTCCCCGTGAATGGGTCGCTCAGCTCCCTCCTCTCTGCTAAAGAGGCACTGAGGCAGTTAGGGGAAGGGGCCCAGGGCTGGGCCCCCTGGGCTTGGCCAAGATTCCCCCGAGTGGGAATAGGAGCTGGGCTGAGTCCTGGGCTCCAGCTCCTCCTAAGGGAAGGTTATGTGGTGCATTGGGGCGATTGAATATGGCCTGGGCCTGGGCTTGGGGATTCCTGGATTGTCTCCTGGCTCTGGGAGGGGCATGGGGGCTGGTGGGTTAGGGCAGGAGGCTGGGAGCTGGGATTCCCTGTTCAGGGAGGTCCTGCTGGCCAGTTCCCCAGACCAAGGGGCTGGGGTTTGCTCTGAGCCAGCCCCATAAGTCCCTCTCTGTCCTTGCCCCAAAGGGCACGCAGGCCTGGGCAGCCTCAGCTGCAGAGAGCCCCAGTTGGTGCCCTTCTCGGGTGTCTCAGCCAAGTGTGTGACTCATGCTGGGGCCTCAGCCCCCAGCCAGACCTTCCTCCCCCTTGAATTAAGTCTCTCAGCCTCCCCCTACTGAGATGGGCATTGCCTTGTCTTGCAGGGGGGGATGGACTGTCCTCAGCCAGGGACTGAGTCAGGGCAGGGAATAGAACCCAGGAGTCCTGGTCTCTATGCCCCCCACGATGGGGCCGGCGTCATGCGGCAGTGAGCTGGGGTGGCCGGGGCGAGGAGTGACACACACTGGGGGGGGAGCAAATGGCTGGGCTGGGCTGGCCCGGGGGGCCAGGTCCCCAGGCCCAATTCCCAGCGAGCCCCTTCCTGGAGCGTGCTGGCCCTGCAGGGTGTGGCTCTGGTGTGGGCTGCGGGGAGAGGGTTGGACACCGAAGAGGCACCAGCGTGGGGGGGGGGGGGCTAATCCATCATGAGCCCTCAGCGACGATGGTTCCCCTCAGCTACCTGCAACCCCACCCGCATCCAGCAATACCCAAAGCGCGAGGAGGGCTGTGACCTCCCCCCCCCCCGTTGCCCCCCTGCCGTTGCAGTGTGATGGGGCCACTTGGTCCTCCCTCCGTGTGGGCTGCCCCCCTGCCCCCACCAAGCAGGAGGGATCCAGCACCTGCCTCTCTGACCTAAGTGAGCACGCACAGCTCCCCCACCCTGGGTTCCTCCCATCCCCGCCCATGCAGCTGGCTCCAGGCAGGCCCTGCACCCTGCTCCAGGGCGTGTCTGAATTCCCGTTGCAGCTAGAGACCCCAGCTGAGACGAGGGCCCTGGCACGCCAGGCGCTGCACAGACACAGCGAGAGGCTCGCACGGCATTCAGCATGCAGGATGGTTATCTGTCCCCTCTCGCCAGGCCTAACGTGCCCATCACCCTGGGCTCTGGCCCTCCCTCCCCATGGACTCGCAGCTGGCGAGGCTGGTAGCCCTGAAAGGAGCCTGAGGCCTGGGCCGCCCTGCGGACAGGGAGGAGGACCCAGAGCTGCTCGTGTAGTCCCAGTAACAGACCTGCTGCTGCCTCCCCCATATCAGTCACTTCCCATTAATTACCCTGGCCCTGCTGAGGCTGATTCTTTCCCTGGGCAGGCGAGCTGCAGCCTCACCTCCTCTGGGTGTCTTGGCCCTGCCAATAAACCCGGTCACTTCTCATCACCGTCACCGCACCTGTGCTGGGCGTGCATCCCTGCTGCTTCCTGCCGGCTGCCTCCACTGACGGCAGGGTGCAAGGCTGGGGCACGGAGCATGTGCGTGCAGGTTCCTGGCATGTCAGGTTGAGGATACGTACGTGTCCCTTGTGTGCTGGATGGCGCACACACGTGTTCCTTGCATGTCTGAGCCTCACCTGCTTTGTATAATGCCTAGGCCGATTGGCACAGGTGCTCCTTGGCAGGGCTTTTGGGGCCCCCCAAAGAGGGGCAGCCTGGCCGGTGGGGCAGCCCTCAGTGAACGCAGAGGGTCCCCTGGGGCCCTGCCCTGGAGCCCCGTCGCTGGTCCCCTGCTGAGAACCCACCAACTCAGCTCATGCAGGCAGGGGCTGGTGCTGTGCCTCCCAATGCCAGCGGGGTGGAGCCGGCGCTCCTCAGAGGGGATAGGCCCCGCGTCCCATTCCCAGCCCCCCGAGCCAGCCAGTTCCTGGGGCTGGGGGGATGTCAGACCCTCCTGCTCCCAGGGTCCAGCCTGACCATCCCCTCCCAATTACGGGGCTGCGCCAGGACCCGGAGACAAATTGGCCTGTCAGCGGCAGCTGGAGTGGGCTTGGCAGGAAAATGGTGCAAATGAAAACAGATGGGTTGCTGCGCCCGGGCCGCTGCACCGCTTAATCCAGGGCATGTTTGCAATAAAGCGAATACTGCCAGGCCAGGGCCTAAATTGGACGAAAATTTTCCTTGAATGGTGACAATAAAGGGGCGAGGGGCAGGGCCTGGCTCAGCGGGAGGCTGGGGCCATGGCGGGCGCAGGGCTGGGGGGGGACCCCTAGCAAACATCCGCCTGGCCAGAGGTGAGCAAACGAGGGAGCAGCCTGGGCTGTAGTGAAATGAAAATTGACGTGCTTGTTGGGCTTACGGCGCATGGCCCGGAACGAGCGGAGAGTAATAGATTTGTTAGCATAATAGAGCCCGGCTCTGGGAGCTGTTAGTGTCACGCCTGGGCAGACTCGTACATCACAAACCAGTCCCCCGAGGGCTGCCGTCAACAATGCTGCCAGTGAGCTGCCGGGGCCCACGGAGAGGGGTGCTGGCTGTGGGGGGGTTGGTGCGATGCTCAGCAACTTTTAGGGGCTCTGGAAACAACCTGGAGGCTGAAAGGGGGCGAGCGTGCAAGCCATGTGCAAGCTGTGTGCAAGCTGCGTGCAAGCCACGTCCGCCGTGTGTGCACCCCAGGCAGCTAGCGCTGTCCAGGCTGGGGTAGAGGGGGGTTGGGTTGCCCCTCCGGCCTGGGCACTGCCTGTGAGCTTTCTGCAGCCCATCCTGCCCACACCCTGCCCCTCCGGGCTGGATACAGCCCCCCAGGTCTGGCCAGGCCCCATCCCTTCACCAACATGCTCCTGGGCCTACTTTCACCAACCCCCCACTACTGCTCACTCCCACTCGCGCCTTGCCCCACGGGCCGTCCCCTGCTCCAGCCCCTCCCAGGCTGCTCGCTATCAATTAAAGCCCAACTCCTAATTGGTGATCAAGAGCCAGGTCTCCCCGGAGGCACCCGGGGTAATTAGCAGCGTCCACGCTGTGCCAGGGGCTCCCCCCGCCCGGCTCCTGCCCGCCCACCCTGGTGCGCTGCCAGCTTGCTCTGTGTTTGCTTCCTCCCCTCCCACTCAGGGAGGTTTCTCTTTATTATCCCAAGGAGCAGGCAGGCCCTGAGCTGTCAGGCCGCCCCGTCTGCAGCCTCCTCGCGCTGGGGACCTTGGGCTGCCAGAAAGCAATTTAAAGAGCGTCAGGGCGAGCGGTCGACTCCGGGGGCAAAGGGGCAGCTGAGCCACTGCCTGATGGCTGGGTCGATAGTGAGCAGCGCCCTGGCATGGAGCAGCTGGGGCGCCCCCTGGGCCGGCACGCTCCCCCCCAGTCAGTCCTCCCTACTGGGAGCTCCCCCTCCCCAAGCCAGTGCCCCCTGATGGGAGCTCCCCTTCACCGACACCGCCCCCACTGGGAGCTTCTCCCCCGCAGCCAGATGGGAGCTCCCCCCCCAGCCAGTGCCCCCCGATGGGTGCTCCCCCCCCAGACAGCGCCACTTGGGCTGGCACGCCTCTCCCCCAGCCAGTGCCCCCCGATGGATGCTTCACCCCCAGACAGTGCCCCTTGGGCTGGCACACCTGCCCCCCAGGCAGTGCCCCCCGATGGATGCTTCACCCCCAGACAGCGCCCCTTGGGCCGGCCCACCTCCCCCCCAGCCAGTGCCCCCGATGAATGCTTCCCCCCCAGACAGCATCCCCTGGGCTGGCACACCTCCCCTACAGCCAGTGCCTCCTGCTGGGAGCTCCCCCTCCCCC